>NC_081184.1:97936381-98301856 GCF_029867415.1 Vicia villosa | reverse complement strand
TTGTTACCAGTACAGTCTGAGTTTCCTGATTCTGCGCCTGCAAAAAGATTTAACTCTGTACCAATTGTGTCAGTACTATTTATCTGTAAATAAATAAATAGCATGTGTGAAGTAATAAACAGTATTTGGTGTTTGCGTAAGAATAAATTCAACTGCAAGCCAAATTACTGTATAAGAAAAATTCTAAAAACTAAGTATTTCATATGTCAGGATATTTGTTGAAATAAAAATCCATGATTATATGAGACCCTTAATTTTCAGATTGGAGTTTTCTTGAAAAATATGTGGGCAAATTTTGGGGTATAACAGTTGCCCCTATTCAATCTTCTTAAACCTGAAGAGATTGTCTGAAATCTGAAGGTAGAAGATGATTGAATATTTAGATGCCCTGAAAATTTGCACTTACCTTGATCAGAAGAGATGTTGGAAGTTGCATTTGAATGTCGTCTGCGAAATGTTGTTGGCAGATTGAAACATTACCTGAGATGGGCTTTCAGATGCCACCTGGTAAATGGGTTGAGGGTTTGTTCATCAGAATGAATCCATTGATTATATCTTGATGAAGGATTTGAAAGTCTTTGTGTTGACTGTTTCGGAACCGTCCAAGGTTACCGCTTTAAGTCTTGGAAGATAATCGTTACGGAACTTGTCCAAAGTTTTTCCGATTTAGATTTTGGAAGTTGATCATTGTGGAACCGTCTGAGGTATCGCTTTAGATCTGCAATGTTAGATCGTTCTGGAACCGTCTGAGGTATCGCTTTAGATCTGCAATGTTAGATCGTTCTGGAACCGTCTGAGGTATCGCTTTAGATCTGTCTGAGGTATCGTTAGATCGTTTTGGAACCGTCTGAGGTATCGCTTTAGATCTGCAGACGATTAGATCGTTCTGGAACCGTCTGAGGTATCGCTTTAGATCTGCAATGTTAGATCGTTCTGGAACCGTCTGAGGTATCGCTTTAGATCTGTGATGCTTGTTTTTGAGTTGGTAAGTGATCAGAATGAATCTTCGGCTTGATTATATCTGAGAGAACCGTTCATGGAATTCAGGTGAACACGGCATGTGATTGAGAACATCTTTGTTGAAGATATCTGCCTACCTGAAAAATCAAGTTAGTGATATGCAATGTTTATGATGCATGTAAATGTGAGATATTCCCGGAGAAATATGCATGTTATGTTGTGTATGAATATGCGCATGATGCATGATGTATGATGTATGATGTATGATGTATGATGTATGAATATATGAATGTATGAATGTATGAATGTATGAATGTGATGTCAAGCTTCTAATTGGAAAAATAAATTCCCACTAGTCAGCTGGACATGAATGTATTGTGATCGTTGATGATCTTTTGTCTTGCTTGAGTACCCTCGTCTGGGGAAATTCTTTGAGAACCCGGGTATCCCGTTGAAGGATCTTTGACTACTGCTTGGGGAACCAAAGGTAACTGGAAGTTCTGATGCCCTTTCAAATGGGAATGAGGAAGATGCATAATCCTCCGATGCACTATCTGACCAAGTCCGGGTGCGGGGATCACACCTTCTGAAGATAGTAATCTGGAACAACCCTGCTGGGGAATAAGACTTCTTTTGAAGAGAAAATCTTTTTGAGGAATTTGCTGAGAAATGCGTTTCTCTTGGTGATTTCCTTCTGATGGAATGATGTCCAGATGATCGGGACATTTCCTGAATGCCATTCCTGTTTTTCCTGGTAAACATCAATCATATTCAAATGCATATGTTCATTCAAAATTATCATTGGGACGCTTACGTATTTAAAACAGAAAAAGTGAAAATAGTGATTTTTGAAAGAGCTGCATTGAAAAGAGCCATGATAGGCGGGTTAGCACAGGGAGACAACAATCCTAGAAGTAGGAAACTGTCAGAAAGTTTTGAAAAATATTTATGAAGATAAATAGCTATGTGAAAATGATCCAGTCAAGTTTCAACTCTGCTATTGCCAATCTGTCTTCGAGCATCTCATCCCTCACTTGTTGGAAGAAAGTGATTAGACTGATCGGTGTCTTTGAGGTGTTGAATCTTGATGGTGAGTAGGCAGCTGAACGGAACACAGTTGTATGCTTCATTCCCTAACTTTTGCCTAGGCCGCCCTTTCAGGTTTTCAGCCTACCGGGATAGTATTTGTTTAGTCTCTAATTTTTGCCTGGACCGCCCTTTCGGGTTTTCAATCCACCGAGACGCTCATTTTTGCCTAAGTTGCCCTTTCAGGTTTTCAACTTAGCGAGCTGTTTTTTTTTTTTTTTTAAGAGAAGTATTTTTTGACTATGTCAGCATTCACAGGGTGTGGGAAATCCTCGCCATCCATGGTGGTAAGCAACATGGCGCCGCCGGAGAATATTTTCTTGATTATGAATGGTCCCTCGTAGGTGGGAGTCCATTTGCCTCTGGGATCACCTTGTGGTAAGATGATGCGTTTGACAACCAAGCCACCAGTTTGGTATGCTTGACTTTTGACTTTTTTGTTGAAGGCTTTGATCATACGCTTTTGGTATAGCTGACCATGACAAATAGCTGCGAGCCTTTTCTCATCAATCAAGTTTATCTGGTCCAACCGTGTTTGAATCCAATCGTCTTCGTCTAGATTGGCTTCTTTCATAATCCTTAGGGAAGGAATCTGAATTTCAATTGGAAGAACTGCCTCCATACCATAGACTAAGGAGAATGGAGTTGCCCCTGTTGAAGTACGCGCAGATGTGCGATAACCATGAAGAGCAAAAGGTAACATCTCATGCCAGTCTTTGTAGGTTACTGTCATTTTTTGTATGATTTTCTTGATGTTCTTGTTGGCAGCTTCCACCGCGCCGTTCATCTTTGGTCGATATGGAGAAGAATTATGATGTTTGATCTTGAACTGTGTGCAAAGTTCAGTAATCATTCTGTTGTTTAGATTTGTGCCATTGTCCGTGATAATCCGTTCAGGGATGCCATACCGACAAATGAGATTGTATTTGATGAACCGGGCCACCACATTTTTGGTGACAGAAGCAAATGAAGCTGCTTCTACCCACTTTGTGAAGTAGTCAATAGCGACCAGGATAAAGCGATGTCCGTTGGAGGCAGTAGGTTTGATTTCTCCAATCATATCAATACCCCACATTGCAAAAGGCCAAGGAGCCGTCAGGACGCTTAATGGAACTGGAGGTACATGTACTTTGTCAGCGTATATCTGGCATTTGTGACATGTTCGGGAGTGATGATGGCAGTCTGTTTCCATGGTAGACCAGTAATAACCTGCTCTCAGGATCTTTTTAGCCATTGTATGTCCACTGGAATGAGTACCGAAGGCACCATTGTGTATTTCTTCCATGATCTGTTCTGCTTCCTTCTTGTTTACACAGCGAAGTAAAGTCGAGTCATGGTTGCGTTTGTATAGGGTTCCATTGCTTAGAAAGAATTTGGCAGCAAATCTCCTTAGAAACTTTCTGTCATTAATGGATGCCCCTTCAGGGTACTCCTGAGCTTCGAGATATCTTTTTACTTCATGGAACCATGGTTTTTCCTCGGTTCCTTCGGTATTGATCTCATTGCAATAGGATGGTTCATCTTGCCTGTAGATGGTGATCATAGGCGCCTCGTTGTCCCACCTGACTTTGAACATGGATGACATGGTAGCTAAAGCATCAGCTAGTTGATTTTCCTCGCGTGGGATGTGTTCGAAAGTGATTTCTTCGAAGTAAAGAATCAAACTCAGCACATATTCTTTGTAAGGAATTAGATTTGGGTGCTTCGTGTCCCATTCCCCTTTGACTTGGTAGATTACCAAGGCCGAGTCTCCGTAGACTTCCAGGAATTTGATTCTTAGATCGATTGCAGCTTTGAGACCCAGAATACATGCTTCGTATTCGGCTATATTGTTAGTGCAATTGAAGCATAACCTGGCAGTGAATGGTGTATGACCTCCTGTGGGGGAAATGATCACAGCTCCGATGCCATTGCCAAGTGCATTAGAAGCTCCGTCAAAAACCATAGTCCACCGGGATCCTGGCCCGGGTCCTTCTTCTGGTCCTGGTTGTTTGTAGTCATTGACTAGCATAATGTCTTCGTCTGGGAAGTCAAAGTTCAATGCTTGATAATCATCCACTGCTTGATGAGCCAGATGATCAGCTACCACACTTCCTTTGATTGCTTTTTGTGAAGTGTATTGAATGTCATATTCTGTTAAGATCATTTGCCATCTCGCTATTCTTCCAGAGAGAGCAGGTTTTTCGAACACGTATTTGATGGGATCCATCTTGGAGATTAGGAAAGTGGTGTGATTTAGCATGTACTGTCTTAGTCGGCGAGCTGCCCAAGCTAAGGCACAACAAGTTTTTTCGAGTAGTGAGTATCTTGTTTCACAATCGGTAAACTTTTTGCTAAGATAGTAGATTGCGTGCTCCTTTCGGCCGGATTCGTCATGTTGTCCTAGTACACACCCCATTGAGTCTTCTAACACAGTTAGGTACATTATCAGAGGTCTGCCTTCCACAGGTGGCAACAAGATTGGAGGTTTTTGGAGATATTCTTTGATTTTGTCAAAGGCTAACTGGCATTTGTCATTCCACCTTTCCACTTGATCTTTCTTCAACAGTTTGAAGATCGGCACACAAGTAGTAGTCATGTGGGCAATAAATCGGGCGATGTAATTTAGACGTCCCAAGAATCCTCTGACTTGTTTCTCGGTACGAGGTATAGGCATTTCTTGAATGGCTTTAACCTTGGCGGGATCAACCTCAATACCTTTGCTGCTGACGATGAAACCTAAGAGTTTGCCGGATCTTACTCCAAAGGTACACTTATTTGGGTTCAGTCGCAACTTGTATTTCTTGAGTCTGTCAAACAACTTGTGTAAATGACCCAAATGTTCTTCCTCGGTGTTGGATTTTGCAATCATGTCATCGACATACACCTCTATTTCTTGATGAATCATATCATGAAATAGCGCTACCATTGCACGTTGATAGGTTGCTCCTGCGTTTTTCAGACCAAAGGGCATTACTTTGTAACAAAAGGTTCCCCAGGGTGTTGTGAAGGTTGTTTTTTCCATGTCTTCGGGTGCCATCTTGATTTGATTGTACCCTGAGAATCCGTCCATAAAGGAGAATACCTTGCATTGTGCGGTATTGTCAACCAGTACATCGATGTGTGGTAAAGGGAAATCATCTTTGGGACTTGCCCGGTTCAGATCTCTGTAGTCCACGCACATTCTGACTTTCCCGTCTTTTTTAGGTACAGGGACGATGTTAGCTATCCAAGGAGGATAACTTACAACTTTTAGGAATCCGGCATTGAACTGTTTTTCAACCTCGTCTTTGATCTTTTTTGACATATCAGGCCTACTCCTTCGTAGTTTCTGTTTGACCGGAGTGCTACCTTCTTTGATTGGTAGGCGATGAACTACGATGTCCGTGTCAAGGCCTGGCATATCCTCATAGGACCAGGCGAATATCTCGACGTAGTCTCGCAGCATTTGAATCAGTCTTTGCTTGACGCTGTGTTCTAAATCAGCCCCTATTTTGACTTCTTTCTTTTCTTCGTTGTTGCCCAAGTTGATGACCTCAATTGGCTCCTCGTGAGGCTGTATGGCCTTGTCTTCTTGTTCTAGCAGCCTTGCAAGTTCTCTTGGCACTTCACAATCTTCCTCACTTTCGTCCTCAGTTTGGTAGATCGGATTTTCAAAGTCATGACGGGCAATAGCAGAATCGTTGTTGACTGGATCCAGAGTGTATGTGAATCTGCAAGTTAATTATGTGAGTGTGTGTGAAGAAAAAAAACATAGCTATTAGAAGGCGAAGAAAGAAGGAAAAAGGATCACAAAATTTAAATATGCAAGCGTCCCATGATTTTATTGAATGCACATGATCATGATATGATAAGCCCTTGTAGAAGGACCAGTGTGCTAAGGCACACGGCTTTTCAAGCTCATGGTTCGATTGTTCAGGAACCACTTTTATCTTTGCACAATATACACAAAGAAAACAGGAAATGGCATTTACTCCTGGTCAAAGGAGATCACATCCTCAGCTTTCCAGTTGTTCAATCCACTGTTGTGAGCAGGGGAGTACCCAGCTGTTCCAGTTGCAGTTGTCTTTTTCATCTTCCACAGCATTGATTTCATTAGTGGGAAAATGAGCCGGTGATCCTTCGGGATAAGGGATATACTCTGCTGGATACGAGAGCCCAGGCTGAGATATCTCTGTTGGCTGAGCGAGATGCTCGATAAGGCCGTCCCATGAAGTCGGGATGATACTTTGAATAGAGACTTGTGCATCTTGGTGAGGAGTGTATGCTGACAGAAATCAACCCTCGTTATTTGGTATTTCCCTGGCTTTTTCAAGAGCGAAATTGTCATCGTAATGTTCATCCCATCCAGTTGGGACAATGTCCTCCATGGCAATTTGTGAGCTCGGAGGAGCGGAATATTTCACCATATAGTCATATTTGCCGCTGGGTTCTCCTAGCGTGTCCCATACTTCTTTGGGTGGATTTTGATATTGCTCAGTGACAGGACTTGTGAAAATTTGATCATTTCCAAATTGATCACCCCATCCAGTCGGGGTAAGTTCCTCCATAGCAATATAAGAATTCTGAGGTTCGGCATACTGATAATTATACCCGCCGTTTGGTTCTCCCACAGCATCCCACATTCCCATGGAAATGGGTGGAATTTCATCTGGATATGGCTGAATGACATGGTTCATGAATACTCCTTCATCTTCAATAGCGTTTACTTCTTGGCTGACAAAGTGTGACATCAATCCTTCAGAACGAGGACTTTGATCATTCTTTTGATTTTCACTATCATAGCCCAGGCCTAGCTTGTCAGACTCGTAGGGTATATCGGGAAGCTGTCCCCATACTGTGCAATCACCCTGTTCAATCATGGCTTTGGCATCTTTGAGAGAAGCCATAGTTGTAGTTGGAGTAGCAGGAATATGCTTGGTGGTAGAGACATCTGGAGAGACCACCTCAAATGATTGGCATGGAGTTTCGATGAATTCGTCCTTTAACTCGACATATTTGGAATTGCTTAGGTGACTAACCACATATTCCTCTTCGCCATAGACTGTGACAATCTTTCCTTTTACTGGATATTTTAACTTCTGATGTAGGGTAGAAGTTACAGCGTTTGCCCCATGTATCCAAGGGCGTCCAAGTAAACAGGAGTAGGCTGGGTGAATTTCCATTACGTAAAAGATAGAATCAAAGATTTGAGAACCCACTCTGATTGGGAGATTCACTTTTCCGTATACCGTTCTGGTTGACCCGTCAAAGGCTCTTACCACAACATCACTTGGTTGTAACACAATTCCTTCGAAGTCAAGCTTTTCTAGTACTGTTTTCGGTAACACGTTCAGAGAAGAACCGTTATCTACTAGCACATGAGATAGAGTGGTGCCATTACATTCAATGGAGATATGTAAGGCTTTGTTGTGATTTTTCCCAGCGGGGTTAGATCCACATCGGAGAAACCGAGACCATTGCTCACGGTTAGATTGGCAACACAATTCTCAAATTGGTCGACTGAGATCTCTTGAGGCACATGCGCAGCTTTCAGGAACTTCATCAGAGCTTTGGCATGAGCTTCTGAATATTTTAGCAGAGATAGCATTGAGATTTTTGAAGCAGTGTGCCCCAGTTGCTCAACAATATTGTAATCACTCTTGCAGATGATTTTCAATATTTCCTCCATTTCTTGCTTTGATGGATCCTCAGCAGTGATCTCCACCGGGGTTTGAACTTGTTCAGCTTGTGGCTCTTTGCCTCGAGCGTTGACATTTTGATTAGGAATTGGGACTCGGACTGGACCAGCAGCAACATTTGGAGAAATTTCTGGTGAAAAGATTCTTCCACTTCTCGTGATCTTGCTGGTACCCACAATATTACTCACAGTTGGAGTAGTTAACTTTGCGGTCTCTTCAGTCGAGGTATTCTGCTTAACTCCATGAACAAAAACATTAGTGTCATATCCCCATGGGACAGCTTTGTCTGAGGAGTATGGAAATGGAGTTGGACTAGCAATGACTACTGATGCCACTTTGAGTGTAGCAGAAATTTTGAATGGAGCCTTGGCAGAGATTTTGAATGGTAAGCTGGAGATCGCTGAGGCATCCTCTATTCTTATCCCGTTTGCAAAGACTTCGCACAGCACGTCCATAGAAGGGAGCCTCTCAAACATAATGATACGGCGATCCATCCATTTTTGAATTCCCATCCTCAGATTTTCACAACCATTGGTCAGGCATGAGCAATAAAAGCAGTCGGGGTCACATCCTGGGAAGTAACCAGCTCGGATTAGCTTTCCTTTGACTTCGCAGAGTGGAGTTGATAATTCGTTCACATCATAGATGTAAACAGTGTCCAGGATAGCGTTAACAGTTTTGTCATGCTTTGGCATAGGTGCAGTGATGACATTTGGAGTTTCTGGAGGATCGAACTCAATTTCACCAGCATCTATCATATCTTGTATTTTATTTTTCAGGGCCCAGCAATGATCTGCGTCATGTCCTGGACAATTTGAGTGATAGGCACATGTCGCATCAGGGCGATAATTCGGAGAGGAAGTGTTGACATTCTTTGGAGGACCTCTTAAGGTGATTAGATCTGTTTTTAGCAAGTGCTGCAATGCCTGAGAAATTGGCATGTTGATTTTAGTGAAATTTCTTCTCGGTGCATCTGGTCGATGCGTGTATTTTGGCTGTTGATCTTTTTGAGGTGCAGATGCGGAGATCAGAACTGCCCCTACAGATTGATGCTGCTCACTTTTGCGACTTTTCTGAATTTGTGTTGCATTGACCTCATTTCTCCCACTGATGGGCCTTTTTGTAGTACCAGAGGTGGAACCTATTTGAATTTTTCCATTTTGAATGCCACTTTCGACACGTTCTCCGGTCAGTATCAGGTCAGTGAAACCTGATGATGAGCTTCCCAGCAAATGGCTATTGAAAGGGCCAGTTAAAGTGCCCATGAACATGTCAACTAGTTCGCGATCAGATAAGGGTGGTTGAACCCTTCCAGCCATATCTCTCCACTTTTGTGCATATCCTTTGAAACTTTCTTTTGGTCCCATAGACATGCCCCTTAGTTGAGTACGGGTTGGTGCAAGATCAGCATTGTATTGGTACTGTTTGTAAAAAGCAGCAGCTAATTCTTCCCAAGTATGAACCTTGGTATTTTCCAGCTGGTAGTACCACTCGAGTTGTGTACCCGACAGACTTTCTTGGAAAAAGTGAATCCACAATTTGTTATCTGTTGTATGAGGTTGTATCTTCCTCACATAGGATCTCAGATGTAGTTTCGGGCAAGAAACTCCATCATATTTTGCAAAGACAGGAACTTTGAATTTTGGAGGGATAACAACATCCGAGATGAGCCCCAGATCATTGAAATCTAAGCCAGGTATTTTTTGTATCTCCATAGCTTTCATACGGTCTTCCAGCTGTTGGTATTTTTCATCATCCGGTTCGTCCCCAGAATGATCATTTTCTTCATTTGAAGAGAGAGAGGGTTTAGCAGAACCCTGGTTGCTTTGATTGTCTTCTGGTTCACCATCACCGACTGTTTCAGGGATCGGTGGCTTTTTGAACTTTTTGACTGGGATTTTGATCTTCCTTTTCAGGTGACTCAAGCCTACAGATCCTTTGGGCTTCTTTTTCTTCTTGATTATCAGGGCTTTCAGTTCTTGTTGCCCCTTTGCCAGTTCCAGAATTGCCATTTGAACTTGGGCATTCTGTGCTTCGAGATTCTTGATACTCATTTCAGATTCCATCTCTTCTGACTGAAATAAGCAGCGAGAAGATGAGAAATCTGTCATGTGAACCTGTTATGCAATGTGTATGACTGGATGCCATGTGTATGCAATGTATGAAATGCATATGCAATGTATATGAATGCAATGTATGAAATGTATATGCAATGCATGAAGTGAAATGTGTGTGCAATGTTTCAAGGATCTTAGAGTTTAGATTTGTTAAAGAAGAAACAAACGTTAGTTAATCAATTTATTTCTTTTTTTTTCTTTTTTGCTTCTTTTTTCTTTGCCTCATTTGGGCTTACAAGACAGAAATAAAGTAAATGATCCTTCAGGTCTCCCGTGGACGCTTTCTCTTTGCCCCCAGGAATGTGTTGATCTGCTGTTCTTTTTGAAGCTGTCCGGTGAGCTCCAATATCCTTCTCTCATAGTCCTGACAGTATGATTTGAAGGTGTCTCTTTCCTCTTTGAGTTGAACCCAAGATTTTTGCAACTCTTCTAGGTCAGTTGGCATGTCCGGGTGTAGAATAACTTGAGGTTCATATCCTTCGACCTCTGGTTCAATAGTCACAGGTAGAACAGCAGGATATGGCATAAGGAGTTTCTGAGCATGAGTGCGGACCCATCTGAGGTAGGGTTCCATAGGAATAGAATTCCATTGCCCCAGAGTTTTGCTTTCTATTCTATAGACACTGCCCCATGCATGTATGAACCTTCGTCGGTGTCTATGAGAATCATTCTCGTAATCAAACACAATGCCATGGATAATCATGTCATGAGGACCGTTGCTCCTTGCATATCCGAATTGGCGTAGAGCTAAAGAGGGATTGTAAGTGATGCCTCCTTTGATGCCAAGGAGTGGCACATTAGGGTACTCTCCACAATGATCAATGATAGTAATGTCTCTTTGAAAGAAGTTGTTCCAACGGATATCTGAATGAGACAAAGACATAATCCTGTGAGACCAATGCATTCTTTGTTCATTTCTCAACACTGATCGGGGAAGATGAAATGTAAACCACCTAGCCAGTAGTGGTATACAGCACACGAGAGTTCCTCGTTTCTTCACGGTACGAGTGTGTAGAGAATGTAGAATGTCTCCCAGCAATGTTGGTACCCGGGTTACGGATTAGGAAAAGGTTGATGATGTGTACATTTATGAACTGGTCGGGATTTGGGAATAAAACCAACCCATAGATCAAAAGTGCCATAACTTCCTCAAAAGCTGGATAACTTTTGTTTTCTAGCAGTAGTCGAGCCTTTTCCAATAAGAACTTGGCAAGTAAACCCTTAACTCCACTCTTTGTTTCCCAATTGGACTCGATTTCTGATTTTCGCAGATGTAAAGCAGCAGCAATGACTTCAGGTTTTGGAATCCTTTCTAAACCAGTGAAAGGTAATCGATTTCGAACAGGCAATCCAACTAGTTCAGAGAATTCTTCCAAAGTGGGTACCAACTGGTAATCAGGAAAGGTAAAGCAATGATGTTCAGGGTCAAAGAACTGGAACAGGACCCGTATCATGTCTTCTTCAAATTTTGAGGTAACCAAATGGAGTAGGTGACCATGCCTTTCGGTGAATTGAACATTCCTGGGGAATTCTGACACTAAGTCTTTTAGTTCAGACGGTACCGTTGAGATGTTGATTCGGATGTAATCTTTGGTGGCGGGAGCCATTACCTGCAAAAACAAAGGTAAACTCTTTGATCCTTGAAGTGTTTGGTGCAAAAATGATATGCTTATGATGCAAACATGTGGCACACAAAAACAAATCAAACAATAGCCTTAGGTTTAAAGGCTTGCATGGAGCTGATAGGTGATACCCTCCCCACTGAAGTTGAGTTGGTTAAAACCTGTCCTAGAATTGGATTCGGGTTCTATGATCCTTGGAAGTAACATCTCAATACGGCGCTCGAGCGGCCGATCAAAATATTCCTCGAGGATAACTAACTTCGATCAATTTCAAAGCTAGCCACTTAAAAGGCCACAAGTCAAGTTCAACTAAAAAGGTTCTAAGACAAATTAGTGTTTAATGACATTTCGGAAGCCTAATATACTCCTTGATCATTTTCAAGGGACATCAGTATAAACCAAAGTATCGCACCAACGATGACTACCAGATCAACCGTATCGGTACATGCCGTACAGTTTCCTTGGTCTATTGTCATATACTTAAGGTATCTCGAGATTCGGGTTAGAATCTTTCACACAAGCAAAATACCCAAGCAAGCCTTTGAAAAATAGAGCAATCAAGTCAATCAATTGAAAACATCGAAGTGATCTATTCTCTTAAGGTAACCCCTTTTGAAAACATTTTGTTTTTTGAAAGTAACTCCCCAGCAGAGTCGCCAGTTCTGTGGACCTCCGATTTTTTTTTTAATACCGGGCCATACCTCTGTTCTGTAGAGATACGTGAACTGACTCTTTTTTGTCGCTTAATGCTTTCGCATTTTTTTGAAATTCACAGAGTCGCCACCGACCTTTTATTTTATCCAATTAAGGAAAGGTTTATAAAAGAAACAGAAAAAAGACCTTTAAGAAATTCTGGGTAAGGGGGTAGGTTATACAAAGGGAAGGTGTTAGCACCCTTTGTATCCATGGTTATCCATGGGCTCTTAAGTTTGCTTAGCTCACTTGTTTTTCGATTACTTTTCAATTGCTCTGAAATTGCTCATATGTGGTTTCAAATACTTTTGTAAATTGAATTATGTAATGATCCGTGTGTGGATGTATACAAAATGCTTGTTTATCTTTCGAAAGATGTTTTGGAAAAAACGTTAACTTTGTAATAACCCGTGTTTGGATGTATACAAAATATTGTCTTTTTTTGAAAGTTTTGAAAAATCAACAGTGTATGAGAATTTTGTTTGTTTTGATTTGAGCAAGCAAACTAGGAGGTCTACCCTGAGTTGTAAGGTCTTTATCCTATTTCCTTTAAAAATCTATCCTTTCACCGGATATAAAAGCAAGGTTCGATTTTGTACTCAAAACAGTAGAATTTGACTTTGATTTTGAAAGGAATGAGAAGGGATTACCTTAAGAGGTGCAAGTGTGATTGTGATTGGATTCAGATATTTATCTTTGAAGTTAGTGATCTAACGGTTCAATTTTATCTTTGACATACACGCAGTTTATATTTGCTGGAAATTAAAATGCGGAAATGTAAAGTGCGGAAAGTAAATCTACGCTATTACATCGATTGTGCAGGAAATGTAAACTAGCCTATTTACATGAATTTGACATCCTATACATTTATCTAGGAATTTTAAATTGCAAGAAAGATAAAAGGCATGTTTTTGGAATTTTTATGATTGGTTTTAATTATAATTAATGCATGATTAATTAAATTAAAATGAAGAAAAAAAAAAGATGAAAATTGATTTAAACCTAGAAATTAAGTTTAAAGTATGTACAAAATATTTGTCAATTAGTTTTAAAACAAGACTAATTTTTTTGGTTTTTTTGAAATTGATTTGAAATTGATTTAAGTTAATTAAAACATAATTATGCAAATAATTATACAAATAATTAAAACTTAAAAAGAAAATTATTCAAAATATGTACAAAATTAGTTTATAATATATAAACAATATTTAATATAAAGAACAATTTTTTTTAGGATTTTTTGATTGGTTAGAATAATTAAAAAGCAAATATATAAATATATACTAATTAATTATGCAAAATATTGAAATTATGAAGAAAAATAAAATATTTTTATTTCATAAAATAGTATATTATTTTAGAAGTATAAAAATATTTTTTATGTATTTTTTGGATTTTTAAAACTATTTTTAATTAATTTAACAAAGAAATTAAAATAAAATAGAAAATAAAATAGAAAATAAAAGGATACTGATCCTGTGTGGTAATTTGTGAGGGAGCATGGTGGGGAAGAGTGATCTGGCGCGTTGGATCATTCATTAAATGAGATCAGATGGTCCAGAAATTGAGGCACGTGGTGATCAGTACACCTGCAAAGCACAGAATCAGAGGAAATTTAAAAAAAGTACGCGCGCTGTCTGTCCAATGAGGTGGGGACACCTCATCATCTTCAACCTCTCGCTAGGGCCTTTTACAGCGCTTTTATGAAAGAGCGCTGTAATTGATGAGCTTCAAACCTGCAAAATAGCGAATAGGGGTAAACGTGTAAAGAAATTTGGCGCGATGGTACCATTCAACTCGTCTGATCCATACGAACCTAATGGTACTATTTAGAACCTCTAATTTTGCCTATTTCAGAAAGCCCTAATTTTGAGTTGAAGAACCCTAAAATGGTATATGCTACAAACAGCCATTAAAATCCAATTGAAGCTCCAGAAACGACCAGAGCTTCAAACCAAACACAATTATGCATCTACATCTTGTTAAATATGTGTGAGTTATGAGATATAAGTTGATTTTAGTTTGAACAAACCGTGGCCTAGGTAGCTCGATTTATGAGGTTTCAAGACTTGGAAATGATTGAGATATGTTCAGTAATGCTTGAGGAAAGTGTTTAAGTGTTTAGTTTGTATTGAAAATGGATTAAACTCAGAATTCGAATTTTGAATTTCCTTGAAATTTTTAAAGTGTTACAAGCATGGTACAAGCATAAGCATAGCTCTGAATTCGTGTCTCCCTTGTTACTGAACTAAGATAGCTTATTTATAAGCTATGTGTGCTTAGAATTGAAGCTAACTTGCAGCTAGTTGCCTTTGTTGAAACTTTGGTTTTTTAATATTAAAAACCTTTGAAAACTTGACCAAGTCTTGCCCTCCTTCAATGCACCTGCCTTGCCCTTCAATTCTCTGCAGAAGATGAAGATTCCTTAGGGGTGAGTCATGCTTGGAAGTTAAGCTACCATTATCCATGCATTTTCCTTTTAATTTTAATCTTAAAGTAAGATAAAATCATGCAAAAATGGATAAAAAAAGGTATGGGCTTAGTCTTGGTCGTGGGAGGCCCATAATATCATGGAAATGATGTTTGAATGCTGAAAACTTGGCCCCATTTGGAAAAAATGCCATTTTGAACAATGTTGATTTCATGTATTTTCCCAAAATTTAGCCAACTTCAACAAGGTGTAAATCCTTCAATTTTTGTCATATGAAGGAGATCTTGCACTTTTTGGAAACCTCAAAGAGTCCTCTAACCAATGCCTTTGGTGTCATGTCAAAATGATTTTTGAAGCTCCTTGTGTGTCCTTTTGAAAAAAGTGTCTTTTTGTTGACTTTGAAAATGACCTGTAATGTCTTTGATCATATTTTTCAAATGGTGAATCCAATGACCATGGGATCAATGGCATTTGAAAGATAATTGAATTTCCTTCAAAACAAGCTTTGGTTTGAATTTTTTGGATGAAGGATGAGAGAGTTATGATCAGTCAAAGTTGAGTTGACTTTTCAGGCAAAAACCCTAATTTTGAATCTTAGGGTTTTGTTGATTTTTGATCTTTCCTTGATGAATTATGATCATCCAATGATCAAATGATGAATCCTTTGACAAAATATGGACTTTGACAAAAAATTTCATTTTTGACTGTCTGTTGACTTTTTTGGTCAAACGGGTCGTCTGTTGACTGTTTGAGCTGCTGACGGTGCGTCTGAGTGAATTGAAGTTTGAAAATTTGTATGATGGTACTTTGAGATATATGGATGTGTATGAAATCCATTTGAGCTCTCAAAAACTTGTTGCTCCTGTAAAAACAAGAAAAAACCTGATTAGGGACTGTTTGTGTAGGAGACAGTTAAGCGTACCTGATTTTTGTGCAGTGTTGAGTCTCTGCTAATCGCGTGATATTCAGAAGACTTCTAGAACAAAAATCTTGGAATTTTGAATTGTGAAAGATTGATTTGATTGATGGTACAAAACACTGAGAATTGTACTGCCAGCAGTTTGGCTGTCAACTGACTGTTCAGGTATTGATGTAGCAGTTAGAGTAAAAAATCAACAGTCAAAGTTAATTTTCTTTTTTTGTTGTTTTTTGTTTTTGTTTTATGTGAAAAATGAAAGTTTATTTACATGACTTGTTAGAAAAACACAGACATAATAAATAACTAATATTTACGGTATGCGGGCAAAATTACCGATAATAACCCTGAAAATCATTTAATGCACAGAAATAGGAATATTTGACTGGCAGAAAACACACAAAATATTATCTTAGTAATTAAGCAATATTATGACAAATAGTACAACATTTAATACTGACAGTACAAATATCACATACTATATTGAACAGTACGACGAATAAACGGTACATTTAAGAAATAAGAAATACGGCAAATTTTAAGAATGACGATTAATGACCCATGCTATGAACAATAACATGTAGATGATTGGGAGCATAACCATTGCAGGTCCACACTCCTCAGGACTATGCAGGCAGAAGAAAGTCATGATCACCGTAGCAATGGTGATGACTGCAAGAGACAGTGTCTCTATCCATTTTGCCATTCTTGTTAGGGAAGAAGAAAGGATGGATTATGAAGTGGAAATTTGAGAGATGAATTAGAATTTGATGTGAGATTTTATGGAAGAAAATGAGAGGTATTTATAGAATGGAAAGAAGGAAAGAGACGTTGGGGAATGATGTGATTCCGTACAAAAGGAAAATTTGAGTGGAAGTAAGATTTGAAAGAAAGTGGAGATAGTGTTGGAAAAAGGAGAGATTTGATTTTTGAAAAAGAGATTTGAAAAGATTTTTGCAAATAATGGAATATAGTACAAAAATTAGTGGGAAACAAAAGATAATAATAATCTACTTGTTACCAGTACAGTCTGAGTTTCCTGATTCTGCGCCTGCAAAAAGATTTAACTCTGTACCAATTGTGTCAGTACCATTTATCTGTAAATAAATAAATAGCATGTGTGAAGTAATAAACAGTATTTGGTGTTTGCGTAAGAATAAATTCAACTGCAAGCCAAATTACTGTATAAGAAAAATTCTAAAAACTAAGTATTTCATATGTCAGGATATTTGTTGAAATAAAAATCCATGATTATAGAGACCCTTAATTTTCAGATTGGAGTTTTCTTGAAAAATATGTGGGCAAATTTTGGGGTATAACAACTATGTTCAATACAACAATGATGAAGCTAGTGAGTTTTCCATATGTGTCAAATTCAAGAATGGCCTTCGTGATGAAATCAAGCAAGGCATTAGATATCAGAGGATTCAGAGGTTTGTGGACTTAATGGACTATAGCAGAATAGTTGAAGAGGATAACATCAAGCTGAAGTCATCTCACTCTCGCGAGTTAGTTGACAGAAAAGGTAAGAAGCATATGGATAGAGGTAAGCCATATGGTAGAGGTAAGCCTGATGATTGGAAGAAATCTAGTGGAGGAGATCCTAGTGCTCGTATCAGATGCTATAATTGTGGTGAGATGGGACATCGTAGGCATGAATGCAAGCTTGATTAGAAAAAGTGTTTCAAGTGTGACCAAGTGGGCCATATTGCTGCTCTGTAAGAAGAAGGTTGTGACTTGTTACAACTGTGGTGAAGAGGGTCACATTAGTCCGAATTGTACCAAGCCAAAGAAGAAGCAACCGTGAGAAAAGGTTTTTGCTTTGATCGGGTCAGAGACTACTCCAGAGGATAGATTTATTAAAGGTACGTGTTTCAATCATGGCACACCTTTAGTTGCGATTATTGATACTGGAGAAACTCATTCTTTTATTTCTTTAGATTGGGCTAAGAGGTTGAATTTAGAGATATCTGGCATAAATGGAAGTATGGTTATTGACACTCCTGCGTCGGGTTCAGTAACTACCTCATCTGCCTGTTTGAATTATCCGGTTGACATTTTTGATAGGGAATTCGCGATGGACTTAGTGTGTCTTCCATTGAAACAACTTGATGTAATCCTGGGAAGACGGTAATTTTTCCTGAAGCTGTCAGTGTCGATGTTCTGAACATGACAGTTAGACAAGTGAATGATGTTATTGAAAAAGGTGCAACTGTATTTATGTTGTTTGCATTGATGGATTTGAAAGAGAAAGTGGCGAGTAGCGAACTACCCGTGGTATGTGAGTTTCCAGAAGTTTTTTCGGAAGATGTGAGTGAATTACCACTAGAAAGAGAAGTAGAATTTTCTATTGATTTGGTTCCGGGAACTAGTCCAGTGTCGATGGCACCATATCGTACGCTGCCGTCTGAGTTGGCTGAACTGAAGAAGCAGTTGGAAGAATTGTTTGAGAATAAATTCATTCGTCCAAGTGTTTCTCCGTGGGGTGCGCCTATGTTACTAGTGAAGAAGAAGGAGGGTTCGATGAGGCTGTGTGTGGATTACAGACAACTAAACAGCGTGACTATCAAGAATCGATATCCACTGCTGAGGATTGATGATTTGATGGATCACCTGGTTGAGGCGTGTGTATTTAGTAAAATTGATCTGAGGTCTGGGTATCACCAAATTCGTGTGAAAGATGATGATATTCAGAAGACTGCCTTCAGAACAAGGTATGGATATTAGGAGTATTCGGTGATGCCGTTTGGAGTTACTAATGCACCTGGTGTTTTTATGGAGTATATGAATAGGATTTTTCATCCTTATCTCGACAAGTTCGTAGTGGTGTTTATAGATGATATCCTGATATATTCTAAGAATGAAGAGGAGCATGCGGAACATCTCAGAACTGTGTTAGAGCTGTTAAAAGAGAAACAACTTTTTGCCAAGTTATCAAAGTGTGTTTTGGTTGGAGGAAATCAGTTTTATGGGACATGTGATTTCTAAGAAGGGTATTGTTATTGATCCTACAAAGATAGAAGCGGTGTCTCAGTGGGAAGCTCCGAAGTCAGTGTTAGAGATTCGTAGTTTTCTTGGTCTGGCAAGTTACTACAGGTAGTTTATATAAGGCTTTTCAAAATTAGCATTTCCGTTAACTAAATTAACCAGGAAGGGTCAGGCTTTTATTTGGGATGCAAAATGTGAAGAAGGATTCCAAGAGCTAAAGAGAAGGTTGACTAGTGCTCCTATCTTGATTCTGCCGAATCTGACAGAATCGTTTGTGGTTTACTGTGATGCGTCACTAATGGGCTTAGGTGGTGTTTTGATGCAGAATCAACCAGTGGTCGCTTATGCATCAGGACAACTCAAAGTGCATGAAAGGAATTATCCGACTCATGACTTAGAGTTAGCAATTGTGGTTTTTATTTTGAAGTTGTGGCGACATTATTTGTATGGTTCGAGATTCGAGGTGTTTAGTGATCATAAGAGTCTGAGTATCTCTTCGATCAGAAGAAGCTGAACATGAGGCAGAGGAGGTGGTTAGAATTCCTTAAAGATTATGATTTTGGTTTGAACTACCATCCTGGTAAGGCAAACATAGTTGCTGATGCATTGAGTAGGAAGACTTTGCTTATGTCTATGCTAATGGTGAAGGAATTGGACTTGGTTGAACAATTCAGAGACTTGAGTTTGGTGTGTGAAGGTACTCCTACTAGTGTTAAATTGGGTATGCTGAAGCTGACTAGCGGTATTCTTGAAGAGATTAGACAGGTGTCATACCCCAATTTTTGACCCTAAGATCATACATCATTTGCATTTCAATCATTAATCAAGATCACAATCTTGAGGTATCACTTTGTCTCTGAGGGGAACCATCAAGCATTTCTAGATTTTTATTTGTTTTATACTAACCAAAATCCAAAAATATGCATTTTTGTTTCCTTTTTTGTGTTTTGCAGGAAAAAGATCGGGCAAAAATCAAAACAGTGCAAGAAAAGGAATTTTTGAAAATTTCACTATGGAAATCGATTTACCCATATAGGAAATCGATTTCCCTGGACGAAATTTGAAAAAAAAAAGAGGGAAGCATGAAACCATTTTGGCACCAATCACATTTTCATTAATCATTTTTGTCATTTTACCAATTTTCCACCTCACCAAAATTAATTCCCTTCATTTTACCATTTAAATACCATTTTACCATTTAAATAACATTTAAACGCCATTTAAACATATGCTAATTACCAAATGCAAAAAGACCAAATTACCACTACTCTTGCTCCCATCCTATAAGTAGAGGTCTCTACTCCCTCATTTCTCAAGCTTGGATAGCCAAAAAAGTTCTTGCAAATTCATTTCTCAAGCTTGGAGAGCCAAAAAAGTGCTTGCAAATTCATTTCTCACCCTTTCCAAACCCTCACCCAAAGTTCATTCTCATAGAATTAGTGAGATTAACATTGAATCTTACTAATTTTGAACTAAACCTCCTACATTTCTCTTTTTCTTTGTTTGTTCATCTCCAATTTTGAAGGATCTACACACTTTGTGCTTGTTCTTGAAGCTACTTCAACAATTTGGTTCAAGAATTGGTAAATTCCTAAACTCTAAGATGTAGATCTTTCTTGCTTGTGTTCAATGCATCTTTGATGCTATATTGATCCTATTTGATGGTGGTTTGATGGAAAATTAGTGCTCCAATGGATATGTGATCATAAGGTGTTTGTATGTTTGCTTAAGTCGAGTTTTATGCTTCCTAATGCTATTTTTTTTAAAACTGCACTAAGGAAATCGATTTCCTCCTTAGGGAAATCGATTTCCACTTTGTTTCTGCGCCAGATTTGAAAACTTGCACTTAGGAAATTGATTTCCTCCTTAGGCAAATCGATTTCCCTTGGGACAGAATGTGTTTTTTTGCCTCTTTTATGCTTGTTTTGGCTTCCTTCTTCCTCCACTTCATTAATATCATTGGATCTAGGATGTTGATAGGTTTGAAATGACCTGTCATCCTCGGTTTTCGTGGGATACAAACTGACTCTTCTTTTATTTTTTTGAGTTGTGAAAATTAGAGAGTCGCCACCGACTTTTATTTTATCCAATTAAGGAAAGGTTTATAAAAGAAACAGAAAAAGACCTTTAAGAGATTTTGGGTTCGGGGGTAGGTTATACAAAGGGAAGGTATTAGCACCCCTTTGTATCCATGGTTATCCATGGGCTCTTAATTGCTTAGCTCACTTGTTTAAATCGTTTGTCTTGCTTTGAAATGCTTGTTTGTGGTTTTAAATACTTTCTAATCATCCTGGTGCGGATGTATACAAAGTGTTTTATCTTTCAAAAGATGTTTTGATGGTTTGAAAAAAAAAATTTTAACTTCGTAATGATCCTTGTTTGGATGTATACGGAGTGTAGTCTTCTGAAAGTTTGCTTTGAAAAAAACAGTGATGTGGAAATGCTTTTGTTGTTTTTTGATTGAGCAAGCAATTAGGAGGTATACCCTAAGTTTACAAGGTTCTTTCCCATTTCTTTTAGAAAATTTTCCTTAATTGGATACAGAAGAAAAACTTGAATTGTATTTGAAACAGTAGAATTGATTTTGAAAAGAGTAACAGAGGGATTACCCCAAGAGGTGCAAGTGTGATTGTGTTTTGTTTTCAGATATGTTATCTTTGAGATTAGTGATCTAGCGCTTCAATTTTTATTCTTGACATACACGCAGTTTTATATGTACAGAAATTAAAGTGCGGAAATGTAAAATGCGGAAAGTAAATCTATGCTATTACATCGATTGTGCGAGAAATGTAAACTACGCTATTTACATGAATTTGACAACCTATACACTTATCTATGAATTTAAATTGCAATAAGATAAAGGGAAAATATTTTTGGATTTTTGATGATTGATTTTAATTAGAATTAATGCATGATCAATTTAATTAAATGAGAAAAAAGTATAAATAAAATTTAAACCTAAAAATTAAGTCTAAAATATGTTCATATTGCTTGTTAATTAATTTTAAAATAAAACTAATTTTTTTTATGATTTTTTAAATGATTTTGAAATGATTAAGTTAATTAACATATAATTACACAAATAATTATACACATAATTTAAACTTAAAGGGAAAAATATTCTAATTATGTACAAAATTAGTTCATAATATACAAACTTAATTTAATAAAAAGAAAATATTTTTTTCTGATTTTTCGATGGGTTGAAATAATTAAAAAGCAAATATATAAATATATACTTGTTAATTAAACAAAATATTTTAATTATAAAGAAAAATAAAATATTTTTATGTCAAAAATTAATATAGAATTTTATCAACCTAAAAATATTTTTTGTGTATTTTTCTGATTTTTAAAATTATTTTAAATAATTTTTACGAAGAAAATTAAATAAAATAGAAAAATATAAAACATATATTAAATATGGATCATGTGTGGCTGGCTGGTAAATCCATAGCATGGACTAGCGTGTCATGGCCGTTGGTTTGAGTGACAAGTTGATCTGATGGTGATTGGAATGAAGGCATGTGGTAACAATAGAACCTGCAAAGCACTGGATCACAAATTAATTTAAAAAAAACGTGCGCGCCCTCCAAACAATAGGAAGGGGCCACGTCTCGTCTTCTTCCTCAGATCACATCTTTTACACTGCTCTTTTGCAGAGAGCTGTAAAATCTTCGATCTATTATACCTGTTCAACACGAATAGGGGTTAGACACAAAAGAAATTTGGCGCGAGGTTATGGTTTGATTCGTCTAGTTCATACGAGTTCAATGGTACCACTTAGAACCTTAATTTTTCCTAAATCGTGAATCCCTAATTTTGAACTCAAGAACCCTAAAATGGTGATTCCTCGTATAGGTGTCCAAACACCAATTAAGTTTCCAGAAACGATCAGAACACGAAAACAAACTCAAATATATGATTACATCATGTTAAATATGCATGTATGATTATATTTTTGTGAGTTTTGGTTTGAACAAACCGTGAGCTTTTGAGCTTGATTCTGAGGTGTTTTAAAGCTTGAAATTGATTTGGATAGGTTCAGTGGTGTTTAATGGTCGTGTTTAAGTGTTTAGTTTGGATTGAAACTATCTTAAACTCAGAATTCGAAATTTGAATTTCTTTGAAATTTTCAAGTTGCTACAAGTATGATACAAGCATAGAATTGGCTCTGAATTCGTGTGTCTCTTCTTACTGAAGTATGCTAAGCTATTTATGAGCAATAAGAGTGCTTCAATCTTAAGCTAACAATTATTGATGGTCTTTGAACTTTTGAATTTTTTAATATATAAAGCTTTGAATTCTTTGGCCATGGCTTCATTTTTCTTCATCCTCTTGCTCTAGGCCTGCTGTACCATCTCTATGTTGCAGAAGTTAAGCCATCTTGGTGACTCAAGCTAAAGACAAAAGCCTTGGATAATTGTCTTGAACCATTTCTTTTTTAATTTAATTTTAAATGTAATAAAATTAAATTAAAAAAGAAACAAAAATGTCATGGGACAAATTTTGGTCATGGGAGCCCTTTAACATCATTAGAAACATATTTGGATCATGAATGCTTGGCCTCTTTTGGAAAAAAATCATTTTGATCAATGCTAGTTTCATGCATTTTCCCAAAAAATAGCTAACTTCAACAAGGCATATCTCCCTCAATTTTGATCATATGAAGGAGTTCTTGTACTTTTTAGAAACCTCAAGATGTCCTCTACAAGCTACTTTGGAAACTTTTTTGCATTTGGAGAAGTTATCTTGATGTTATGGCCTTTGACAAAAAACCACTTTTTGTTGACTTTGAAAATGACTTGTAATGTCCTGGCTCATATTTTCCAAATGGTAAATCCAATGACCATGGGATCAATTTCATTTGAAAGATAATTGAATTTCCTTCAAAACAAGCTTTGGTTGGAAATTTTTGGATGAACAAGGAGAGAGTTATGGCCAGTCAAAGTTCAGTTGACTTTTTAGGAGAAAACCCTAATTTTGAAACTTAGGGTTTTGTTGATTTCTGAACTTTTCTTGATGAATTATGATCAACCATTGATCAAATGATGAATCTTTTGACAAAATATGGATTTTGACAAAAAAAATCATTTTTGACTGTCTGTTGACTTTTCGGTCAAACTGGTCGTATGTTGACTGTTTGAGCTGTCGATTGTGCGTCCGAGCGAATCGAAGTTTGAAAATTTGTCTGACGGTACTTTGAGACATATGGAGATCCATGAAAACCATTTGAGGTCTCAAAAACTCATTTTCCTGAAAAAAAACAAAAACCCTAGTTAGGGACTGTTTGTGTAGGAGACAGTTGAGCGTACCTGATTTTTGTGCAGTGTTGAGTCATGGCTGATCTTGTGATTATCAGAAGACTTCTAGAACAAAAATCTTGGAATTTTAAAATGTGAAAGATTGATTTGACTAATGATACAAAAAACACGGAGAATCGTGTTGTCATCGGGTTTGACTGTTCACTAGCTGTCTGGGTATTAACGTAACAGTTAAAGTGAAAACTTATCAGTTAAAGTTAATTTTTTTTCTTTTTGTTTTTGTTGTGTTGATGGTGAGAAATTATTTACATGATTTGTTAGAAAAACACAAACATAATAAATAATTAAAATACACCGTACGCGAACGAAATTACCGTTAATAACAAGATTGAAAAGGATTTAATGCACAGAAAAATAAAAATTTAACTAGCAATAAACACAATAAACACAATAAACACACATAATATTATCTTGATAATTAAACGACGGTATAACAAATAGTATAATACTTAATACTGACAGTAAAAATATTACAAAAAGAACTGTAACGAACAGTATGACAAATAAACGGTACGTTATTTGAAAGCAAAAGATACGACAAACTTTAAATATGACGATTAAAGATCCATGCTATAAACAACAGAAAGTAGATGCACGGAAGTGTAAGCATCCCAGATCCGCATTTCTCAGGACTATGCAGACAGAAGAAAGACATGATCACTGTAAAAACAGTGATGACTATAAGAAAAAGTGTATCCACCCAATTTGCCATTTTTGTCGGGGAAGAAGAGGAAATAAGATGATAGAAATTTGGGAGATGAATGAAATTTGATGTGAGATTTTATGGAAAAAATGAGGGGTATTTATAGAGTGAAAAGAAGGATGGAGACGTTGGGGAACGAAGTGATACCGTACAAAAAAGGAAAGTTTGAATGATAGTAGGTTTTGAAAGAAAGTGTATGGTAGGGTTTGAAAAGAAAGATGTATGGAATAAAGTTAGGATTTGATTTGAAAGAAAGAGATTTGAAAAGAAAGAAAGAGATTTGAAAATAATATAGTACAAAAATTAGTGGGAAACAATAATAATTTAATTGTTACCCGTACAGTCTGAATCCCTGGACTCTGCGCCTGCAAAAAATTAATTTTGTACCAATTGTGTCAGTATTATTTATCTGAAAATAAATCTCAAATAAACAGCGTGTGCAAAGTGATAAACAGTACTTGGCGTTTGTGTAAGAATAAATTCAACAGCGAACCAAAATACCATATAAAAAATATTCTAAAAAACTGAGTATTCATAAAATCAGGATATTTATGAAATAAAATCCAAGATTATATAAAACTCCCAATTTTTAGACATTGCCTTTTTTTTTGAAAAAAGATGCGGGCAAATTTTGGGGTACAACATGATCAAATCCATAATATTAGATGAATGATATTAATGACAGTGTGAGTTGATTATCTTTTATGCATTTTATTCTTCTTCTCCTTCTTTTTTCTTTTGATCGATGAAAGTCTTAATACCTTGAGAATTCTTATGGATTCTTGGTAAAGACTAGATCACTACTTATTTTCTTTTCGTGCGGTATTGCTTTAGGAGAGTGATCTACATATCACTTCTCTCGCATGCATTAGCACACAAAGTTTTGACCGGCCACGTTGTAGGGTGATTTCTACATAAATCACTTGGCGATCTTCTTAACATAGCGCAATATTTCGTATCCCGAATCAAAAAAAGATCAAATATGGAAGAGAATTGTATGCGGTTGATTTAAGACTTATGGAGGTTTATCGTGTAGTCGCTATGATTTTATCAAGCTTCTGATAAATATCCATTGAGTTTAAATCCGAGAACATCCTTCACTCACCATCGATCTTTATTACTAACTTTGATAACATACTTGACAAGTTTCAAGATGGTTATCTTTAACATCTAACAACTAACTTTAATTTCCTCATTTTATTATACCACTCTTTATATTTCTCACTTTATCGCTTTATTTTATCATTTCATCATATTTACATTCCGCTATTTTCTTTTTGTCCATTTGGACGATTATATTCCGCTATTTTCTCTTTGTCCATTTGGACACTATGTTTATGTTTCCGCTATTTTCTTTTTTTCCACTTGGACCATACTTTACTTTTATGCTAAAACATTAATAAACAACAAAAATCTAAAAAACGTTTAAGGCTCTTTTTCGGACTATTGGTTATTATCCCTAGCATTTTGGAGATTTGGACTTATGGACTTAGTACCTCTGGACCCTTATGATATTGTTACTCTGCTGTTATTCTGTTTGTCTGGCATTTTGTTGTCTGTTTGTGCATACGGGTATTTCCTTGAAAGTCCTTGATGGTTAATTCCAAGGCATTGAGATAAGGATTTTACCCGAAAAGAGCCGTTACTCTGCCCGATTTTCGTCAGAATTTTAATGTGCTTAATGCAAAGTGGTGCTAAAGATAATAAGTTCATCTGGATCCCCAAGTGATAATGTTGGTTTGGTATTGATAGTACAAAGGATGGGAAATCTACCTTGACTCATAATGTCAAGTGTTGGCTTCTCCTTCGGTTAGGCCATTCTTTTCCTTAGCTTTATTTTACGCAATAGGATAGCCTCTTCATCTCTTCCCCTTCTTTAATTTTCAAGATCCTCTCCCTTTTTACAAAACCTTCTTATGTTTGCAACCTTTTTAAAACCGTTCTCTAAAAATATGTTTTGCCCTTAGTGGCCCTTTTTTTCAAAACGTTTAGACACGACTAATTGTCGAACCGAGTGGCGATACCCCATAATTTTGAAATTGATTGATATAATGAGATGTTTTTCGCGTGAGAGAGCTAGTGGCATACTCATTGATTTCTAAACAAGTTGGAGCCCTTCTTTCATTTGCGATGCAAAGAACTCGTTTGTTCTCATGCTCAATATCAATGGCTGAGTATTTCTCTCCGACGATGATAAAGTGTTTACTCCTTTTTAAACGTTTTCCCCTTTTAAGCGGAACTACATTAGCTCTGACTTCTCCATTGCACCGAGGAGGTATGTAGGCACAAGGCTTAACGTCTTGCCGAGATTATTTTAAAAATAAAACAAACTCTCTTTTTTAGCACACACACAACACAGATTTTCAAAAAGGTTCCAGTGGAGTACCACAGATATGAGCGGTGCTTAAAACCTTCCCCTTGTATAATCAACACCCGTACCTAAGATCTCTTCCTTTTGTTTTAAAAACAAACTTTGGGTTTTTTTGTTCTTTTCCCTTTTCCTTTGGAAATAATAAAGCGCGGTGGCGACTTTCACTGTAATATTGAGTCGAATCAATCCTATGGCTTCGATCTCAGATTTTCCCCGCTACAGAAAAATGGCAACTTTACTGGGGATCCATTTTTTAAGTGTGTTAAACCTATTTTTGTTTATCTGTATGTTTTTTATCTGTATATATTGTTCTGTGTTTTGTATGTTTATTTTCTTTTTTTCTTTTTTGGTGCTCGATGGTTCCTCTGTGATGAGATAAAGTCCTAACCCGGACTTTGGTGAGTAACTTGAGATAGGAGGTGGTTAGACCAATAGTCGCATGTCAGGAGCAATCCTTAACAGGAGCGTCATATGGTGGAACCCCAATCAGTGGAGGCCTCATGGAAGGTAGTAGTTGTTGTTACGAATCATCGTAAGAACACTATTACTTTCGATAGTGAGTGTCCGTAGAAGCTGAATGGCCTAGAACCCTTTTAACCCATCTAAGCCTTTTTAGGATGTAGCGTAGAAACAAGGTCGAGTACCAATTTGGGCTTGTTGTCATGCGATGCTACGCTCAGACGAGGTCTTTTTAGGCATATTATTGGCGCCCATGAGCAATTGTGCATGCCAGTAGTATCCGATAGAAGATTGAAAACTCTGGGAACCTTTGTAGAACCCGTTCAGCAGGTACAAAATTCCCTAGTACATACCTTTGTGGGTGGTTCTTAACTTTGACTCCATTCTCGTGACGTCGAACCTTTGAACTTTATTCGTGCGGCCGTATGTGATCTTGATTGTGATTGATGCATAAACTATGAATCCATGCATTCATTTGATTTCCAAGGAACTCATAGGTCTTTCTTTGTAAACATCATAAGTTTCATCAAATTCAATGGATCTTGGGTGTCGATGGGGTGAAAATCTTAATCCACCAAAATGGATGATTGATCTTGATGATAACTTGTTCAAAGCTTTGATCCGATATAGGATTTACCTCCTTCATGTTTTGATGTTTACAAATTAATAACTTGAATTCCTTGAAAATCAAATAAATAAAAAGCGACAACAACAATTGCATCATTTGCATACATACATCCAGGTTGTCCAGAAAACTTATCCTTGTTTGTCTCCATCTTCAGAGTTTGTCTGTCTATCGTCAAGCTGATTCCTCCACACAAGTATGGAACTAGAGCCAACGTCAGATTAAGAATGGAATACCAAAAGCAAAACAATGCAGAGGTCAGAATGGAAATTGATGAGTTAAAGTCAAGCATGACCAAGCTCACTGAGATGCTGCAAGTTTTGATTGCTAGAGGAGAACCGCCTCAAAAGACCGTCATTGTTGAAGTCTTAAGTGCTGATGTTGACCCTCAACCTACTCAACAACCACCTTCTACATGGCATGAGTTTGGTTTGCCACCTGGTTACACTCTTCTCTATGAGAAGACTCCCGGTATTGGTCAATCTTCACAACTTGTGATTGGTCAAGCTTCAAATCCAGTGTTTCATGCTCCTGTCTTCACTGAATCTCAGCCTATTGTGCATACTGTTGCTCACCCTACTTATGTGAATCCTCTATTTGAATATCAAGCTGCCCGTTCCCAGAATGGAAGTCAAGGAGATGCTGGAGATATTGAAGATGTTAAAGAACAGTATCAGATTTTAGAAAAGCGCCTGAGAGCCATGGAAGGAAATGGTTACTTTGGGGTTGTTGCTGAGAATATGTGTTTGGTTTTTGACTTTGTCATGCATGCAAAATTCAAGACTCCTGAGTTTGAGAAATATAAAGGGACCACTTGCCCAAGAATTCAGGATAGTTTGAGTGGAGCTTCACTAAAATGGTATATGGGACTTGAAAAGAGTCGCATTCATTGCTTCTAAGATTTGACCGATGCTTTCATGAAACAGTATAAGTATAATCTGGACATGGCACCTGATCACCGACAACTGCAAAGCATGTCTTAGAAAGATAAAGAATATTTCAAGGAATACGCTCAACGCTGGAGAGAGCTAGCTTCTCAAGTGGAGCCACCTTTAGCTGAAAAGGAATTGACTGTCATGTTTATGGACACTCTCTCACCTTTCTTTTGGGAGAAGATGATTGGCAGTGTATCTTCCAACTTCACAGACCTGGTAACTATTGGTCAGAGACTTGAAGAGGGAATTAAGAATGGGAAAGTTACTCATGTTGCTGAATCTTCTAGTGGATCGAAGAAACCTTATGGAAACTTCCACAAGAAGAAGGAGAATGAGACTAATGTTGTGTCAGATGACAGAAGGGGATCTCGTCGTAGACTTTAGAATGATGATCAACCTAATGTAGTTGTTGTTGCTCCTGTGCAAGTTCAAAATGCTAACCAGAATCGCGATAGGATCTCGTTGTATCCTGCATTGGTTCATAAAGGGTTGATTACAACAAGAGCTATGCCTCCTCCTCGAAACCCTCCCTCAAAAGAATTCCGACCTGATCTTCATTGTGAATTCCATCAGGGTGGTGCTGGTCATGATTTAGAAGGTTGTTATGCTTTAAAGACTAGAGTTCAAGAGTTGGTGAGATCAAAGATGCTCCCTTTCAAGGATATGGGTCCTAATGTTGTCACTAATCCTTTTCCAGATCAAAGTGGCTGAAGATAAGTCAAAACCCGATTTTCCTAAAGCGAAGTGTTTCAGACGAGATAGCTCATCTTTGATGTTGATTAGTCACTAGGCCTTGTTTCTATACTGTTTGTATTTCCTTTATTGTGTTGTTTACTTTTAGACTTTGTTTGTTTCTGAATGGTGATTTTAATGAAATGAGCATTGCATATTTTGAATTCATTCACATCTGCTATGTTTATAGCTTCTTTTACAAAACTTTTTCTTCCTTTTGCTTTCTCTATCAAACTTGTGTTTTATGCAAAGATTGGAGGGAGGATGATGACAATGAAATACCCAAGTTGTTTATTTGTATGCTTTCAAATAAAACATTGCTGATGATGTGCAGGCATTGTTTCAATTCCCGAACACTGGAGAAATAAGGAAGTTAATCCCTTGTCAACCCCTTCGAGCCTTCGAAGTAGGAGTTTCTTTCTGTACATAAAACCCGCATTTTTAACCTGGGGCAGGGTAGTTCTCAGTTGATTTGGCTGTGCATTCTATTTTAAGAGAATCATTCATTACACCTTTCAACAAGGGTTTCAATCACAAGCTTTCCTCCGCATACATCAAATAAATGTGGGAGATGGCAATCAAAAGCCAATGATGGTTCATCAATCATTAAGCAAGGCAGTCACTATCTTTCAAAAAAAAATGTATCAAAAAAATAGAATCAAAGAAAAGCCTGCTAAGTCAAAACCAAAAATGACTTAGGAAAAAAATCAAGGCATCCCGCTGACTGTAAGTTCAAAAATAAACAGTTCAGGAAAAAGTTAGGGATATCAAAAGAAAAGATGAAAAAGGAAGTCAATAATTCCTCAAGCAACAAAATGTTGTGACAACAAAAAGGAATAAGTGACTGCAATCTCAAAAGTTCTCTTTGTTTGTGAGCTATCATCATTATCAAAGGTGCAATTCCAGAAGTCTCTTGGAACCTGAATGCATAAGTTGAATTAACTGAGTTTTAGGACTGGAGATCATCACGGAGATGGGGTGGGTACAATCAAATTTTGAGCCTTATATCCTTTGTTTCTTAAACCGTGAACCTGGACACGTTACAACCTTTAAAAGACCTAATTGAAGCAAGGTTTGTTTGAAAGCATACTACAACAAGGCTGCGTAAGCTGACTCCCATGAGATTTGCCAATCATTTGTTTTGATACCATATCTATGTTTTATCTTTCACTTTGAATGTCTTAACCTTTATGTTTTGACCAGTGATTCCATTTGCTTTACATCAATAACATTCATTCCAATAATGACTTTGATTTCAAAAATATGCTTTGAGCATTGCATTAAAATTACCATTCTTGAATGAACATTTTATTTGCAAGTAAGCACTCATATTTCAGGAAGTTCAAACAGTCGAGAAACTTGATTAGTGATCCTATCAGGGGAACGTTACTTCAAGATCCCGTTGTTCAGATGTTCAGTCAAGTTTTGTTGATCAGAATATCCTTTCAAGACTTATACTGGGGCAAGCCATCCCAACATGCATTTCAAGAACTGAAGCCGTGATCAGTTCATCCCCAGTACAGTTCAACCGAAGCCATGATCAGTTAACTTGCAACAATTAATGAATCAGGGGCAATCTTCTTCAGCAATCCCCAAGCAGTTCATCAGTCCTTCGCAATGGATCATCAGTTTGATACAACTACCAATGTGACATGAAGTGTGTCCAAGCATCTTTTTCATAAGCAGAGTTGGCAGATCTCCCACGTTGAGGAATCAGACTTCCTATCGTGCCTCACAAAAGAGTCTACCTCAGTTGTCATAAACAAATGCAGTACATTGAGCATTCATCATGCAGAGAATATTCATTCATCATGCATAGAAAAATTTAACATCATGCATAGAAACAAATTCATACTCATTTACATTCTACCGAGGTCTTATTGTTATCAACGTCTTACCTTGAGATCAAAGTCCAACTCACTTGGCACCTACCAAAAGCAGATACTTGTTTGTCTTCTCCATCTAGTTCTATTCCTAGATGTCCCTTTCTACTTTCAGCGCCATTCCTGAAAGATGTTTCTCACTTTATCGGGTGCCATTTCTAGGTATCGTGATCCTTTTATTCAGCGCCATTCCTGGATATCATTTTCTCACTTCATTCAATGCTATTCTCGGATGTCGTGATCTTCACTTTATTCACTGCTATTCTTGAATATCGTGATCCTTTTATCTAGTGCCATTTCTGGATATCGTTTTCTCAAAGGTATTTCTTGTTCTTAAAGGTCTTTCCTGTTCTTTTATACTTTTTCTTATTGGATAAAATAAAAGTCGGTAGTGACACTTGCTCACCGCAACATTGTTTGCGAAATATAAAACAAAAAGTTAGTTCTCCCACCGTATTACTACTCCACCAAAGTAAGTCATTCTTATTAATTCTTGGAGCTCTTCCATCATTAATTAACGGTTCTAATTACCATATCTATGGTGAAGGATACCTCCCCATGTTGCCTCTTTATCAGACAAAACTCACCATTTGAATTTACTAAATAAAGATAAATTGAAAGATCCCACATATTTTATTTCAAGCCCTCTCAAATTTCTAGGTTTACACACTTCTTTTCAATTAATCCAACAAATCCTTTTCATGTATAGGCTACAATCTAAAAGATGCCTTTGAAAGTTTATGATCTCTTTCCCTTTCTGTTTTGGGGCATTAAAAAAGAAAGAGAAAAAATGTGGTAATTACTTAAAACCAAATTTATTAAAGATATAGTTCCACCATAAGATAAAAATATTCATTTTCAAAAAGAAAGATTTTGTTTTAGGGTATCTAAATTGGGCCTCCTAGATGCAACTCTCATATGGTTATAACCCACCGGAATACTAAAAAAATTGAAAGGGATAAAATTAGTGTTGTAGAATAGGAAATCAAAATTAGAATGCATAAAGTCTTCATGAATGTTAACTCCATATTATTTACTCTTGAAAAAAACTCTTTCTTAAGCCCAAATTAATTTAAAACCTCTTAATAAGGTTTTAATGCCCTTCAAATTATTCCATGAGACGACTCTAACAATGATGGTATCATTCTCAAAATGAATAATATTCTACTCCACAACGTTATTAATTTTGAAACCTTGAAATATTCCATATTCAAGTGTTGTTCCCATCATCTCAGTCGACCCTTTAGCTAAAATTGAAAAGAGAAAAAGGTGAGAGGGGGTCTCTCTGTCTCAATCCCTTGTCCACCTTTAAATCCTTCATTGGACTCACATTCACAAAGACTCTACTAGAGCTTATACAAGCTTCCATCCATCTTATCCAAAGCTCATCAGATCTTAATTTTCTTAACATGAAATAAAGGAAGCTCTAACTCACATTGTCATACACTTTCTTGAAGTCAACCTTGAACAATATGAAATTTTTTTATTCCTTCTTTTCAAGTAAATAATTTAATTCACCAACGAAAATCCATCTAGAATTTGTCTACCAAAAATAAATTTTATCTAGCAAGATGATATAACCTTTTCGATCACCCTCTTTAGTCTTGAATAATTCACTTTCACTAAGATATTTTTAAGGCTACTCAATAAACAAAATAGTCTCTAATCACCTTAGTATTGGGGGTTATCAAACTCAGGGACTTAGGCCATAAAGGAAGTCGATATAACTAGCATTAGGAAGTTTCACTTTTGAAGGAATTCAACTATAAACTATAATATATCTTCTTTCAACACACTCCAACACTTCTTGATGATTCTAAAGGTGATCCATATGGACTTGGGCATTTGTCCCCATCACTATCTTGCGCTGCTTCCTTAAACCCCTCTATAGTGAACTCTTCCTCCAACAAAACCCTCTTCGACTTTAATGACACCTTAAAAGAGATATCGTATATGTTTAATGACACCTTAAAAGAGATACCGTATATGGTTGGTATTCTCCTACAAACCTCCATAAATTTTTTTCAAGGAAACTCTTTCCCTCTCTTTTAACCCCCTATACACTATATATTATACCCTTTATAATATTAACTCCAAATATGGAATTTATCCTCAATATAGATATAGTATTAAAATCACATAGTATCCTCAATCATGAAAGATTGTAGTATTAAAGCCACATTCCTTTATATGTGATTGCCTATTTTTTTTCCTCGACAAGCTCTCTTTGAGGTGAAGAGTACATAAAAATCAATTTGATGATTTTTTTCTTGTTCAAAACCTTATCTACATCTTCCCCACCAATATTCTTAAGTAACTTATATATATTGTTCAATCCTTTAACAACATTGTCTATCTTCAAATCGATCCACCCAAAGACCACTTTATTCCACCATATCAATTTCCTTTTTTGCTTTTTTAATTTTTTAGGTTTGGTCAAACATTTAACTATAATATTGAACTTTTATGGGTTATGATGATGAAAGATTGATAAAAGAGAATCGAGATACTTTACACTATCTTTTCATCCAAACCAAAAAAGAGATATTCCATGGGATGAACTCACAAACCGAGTAGAGAATTCATTTACTAATCACAATAAACAAACATAACGTTTACAAGTTAATTTTGTTGATGTTTTTATTGTTTGATTGGCATCTATGTTTGGCTAAAATATAATAGCAGTAAAATATAATACAATGTATAAGTCTTGCAAATATAAAAGAATAAAACATGTACACAAGCAAGATGTTATATGGAATGTCATGACATTGCGCTTGCAGAACTGGAATGAAGATTCAGTTTGATTCTCAACAGATACATAATATTCTATGAATATTGTGTAATCCAATGTAGCGCAGATTTAAAGGTCAATAGAATCAAGTCAGAATATTAAAGAATCAAATCAGAATATTGAAGATTCCACAGTTTCTAATTTAGGAGATAAATTAGGAAACTTGTGATTGAAGACCTTTCTTTTAGCAAAAGATATCTGCAGATTTGTAACAGCCAGTAGTGTTGCAATTTGTAAGCCCAAGTCCAATAGGGAATAGGTTATAAATAGAAACCTTTGTAACCTAGTTTGACAGACAGAAAATATAGAAAACTGTGTGTAGAAAAGATGTAGTCATTAGGGTTTCTAGAGGTAGGCCACCCAGGCTGTGGGATGGCTGCCATATCCTTCTCAAAACCTGTAAGTAAGAGAAGTTATTGTTCTCACTCAAAACATGTAGGTAAGGGTTGAGTATTTTGTTCTTGATTGAAGATGTGAAGCAAGATCAAGTTAGTGTTTATTGTCAATTGTTTAAGTAGCTGTTGCAGGGTTGTAACAGTTAGGTATCACTAAGTTGGGGGATCTTTTTGTTCTGCCTTTGCTAAGTTGATAACAGATCAGATGTCTTGACATCGTGAATGACATCTTGAGTTTGTCATACCAGAATTTTCAAATTTTATTAACTCAATCGATATTTTTTATGGTTTATCTAAATAACCGACCTCAGTTCTTGGAGAGTATCCCTTCATCTTCTTGACAGAATATCCCTTCTTAAGGGCACAATAAAATTATATCACTACAATACTCTTTCTTTAACATGATCATTCTAGTATATTTTTTAAACTTAGTTGTATCTTTACAAGTAGCTTGAATGGTGTCACGCATCTCTTTTGTAGTGTTACAATGTGATATACAGTTAAATTCATCAATACCTAAGCGAAATTGATTTTGTTTTTAGCTTTTACACTATATTGAACCTTTTCTTTATCCTTTTTAATCCATGGATCTTTAGGTTTTTTTAACTGCCACATCAATAACTAGATGTTTAAAAATAAACATACCATTTTGAACAGCTGTCAAAATATCACAATATAGCTCTTCATTTTTTTCTTCATTTTTTCCTTCCAGTAAGTATAGCTTTAACAAATGAAAGATGGCGTTATATTTAATTTTTTTTTAAGTCATCTTATATCACGGGTTAATTATTCTTAAACACAAGTTAGACTCTGAAGCCACTTGTCTCCCAAGTTACTTCAAACAAGAGGATTATTATTTGTGATAAAATAGCTTTTCAATAAACTTAAAAGAGAAAGGTTGATTTTAACATTAATTTTGACAAAAGAGTACAATAAGAGAATTAGGGCGAAAAATAAAATTGTGCCAATGTAAAAAGTTAAGAGATATGAAAGAATCCACAAGTAGTTATATTGGTTTTGCCTTAAATAATGTCGCCTTTTTCAGACCTCAATGGTTCACACTTGAGATTTCCATTTAAATCAAAGTTGTTATCCCAATGTCAACTTGCTACCTTTATGTCAATATCAAAGTTAAAAAAACTTAATATCGGTTTACAATTACACATCAGAGTGATAAAAGATAGAACAACCAAATGTACATCCCTTTTCTCTTAAATTTTTCGAACACTAGATGCACTTCTTGTTTAAGTTCAGGCTCTTCATTTTATTCTCAAGCATTATTTTGTAGATTTATTGTAACACCCCGTACATATCTATCTAGAATAATATGTAGTGATGCTATATATGGTACAAGAAACATACATAAGCGTTAAAGACAAGAAATTAAAATCATATACAATCCAAGTTTACAACTAAAATGTATACAATCGGGTTGTCTTCAACAATGCACAGTGGAAAGATAACATCTGATGAGGTCTTCCTGCCAATTGCTTGTCCATAGGATTCAAAGCAGTCCATCAAGCAAGCCGTCTACTTCTAACCCGTTCCTGAAAAATATTAAGAGGATTGGGGTGAGATTTCTAAATCTCAGTGAGTTCCCCTATCTTACGGGTTTTCTCGGTTCTAGAAGGTGCATCCAATCAAACAGATTCACCGAGAATCCAGGATTTTCCTCACGGTCTGGTATAAATACAAAGAAAGAATAACATTTCCACTGGAAGTCCCTTGACTAACCAATGAGATAACAAAACAAACAGGATCCCAGCCAAATACAAACATATATGTAGACCGGTACCCATGTACGAGGAATCCACGAGTAATTTAAATTGCCGGCTACATAGACAATGCGTTCACTCCCTCAGTGAGTCGCCCCCGTACATCCCATCAAGAGACTTGCAGAAGCACATCGCAAGACCAATCATATTCTTTTCCTAAATGGATTCCGTCTGGGATGATTTACAGCCGTGACATTTCCTAAGTGGCGTCCGACACCATCGCTTGTCTATACGTCGATATGTTAACGTCAAGTGAAAATATGCCATCTTGACAAAACGAGCCCACCGGGAGAAATTCTAGTGATCTTGCCTATGTTTCATCACTAGATGTGAATCGAAAGTAATATTTCTTACATGGAATTACTTCTCCACCATACCAAGAACGCAGATGTTTACATGCTAGAGGACAACATGGAAGACCCTCTCAATGGCATCGCAATGGTATCTCAGGTGCGTAAGACATACCTAGATCACACAGCAAGATATCCCGGATCACATAGCAAGGCACGAACTAGAGATCACACATCAATAGTCGTGGTCTTAAGCGACTTACCCTCTATTATCCAGGCCTAATCCAATTCAAGCATATATCGCCAACATCACATAGCATGGTACAAGTCATCACACAACAACACATCTCCAAATGTTCCACCGGAACAAATGGTAAACAATGCATAATTATACATAACATTTCATGTGATTCCTAACTCATCAAACATGCATACCAATGTTATAATCATATTGTAATCATGAATTCAATCATCATAGAAACATATTTTTAATCAAACGATTCCATGATAATTCTCATTTCAGAACACGAGGCTTTCGGTTCTTGATACGAAACGAAATGGCACTCAAGAGGGAAAAGTACAAATTCTGCTTCAGACAAGTATGCTACGCGAATTGCCAGCGAGCCCCCAATTCTCTATGCGAGAAGTAGCAAACTCCTAGCAAATAAGTAAGAAGCTTCACCTAGTTCTAGAAAGGAAGGTTCTGTTAGACGCTGGCCTAAGGATCTAGAGGGGGGGTGAATAGATCCTACACAGTTTTTCCGGGATTTTTACAGACTATAGCGAAAGCGGTTCTGAATCGACTTGCGTCTATTCCGGACCGCTATTGCAAAGGGTTATATGTGTTACAAAACCACAAAATATTTGAAATCACAGATAAAGAGATATGCTATCGAATCAATACGTGTCACAGCTGAATATCAATTAACTTCTAGGCTGACAAACTTTGATTTGCAATGCAGTAAGGTGGATTAAGCAAATAGACAAACACTTGGTGACAATATTCAAATTGATGCTTATTCAAGATGTGGTGAATTGTGATGTTTATGCAGAACTTTTAATTCACAATTTTAACACTTGAATTATTGATCAATTTAGCAATTATACCAATTATGAACAGAATGAAAAGGAAAAGATAAAAGCGATAAGAACACGATATTTGTTTAGGCAGTTCGTCGACCGTCCTCGCTACGACTACGTCTGCCCCCATTTCCAAATTGAAATTGGGAAAACTTTCATTAATGTTGAAAGCAGTTTATACAAAGAAGATAACAAAGCGATAAACGATAAACCAATTATGTCGATCCTTTGAATCTTCTTCCCCCTTAATCTTGAGCAAGATCAAGGTTATCCAAGAGCTTCACTTCGATTCCCTTCTGCAGTGTCTTGATTCCTTGAACTCCCCGTTCCTCAATCGTTACACTCAGCCGAATCCTCAATAAACGCCTCTTGATAAAAACCCCCAAGAACCACCTGTCGTGGAGGACAAAACCCGCAGATTTTATTCACCAACAAACCCCACAAACCTTCACCCACTAGGAATCTTCAATTCCGTTCCATGGACGTTATCGAACTCATCACTAACCCGCAACGCAAGAATGATTATGTGTAATTGTGTTGGAGATGACGAAGAACGAAGATGAGAAGCGTTTATGTATCTTTCAGTCATTGGTGTTTTTTTGAATAATTAAGCCTTGCACAATATATATGATTGCATAACAGTTGGAACCAAGAAAAACTGATTTTTGGACTTTCTTGATCAGTTAGGTCGACCTCTTGCTGAGGTTAGGTCGACCTAGCAGTGCTTGCTGAAGTTTGCTCCCAGTTAGGTCGACCTGTTGAAGGAGTAGGTCGACCAGAATCCTCTTCTGATGCGTTCTGGGAACATTTTCTCAGATTAGGTCGACCTAGTTGTTATGTAGGTCGACCTAGCAGACTGATATGAAGATTTCTTCATTTTTCGTCGACCTAAATGGTCTGTGAGTCGACCTAGCAGAAGTATATGGATTTTTCTTCATTTTAGGTCGACCTGGGTTGACAGTAGGTCGACCTAACTACTGATTTTCTGCATTTTTCATGTTCAGCTTGTGTTGAGTCGACTTATATGCATAGTAGATCATCCTGTGCTTTCATGAGTGATCAAATGCTTTGCTTTTCCGATTCCTCCTTGTTGTTTGGATGCTCATTTGAGTTTGCCATAAATCAAAAACATCTTTGAGTGTAATCTTGTATTCACATACTCCCCCTTTTTGATGATGGCAAACCAATAGTCAAAAGCTTTGGTAGTCAGTGACACAGACTCAACAAGGCTCCCCCGTACATCCAGCATCTATTTCTCAACCAAGAAATCTCTTCACAAAGCTCCCCCGTACACTCAGCATCTATTGCATCTATCTCCCCCTTTGACAACATCAAAAAGAGAAACAAAGAAACATAGTAGGAGAGTAACAAGAGAAACATAGATAAAACTCGAGCATGCATAGTCGGATATTAAAATGAAACGTGTACAAGAGTAAGAGATATATGTGTATAAAGTCACTATAAGCATGTTAATTGATAGCATATTACAGAATCAATGAAATTTTTGGAAGTGAACAGTAAACATGTTACCCTCTTCTCATTGTATAGGTGTCATTGTTCATGGAAGTCCTTAGTCATTGACTTGAGGAAGAGCTACCTTTAAGAAATGATGTTAGCTTGAGAATAAACAATATATATAGAAATAAAGTAAAGAAATAAAATTAGGAGGAACAAGCGTAGTTAGCCCAAATTAGAGATATCTAGTATCCCTAATTCCCTACGGATGTTGAAGTGTTGCTCCGTTGCTAGAGGTTTGGTGAATATGTCGGCTAGTTGCTTTTTGCTTTCTATATGTTCAAGTGTAACGTCTCCTTTCTCTACATGATCTCTTAGGAAGTGATGCCTTATTTCAATATGTTTGGTACGTGAGTGTAGGACAGGATTCTTGCTTAAGTTTATTGCACTTGTGTTGTCGCACATGATAGGTATGTGATCAAGCGTAATGCCAAAGTCAAGAAGTTGTTGCTTGAGCCATAATATCTGCGCACAACAGCTTCCTGCAGCTACATATTCTGCTTCAGCAGTAGATAATGCAACCGATGCTTGTTTCTTGCTATGCCAACTTATCAATGAATTTGAGAAAAGATGACATGTTCCACTGGTGCTTTTTCTATCAGATTTGCAGCCAGCAAAATCTGAGTCCGAGAATCCTACCAAGTAACAATCATTTCCGTTTGGATACCATAGACCATAAGTAGTAGTTCCACGTAAATAGCGCAGAATTCTTTTGACAGCCTTGAGGTGAGATTCTTTTGGACAAGATTGATATCTTGCACACATACACACACTAAACATAATGTCTGGTCTTGAGGCGGTAAGGTATAATAGTGAGCCTATCATACCTCGGTACAGTTTTACATCAACCTCTTTACCTTTTTCATCTTTGTCTAGGTTAGTGTTTGTTGCCATAGGTGTGTTGATTTCCTTTGCCTCACTCATTCCAAATCTCTTGAGCAGCTCTGTACAATATTTGGTTTGACTCACAAACGTTCCATGACTGAGTTGCTTGATTTGTAGGCCAAGGAAGAAGTTTAGTTCACCCATGAGACTCATCTCAAATTCACTCTGCATAAGCTTAGAGAAATCTTTGACAAGTTTTGCATTAGTCGATCCAAATATTATATCATCTATATATACTTGAACTAAGAGAACATCTTTATCCTTTCGTTTAATAAAAAGAGTAGTGTCAACTTTACCTCTAGAATACCCTTGACTAAGAAGAAATTTACTCAATCTTTCGTACCAAGCCCGAGGGGCTTGTTTAAGACCATAAAGAGCACGTTTCAGCTTATAAACATGAGTAGGATACATGTAATTCTCAAAGCCGGGTGGCTGAGCAACATAGACTTCTTCACTTATGTAGCCATTTAGAAAGGCACTTTTAACATCCATTTGGAATAGTTTGAAGTCTTTTGAACTAGCATAGGCAAGCAAGAGGCGAATTGCTTCGAGACGTGCTACAGGAGCGTACGTCTCTTCATAATCAATACCTTCCTCTTGATTATAACCTTGGGCAACTAATCTAGCTTTGTTTCTAGTAATAACGCCGTTTTCATCAAGTTTGTTACGAAAAACCCATCTAGTGCCGATTACTTGATGATCTCCCGGATGAGGGACTAAATCCCAAACATCATTCCGTTTAAATTGGTTTAATTCTTCTTGCATGGCCATTAGCCAATGCTCATCAAGTAATGCGTCCTTAGTGTTTTTCGGCTCAACTTGTGAAACAAAAGCAAAATGATGACAGAAGTTACTTATCCTTGAGCGTGTTGTAACGCCTTTTGATATGTCTCCTATTATGTTGTCAATTGGATGGTCTTTCACATTTGTCCAAGCCTTTGGAAGTTCTTCATTATTAGAGATGCTTTCCTCTTTATGTTCATCATGAGACTCATCTTTCTCTTTCTCAGCATCTTTCTTTACAGTACTTTCATTCTCGTCTTCCTTATCTCGGACAATGTCTTCAGTGGATGGACCTGCACCATTAAACGAAAGACCTACACTTCCTTTACCAAGTATGGCTCCTCGATTGTTGTCTCCATAGGTGACAAACCCCTTTTTCTTTGCTTGAAACTCAACGAAAAGAGATATGTCTCCCGTCATGTGTCTTGAACATCCGCTATCAAGGAACCACAACCTTTCGGCAATATCAAGACATTTTTCAGCTTTCTTTTTCTTGTGTTGATGAGCCATGAGACATAAATTTGCTACTTCTTCTTCATCGCTTGATGAGCTTTCACTAGATGAATCACTTTCCCATGCTATGTAGGCTCTTTTAGATTTGTTATGACCTTTGCTTTGGTTCTTCTCTTTTTCTTTCTTAAGGTATGGACAATCCGGTTTGTAATGACCGTCTTTTCCACAATTGAAGCACAGCTGTCATACCCTAATTTTTGACCCCCCTGAGATGACATATCTTCAGGATTTTCATCAGGTCAAGACAAGTACCCAGAGCAGTCATTTCTCCATCTGGTACCTAATCGAGGATGCTCAAAGACAAGAAAGCTCAGGCAAAGGATCAATCAATACAAAGATTAGTCTCTAATACAATCATAGGGCCCAAGAACTTCATTTTTTCTCATCTATGATTGATTAGACATCCAGTCATCTGAGTACAGGTTTACTCAGGTCACCAGACTAGGGTTTTGAGCCTATCAAGGACTGAAATCAGGGATCACATTTGGGAAGCCCTAAAAAACCTCAGGGGATCATTCAAAGACATCAATCATCTTCAAATATCTCATATGACAAGATCTACTAGACATCACACTTCAATTCAAAGTCTACAGTCATTATTTTCACATGGTCGACAAATTAGGGTTTTGACCTAATTCACCAAGATAGTTGACTTTTAATCAGGGCATGAATCCAAAACTCAAGACATGATTCAAGGATCTCTACTACCTCCATATAATCCATTTATATCATCCATTTGGGGAGAAGATCTTATTTCTACACAAAAGCCCAAAAATTCACTTTGTCAGGAAAAAGTCAACTGTGAAGGATCATCATTGACTTTTAAGGTTTTTGGTCAAAAAATGACTTTCAAAGATCAATATCATCAATATATGGATGTCAAAGTCATTTGGCCAAAGAAATTCAAAGAAATTCATCAAGGAGCGAAAAGTCGGGAATTAGGGTTTTTGAAGGCATGGTGAGATCTCAAAATTTCACCTACACAACTCAAAAAACTTCCAACATGAAAGTTGTAGATCTTGCCAAATAAAACAACATCTTACAAGGGAACTTTTTTCAAAAGATCAACCATTTATGAAGTTTTGGAAATTTTGAAGATTAGGTCATAAACACTTAGAAATTTTTCTAAGTGTTTTAACCTAGTTTTCTTCCAACTTTGGCCTCATTTTTCACAAATTTCCCAAAGGATTCTGAAGAAGACATAAACTAATGATTTAAAGTAGATGTTTAGGGCTTTCCAAATTGTGTTCAACCTTCTCAAAATTCAGTTTGAGCTAAGAGTTATGCTTGTTCAAAGTTGGCCTCATGAAGTGAAATTATAGGTCATGCATCATTTTGGAACTTTGAAGTTTTGTGCACATGACCTCAAATACAGATGCTACATGACCCATAATACATCTGCAAACATGCCATGCATTCATTTTCACCATGCCATGATAATTGAAGAAGATTCCTAAAACAAGAACATGTGATTATGTAATGATTACATTTGAGAATTTATGGCAAATTGATGAATCACCCAAGGAATCTTCTCACCAACCAATTAGAGCTCACTTTGCATCTGAATTGTCCCCCAAGATCAGATAGAATCAATGGATAGGGGAGGTGGCTCGAAAATGCAATGATCACATTTGGATATTCTTTGAAATTTCTTCATGGCTAAGAAACCAAACTTACTTCACTAAGCAAGCTCACTCTCCCAATCAGTACTGAGACATTTGCCTATAAATAGAGGCCTCATTCTCATTCAAAAAACACACCAAAGCAACCATATTACTTGCTTTCTCTTTCTCTTCTCTTGTTCATTGTTTTTCAAAGTTCTTTGGCAAGAAGAATCAATTTCTTCAAACCAGAGCTTATCTTTGGGAAGTGAGCATTCTAACATCTCAAGGGAGGTCATTTGAGGTGATCCAAGAACCTGGATCACTTCTGTAGGTGGAGGAACACCATTGTTGCTCTCACTTTGAAGCATCTGCAGTTGGAGGTCCATGGAGTGATTCAGAAGGTTTCAAGGCAAGCCAATCATCCAGACACACTCCTCAGGTCATAGTGAAGCTAACCAGATGGCTGCAGCTCATCTGTAACTTGAGAATCAACACCCTCCATGTTCACTTGAAGCTGAAATCGAGGGAGGTCCATAGAACAATTCAGGAGGTTTGAGGTCATTACAAGCATTCAGTTAGCATCACTGAGCCACAAGGAAGCTTTTGGGATCACTCATACAAGCCCAGTTGCTCTCTATCATCCTCACGATCTCCATTTTCAGAGGTAAGTTTCTGAACTCCCTCTCTTTAATTTAAGTACTCTTTGTGAAATAGCTCGATTCTATCTTGTTCAGCATCATCAGAGGATTGAAAACCCTCTATCATCATCCATTTATCCTTCAGTATAGTCATTTAATTTAATTTTGAAATTTTAGGGTTCTTCACGATTTCTGGTAAATTAGTTAGATGTAGTTAATGATAGTTCATGTTAGTTACATATTTAGAATCGTGAGTGAATTTAGAGCAAGTTTCATGTTTACATCGTTGCAAATGGTTGAGAAACGAGTAAGTTCAGAAATTCAAAAATGGAGAGCTTGAGGTTGAAGACGAAGATGGTGGTGGCGCGCAAATTTGAATTCATTTTATTTTGAATGGTGTGCGTTTTATTAACGACTGAACAACTTGCCCCAGTGGCCACCTATACGCCCTTAGTCTCATCATGCCACAAGTCTGGGGTTCGAATCCCCCTCGCCCCAGACTTTTTGATTCTTTTATTTTTCAAAGATTTACAACTTGTTTTGAAACATGACCAAATGAAGGCAAGTCACTAACACCGAGCGCGCCTTGGCCCAGTGGTATAGTTTTGAGGAAATGACCTCAAGGGCGTGGGTTCAAACCCTCCAAGGGCCAAAACTTATTTTTTAACACTAATTTCTTTCATTTTTCTTCACAACTTCACATATTTATTTAACCTATCAAACTAATTCATTTTCACTTCATTTTTCACATACTTGTTATTTAATATATCTATTTTGTGAATAGTCAAAAAAAATCATAAAAATATTATTTATTTCATGTATTTTTATTAGGTTTAAAATAGTATGTTTTAGGTGTTTTCTTAAATACTTTAATACATATTTTCACTTTGTTTTAACCTAAAACATTTTGTAAATAAAGTTTATGATAAAACCCTAATTGTTTAGGTCTTAATTAAGTAAAAAATCTTTATTTTTACTTTAATTAAGTTGACTTTTGTCAATTTTCAAAACTGTTTTCAATCTCTGATTAAATCAAATGATTAAGGTTTTCAAACAACAAAACCTTATATCATTTTAAATCATTTCCAACTGTTTTTATCACCAGTACTGCAAAGTACTGGGCCTCTAATAGAGTGTAAGTCCCAAAAACCTTCTCTTCTTAGCTTGTTTTCAAAACTGTATTTTCAAAATCTTCTTTTTGTTTTCAAAACATTCTTCTGGTATTTGAAGGGCATTATTCCCGGTGAAACTCTTCAGATACCTATGTTACCTTTGTCCATCTTCACTTCTTCTGTTTTCAAAAAACCATTAACTGTTTATCATATATATTCAACTGTTATCAACAAAACAACAAAAATACTGTTGAGGCTCTGTACATACTTCTTCAAAGGCCTCCACTCCATCCAGGTTAGGCTTTACAAGCTTTCAATTTACAGTCTTTATTTAAATTACTGTCAAATATAAACTGTACATATATTTGTTTAGAACTACGTTTGAGTGTAAACCCTAGGACAGTTAAACTATATATATATTATAGGAATATGACCTAGGATTGAGAATGTCTTCCCGGTGAAGGCTCTTTCCTAATTAGAGATCTGTAGTTCAAACCCCCAAGATGAATTATTCCCGGTGAAACATCTTGGCAAAAACCTTAGAATCCAAATAATAGGACACATCCACCCAAAGAGGAATTATTCCCGGTGAAACCTCTTACCCATTTGCTTAGAGCCAAAATAAGTTCAAAACTACATAGCTTTCTCTTGTGCTATAACAAGGACCCTCGATTAGCCTCCTCTTGGGCTTTGTACAAGGACCCACAGGCTTCTTAAAAGCATTTCCAGCTTCCTCTTGAGCTTGTATACAAGGACCCATCAGGTTTCTTATAAACATAGGAACAGGTCTTTAGTCACCTTTTAGCCTACCCTGGTGAGTTTCTTCCAATTTAAACCAGACTTTAAACAAGCCAAGTTTGTCTCAATTTTACATTGAGTACACCTTTTGGAATGAGAGACATGGACAGTCTCTGTCACCCTTATCTTCATCAATCCTCCTTAATAGAGTCTAGGATCCATGTTTTGGTCATCTTCAGCATTGAGTCAGCCTTCATCTTGGGCTTTAAACAAGAAGTCTCCACTAGATAATCTTTCTGCCAATCTTTTCATCCTTTAATAATTAATGGAGTGCTACCCAAATTAATCATTTCAATAAAAACCCTGGAAAGGGTCAGCCTCCAAAACAACAAAAAAACATGATAAAGTCAATCTTTCACAAACAATTCACCAGCTGAGTCAAAATCCCTGGAAAGGGTTAGCTTCCAAAAGAAAAACAGTCTTTTTTAATCTCCAGTAGAGTCAAAACCAACAAAAACAGTTAGCCTCAACCTTGGGCTTCATACAAGGCACCCCAAACAATAAAACTCCCCTGTCAAGAGTCAGCCTCAACCTTGGGCATTGTACAAGGCAGATAATAGAGTCTCCCCAGTGAGTTCTTCATCACTCAGTAGCCACAACCTTGGGCTTTGTACAAGGCAGATAAACCATATTTTCATGTGTCAAAGATTCCTAACACTTAGGATCTTTACCCCATAGAGTCATCCATACTTAATTCATTTAAGAGTCTGCCTCAACCTTGGGCTTTGTACAAGGCAGAAAATAATGTTTTCCCTAGCTAGAGTCAGCCACAACCTTGGGCTTTGTACAAGGCACACAAAAAATGGAGTCATAGTCATAGTCTAAAAAACCTTATTTCCTCAATAGTCAGCCACAACCTTGGGCTTTGTACAAGGCACACAAATAGAGTCTCCTTAAGTAGAGTCAGCCTCAATTCTGGGCTTTGTACAGAACACCAAATATAATCCATCAAATAAGCACTCTCCAAATAGAGTCAGCCTCAATTCTGGGCTTTGTACAGAACACAAAAAATCCTGTAATTAACCCCTAGTGGAGCCATCTCCCAGAGTCAAATAAAACATTAATAAATCAATCAAAAAGCCTCAAGCTTGGGCCTCATACAAGCCAGCTAAAGTCAAATCTTTTATACAGTAGATAGACATAGCTTATCTCTATAGAGAGATATTTTTACTACTCTACCACATTCAAACAAACATTACATTTCAATTTAAATTTCAAACAAGTCTCCCATTTAGGATTTTGAAAGGCATGAGCTGGCAGTAAAACCCAGACATGTGCTAACTTTCCCTAATTTGGACGAGCATCTTTCTTTCATTTAAGAGGCATCTGACTGGCATACTTGTACACACAAGTAAGGTCCCCCTCTTGAATGAAATGAATTCAGTTATTCTGTCACTCCTTTACAATGTTTGTGGTAGAATAGTACAAATACCTCTCTGTAAAGATGATTTCATGTCTCTTTACTGTAAACAGAGATTTAATTCCAAGCTTCAACCTTGAGCTTCAAGCAAGGCACCAAAAACATTAATTTCCCTAGTTAGTTCCCCGAACTACATTAAGCTTTGACTTCCACTAGGGATATGTAGGCATGAGGTTCACAAGGAATCTCAGCGAGCTAATAAAATACCAAAAATAGTCAGTCTGTCTATCTGTCTGTCTTTTCAAATCAATTCAATTCCTTCTCCTAACACAAAGGAGAAACTTTCCCAATCATTAGCAATAAACACAAACACAAATGACACAGAGAAGGTTCCTGTAGAGTACTACAGATATGTAGGGTGTTTAAACACTTCCCTATGTATAACCGACCCCCCGGACTCCAGAATTTCTAGTCTAGGTGAAATCCCCACACTTAGCAAACTCCTAGGGTTTAGTTGAGATCTTTTTTCCCCTTTCCTACTCGTAGGACAAATAAGAAAGTTCGTGTGATATCGTAGGAAGAACTGAAACAAAATTCATCCCACCACGGGCGCATTCTCCTTCCAAATTTCGCGTGAAGGGTCTAGCGTGCCGTCCTCCCAAGTGAAACGGGGAGGTAAAGAAAACGACACCACAGAAAAATGGCGACTCTGCTGGGGATATAAGTGTTAAAAACCTTGGTTTTTCATCCAAACCAATGGTTGACCTGTTGCTGGTCCAGCCCCAATGAGGAATTAGGGATGCCAAATTCCCCCTCAAACAAGAGAGGTCCTGCCTAACCTCTGTGTCATATCATGTGTTTGTTGCATATATATATTTGTTTATTTTGTTTATTCTGTATCGGGAAAGGGCTTGATTCCCCCTTGTGGTGAGAAATCCTATACCCGGATTTGAGTGCAACATAAGATAGGATGGAGGATGTCTTCTCGGTGAAGACCCTCTAATCTTGGTTCACAAGTCTACTCTTGGGATTTGCCTGGCTGGTTGTGATTAACTGCGCCACTGCATTCCGAGACTGATTTGTACCAGGAGGACCTAGAAACACATTACCCCCACTTAAAGCCTTTTTTAGGACGTAGAGCGGTGATTACGGAAGTAATTGTCACGCAGATACTACACTCAGAGGAAACTCTCTTATAGATACCAATCAACGTATCTTTAAGGTTGAGCAAAAACTCTGAGACCCCTAGAACCCGTTCTACAGGTACAAAAATCCTTATCCTTAGTTTACCATTGGGGCGGGATTTGCGTTTTGACTTCATGACCACTATACCCTTCAACGCCATGTTTGTTTAAAACTCTTGTGTGTGCATTCATGCATTCATGCATCATTCATTAATAAACAACTAAAAGCAAAAAAAAAGAGTCTTTTTCGAGTCGTTTTTCAAGGAAACTAAAATAACGAACGTTTTGAACTTCATAGAAAGAGAGAAACGGAGAAAGGACTTAAGGATCTACATCATGGATTACGGAAGAAAGAGAGCTAGGAAATATACCTTCAAGATTCCCCAGGTCGAGGAACTGGGAAAGCTCGGAAAACTGGTGGTCAACCCCCAGGCTTTCAAGGAGAAGTATGGAAAACTTCTGCCTTTACTCAATACCAACATGGTGGATGGGATCCTTCCCACCTTGGTACAGTTTTACGATCCAACGTATCACTGCTTCACCTTTCCAGATTATCAGCTCATGCCTACGTTGGAAGAGTACTCTCGTCTGATTGAGATACCCGTGTACGCGCAAGATCCGTACTCCGGTTTGGAAAAGAATCCTGACGACATTATCATTGCTGCAACTACTCCTTTGAACGTAGTCGACATCAGAACTCATATGGTGAGTAGAGGAGGAATTCAAGGATTGCCCTCCAAATTCCTGTTTGATCAAGCTCGGTACTTCGTCAGCATCCAAGATATGAGCGCTTTTGAGGAAATCTTGGCTTTGCTTATCTACGGATTGTTTTTGTTTCCTAACATTAACGATTTTGTCGACATCAACGCAATTAAGATCTTCTTAATTGGAAATCCAGTTCCAACCTTGCTTGCGGATGCTTATCACCCTGTGCATTCAAGAAACCTGCAGCGAGGAGGATTAATCACATGCTGCGTACCGTTGTTATACGAATGGTTCGTTTCGCACCTGCCAAAGTCTAGCACTTTCTGGAACATGAGGGATGGCCTTTACTGGTCACAGAAAATCATGTCTCTCACTCATACAGACATTGATTGGTGTAGTCCTGACAACGACGAAACCAAGATCATTTTCAGTTGCGGAAGTTTTCCCAACATACCCCTTATTGGAACTAAGGGAGGAATCAGTTACAATCCAGCTTTAGCCCGTCGTCAATACGGCTATCCCATGAAAAACATTCCAAGTAACATCCAATTGGAGGGTCTGTTCTTCAAGAACATCGACGATCATGGCAACATGCTGAAGAAGGAAATTGTCCAAGCCTGGCGTCTTGTACACAGCAAAGGTAGAAGATTGTTAGGAAAACATCTTTGCATCTCCCTGGATCCTTACCTTCAATGGGTACGCGTCAGAGCATTCAAGCTCAGGATGCCATATCAACATCAAGAACCCATTCCCCTAAGGGAACCAATTTACCTTTTCTCCACCGATGTTGAAAAACTGCAAGCGGCATTAAACAAGGTATGCCAAGAAAGGAATGCTTGGAGGAACAAGTACCGAATCGTCAACACGGAAAACGGTGAGATTCATAACATCCTAAGAAGGAAGGATGAGTTACTTGAAGTACTCGATCGACAAGTGTCACAAACGTCACTTTCTCATCATATCCCTCCTGCTTCCTGGATCATCGATCAGCTCACGTCAGAGAACGCTCAGCTCAAGAAACAGAAGAAGATGTTAGAACGTGAAGTCGGCTCGTCATCAAAGTTTTAGAGTCCTTTCTCTCAGTTTCTCTGTATTTCCATTTTTCAAAGTGTGTAAAAAACGGCGTTTTCGCTTAATTAATAAAAGTTCGATGTTTCATAACGTAATTATGGTGTTTCCTTGAAAAATAATAACTTAATTGCATATCATACATCGCTTTAGTCGTACGCACTGACACGAGAATTGTCGCGGATCTAATAGTCACTTTCCTTTCTCCAGAAAGAGAGGAGGAGAAGGAGGTGAACCAAGACTTTCAAGCTGTCTCATCCATACAACACTCGTTCAAGTCGCAAGAAAAGAATGGAAGACTTTGAGCAAGAGAATGAAGAACTCAGAGAAGAGATTAATACTCTCAAAGGTACTGTTGAAAGACTCAATAGTATGGTAGAAGCCCTGGTGGTTGCACAGAATCGACCAACGCCAGAAGAACCACAAAGGACTGTGGTTTCCGAGATTGTTTCTACTCCTATTCCTCAGTATACCATGCCGCCTGATCGACCTTGGGGCATGCCGTATAACTTTACTCCAGAAGGGTACATACCTCCAGCTTCTGAAGCTCCAAAGGTCACCATGGATATGCGTCCACCGGAGGGTTACAAACCTCTGGAAATTGAAGTTCCAAGAGCGACGGCAATGGGTTTCGCACAACAGAACGCTGAGATACCAAGATCTGCTGTCATGGCTTCTCCACGACCGATTATGCATACTTTTCCCCCGCAGGGAGGACAAGTATATCATCACGCTCCAAGTGAGGATGCTGGCGTGTATGAAAGATTGGACGAGTTCCAGGAACAGTTTCTGCAAATGCAGAAGGAACTCAAGACTCTCCGAGGACAAGATCTATTTGGAAAGAATGCTGCAGACCTCTGTCTGGTTCCAAATGTTAAGATTCCTCACAAATTCAAAGTACCAGATTTCGAGAAGTACAAAGGGAATTCATGCCCACAAAGTCATCTTGTAATGTACGCTCGAAGAATGTCAACTCAGACTGATAATCAACAATTGCTCATTCATTATTTTCAAGACAGCCTGACTGGTGCTGCACTCAAGTGGTACATGAACTTGGACAGTTCAGAGATTCGTACTTTTCGAGACCTCGGAGAGGCCTTCGTCAAACAGTATAAGTATAATCTGGATATGGCTCCCGACAGAGATCAACTCCGGGCCATGACTCAAAAGGATAGAGAAAGCTTCAAGGAATACGCTCAGAGATGGCGTGAAGTTGCTGCTCAAATTTGTCCACCACTTGAAGAGAAAGAAATGACAAAAATCTATCTCAAAACTTTGAGTCCATTTTACTACGGACGAATGGTTGCAAGTGCACCAAGTGACTTTACTGAGATGGTAAACATGGGTGTACGTTTAGAAGAAGCAGTTCGAGAAGGTCGCTTGAACAAAGAACCAGAATCTTCCATTGGTCCAAGGAAGTATGGAAGTTCTTTCCAGAAGAAAAAGGATCAAGATGTCAGCAATGTCTTGCACAAAATCAAGAAGAAATTCCAACCTCAGGTTGCAACAATAACTCCGGTTGTTAACTCAGCGCCAGCTTATCAACCTCAGGTTTCGCAACAACAAATTCAACAAAGGTCGCAGCAACCTCAGCAGCAGGTTCGACCTCCAAATTACAACAATCGGGCTCCAAGGTATCCTGCCTTTGACCCCATACCAATGCCGTATGCAGAATTGTTTCCAACATTACTGGCAAAAGGACTCATTCAGACGAGAAGTCCTCCAAATCCTACAAACAGTTCCTCACCATGGTATAAGGCTGACCAATCTTGTCCCTATCATCAAGGGGCACCAGGTCACAATATTGAGAACTGTTTCTCTTTCAAGATGGACGTCCAACGATTAGTGAAAAGCGGAATGCTATCCTTCAAAGATACTAATCCAAATGTCCAAGCAAATCCTTTGCCGCAGCATAAAGAAGCTTCAGTAAATCTGATAGACCAACACCCCAATGTCATTCAAATCTACGACATTCGTCAGATAGGGGAAAATCTTGTCAAGATGCACGCTAGACAAGCTGGGTACGGTCATGTACCACCTCACAACTACTTCACATGTGAAATTTGTCCAAAGAATAATCAAGGATGTGCCGTAGTTCAAGCTGCATTACAAGAACAAATGGACTTAGGGATGGATTCAACATATCCGAGTCAGAACTGAGCACGACATCAACATGGTTCAAGGATGTCCAGGAGAATACAAAATCTACAAAGTTGAAGACCTTGAAGGATCGGTAGTCAGGTTCCACAAAACTTTAAATGGACTTGCCTACTTTGGAACTGATTTCCACGCTTACAGTAGATGCGGGATCTGTAGAAGAAATTCACGAGGATGTTTGCGTGTTCGCAACGACATTCAAAAGCTGATGGATGACAATACCATTACTGTTCTTGCCAACAGAGAAGATGATGAAGTCTTTACCGTATCTCCTCAAATTAATCAAGTTGAACCTATGCAAGTTAAGTATGATAGCAGGAAGACAGCAATTGCTCCGTTAGTCATCTACTTACCAGGTCCTGTACCGTATGAGTCCAGCAAGGCTATACCATACAAGTACAACGCTACATTCATTGAAAATGGTAAGGAAATACCATTACCGTCTGTTGTCAACATTGCTGATGTTAGTCGAGTCACCAGAAGTGGACGAGTCTTCAACAGAACAACAGAAAATGTGGAGAAACCTTCGGAGGAAGTACCACATAGGCAAGATAATCATCCGACCAATGCTGTTCAAGCGAAAGAAAATGATGAGATCTTGAAGTTAATCCAGAGGAGTGAATACAACATTGTAGATCAATTACTACATACTCCATCTAGGATTTCTGTTCTTTCCCTGCTATTGAGTTCTGAAGCTCATAGGGAAGCTCTACAGAAAGTTTTGGAACAAGCTTTCGTAGAACCAAGTGTTACAATAAGCCAATTCAACAACATCGTTGCCAACATTTCCGCCGGAACTAACCTAAGTTTCTGTGACGAAGATCTTCCTGAAGAAGGAGTGGACCACAATCTTCCACTTCACATCTCAGTTGGCTGCATGGGTGATACACTCACAGGAGTCCTAATAGACAATGGATCCTCTCTCAACGTCATGCCTAAATCAACATTATCAAGATTATCTTTCGAAGATTACCCTCTAAGAAAAAGTCATGTCATCGTCAAAGCATTTGATGGATCAAGAAAGTCAGTTTTCGGAGAAGTGGATCTTCCCATAACTATTGGACCTCAGACGTTCAAAATCACTTTCCAAGTTATGGACATTCCAGCACAATACAGTTGTTTGCTAGGTCGCCCATGGATTCATGAGGCTGGGGCAATTACTTCAACACTTCATCAGAAACTGAAGTTCATAAGAAATGACAAATTGGTAACCGTATGTGGAGAACGAGCTCTGATCGTCAGCAACCTGTCATCATTCTCCGACATAGAACCAAAAGAAGTTGTTGGAACTAAATTCCAAGCACTTTCCTTAGACAAAGGAAAGGAGAAAGCAGCGTCTATCTCTTCATACAAAGATGCAATCCAAGTTGTAAAGGATGGCACTACCAGTGGTTGGGGGCACATTAATATTCCTACCAACAACAAGAACAGAACAGGAATTGGATTCTTTCCGACATCATCAAAAGCTATTCCAGGGATTGAGGTAGTTCTCCCAATTCAAGAAACTTTCTGCAGTGGAGGTTTTCTTCAACCTGTTCAACAAACAGTCAATACCATCGATACGGAAAGCACCGATGAAGAGGAATGGTTATCCTATCTTAACAAAGCAGGATATATCTCCCTATCAGAATCTGAACCACTTTGCTGTTATCCAAATGGAGGATCTGAAAGTAAGACTCAACCAAGCAGTGATGAAGTTACTGACAGCTTCACCACCAGAAGTCATGGTTCATCAGAAGAAGTTCCTCCTATCCCCGAAGAGACTTGGGATACATTAGGAGAACCAAGCGGAAAATTCGACTACATGGTAAAATACTCCGCTCCTGAAAGTTCAAGAATCTCTCTTGAAGACATTGTTCCAACTGGATGGAACATTGATTATGAGTACCTCTCTCAGCCAAAAGAGATGTATAACCCTTGCTATTCATCATCAACATCCGGTGAAGTCATCATTGAGGATTATATCCCCAAGTCACCTTCCGAGGCTGCGGATCTAGAGTTCACATATCTAGTCAATGCCATCTTGGGAGAAGAGCAAGACCAAAATACAGAAGAGGATGATCTCGAAAGTGTCTCCGACAACGAGTCTCTCCATTCAGAAGATTGGAAGTTTCCTCAAAAGAAAGTCCGACATACTCCACTTGGAAATGGGTATGCTCACACAGCTCAGTCTGCTGAAGTAGAAGAAGATCGTCTGAGTGTTGCAAAGACAGTGGTTGGTAAATCAAGACCTACCACAGGCCAGCTTAAGCCTAAGGTTCCAGATTACTTAGTGCACAATGGGGTTCGCCACTACTGGACAGCTGTTGAAGTTTCAACTGTTGTTCGCACTCCTAAGTAGGAACTTTCACCGTTATTTTGTCCTCTCACCATAGCCCAGGGTGAAGAGATGTTTCATAGGGCTTTGCATTTTACTATTTCTTAGGAAAATGTCCCTCTTTGCTTCGCCCAAAGCAATAGAGTTTTGTTTTATAGGGTCTTTGTTTCAAGAAATGACTGTCCATAAATAAAAATGTCATTCTGTTCCTTCGTTTAGTTTTTCCTTTTCTTTTTTCGGAAATTGGTAATCCTAAAAAACACCCTTAAAAAACATCAAAATATTCCATTAACTGCATACACCGAGTCTTCCCTCGTTGTCTAAATAAAACTTATCACACATATGCAGATTAATCATAAAATACCCCGTTGAAACGTGCGACCGTATGACTTCTCCAAGCTTTGAGTTTCCTGTATTCGAGGCAGAGGAAGAAGAAGACGAAGAAATATCAAAGGAAATTTCACGGTTACTTCAACAAAAGGAAGAGGCCATTCAGCCATACAATGAGCCTCTAGAGATCATTAACCTTGGTTCCGATGGAAACAGAAAAGAGGTTAAGATTGGAGCTTCGCTCAGTTCAGAGATCAGAGAGAGTTTGATACAGCTGCTCAAAGAATTCTCAGATGTCTTCGCTTGGTCTTATCAAGATATGCCAGGGTTGGATACCAGTATAGTGGAGCATCACTTGCCATTAAAAGCAGAATGCCCTCCGGTCAAGCAAAAATTAAGAAGGACTCATCCGGAGATGGCCATGAAAATCAAAGAGGAAGTTCAAAAGCAGATCAACGCAGGTTTCCTCGTCACTTCAGAATACCCTCAGTGGTTAGCTAACATTGTTCCCGTTCCTAAGAAAGACGGAAAAGTCCGCATGTGCGTCGACTACAGAGATTTGAACAAAGCTAGCCCTAAGGATGATTTTCCTTTACCACATATTGACATGTTGGTAGACAGTACAGCAAAATCCAAAGTTTTCTCATTCATGGACGGATTTTCAGGATACAACCAAATCAAAATGGCACCTGAAGACATGGAAAAAACAGCTTTCATCACCCCCTGGGGCACGTTCTGCTATCGTGTTATGCCTTTTGGACTAAAGAACGCAGGGGCAACTTATCAAAGGGCCATGACTACACTTTTCCATGATATGATGCATAAAGAAGTGGAAGTCTATGTGGACGACATGATTGCCAAATCAGAAAATGAAGAAGATCACATACAGGATTTGACAAAGTTATTTCAACGCTTACGGAAGTTTCAGCTTCGCCTGAACCCCAACAAGTGTACCTTTGGTGTCTACTCAGGAAAACTCCTTGGTTTCATCGTCAGCAAACGAGGAATTGAAGTAGATCCAGACAAAGTCAAGGCAATTCAAGAAATGCCTTCGCCCAGAACCGAGAAACAAGTTAGAGGATTTCTTGGACGTCTGAATTACATCTCGAGATTCATATATCTCATGACAGCAACTTGTGCTCCTATTTTCAAACTTCTACGGAAAAATCAAAGTTGCGTCTGGACAGACGATTGTCAGAAAGCGTTCGACAGCATTAAGGAATATCTGCTCGAACCACCCATCTTGTCTCCTCCAGTGGAAGGAAGACCTTTGATAATGTACTTAACCGTCTTAGAAGATTCCATGGGTTGTGTCCTTGGACAGCAAGACGAGACAAAGAGAAAAGAGCATGCCATTTACTACCTGAGCAAGAAATTCACTGACTGTGAATCCCGCTACTCCATGCTCGAGAAGACGTGTTGTGCTTTGGCCTGGGCTGCCAAGCGTCTCCGCCAGTACATGATTCGACATACTACTTGTTTGATCTCTCATATGGATCCAATCAAGTACATCTTTGAGAAGCCTGCCTTAACCGGGAGGATTGCCCGTTGGCAGATGTTGTTATCAGAATACGACATTGAGTATCACGCACAGAAAGCCGTGAAAGGAAGCATTCTAGCTGAGCACCTGGCTCACCACCCACTCAATGGTCATGAATCAACCAGTTTCGACTTTCCGGACGAGGACGTCATGTACCTCAAGATGAAGGATTGCGATGAGCCACTACCAAACGAAGGACCTGAGATAGGATCCCAGTGGGGCTTAATCTTTGACGGAGCTGTCAATGCTTATGGACGAGGAATTGGGGCAATCATTGTTACACCTCAGGGTACCCATATTCCATTTACTGCCAGATTAACTTTCAAATGCACAAACAATGAGGCCGAATATGAAGCTTGCATCATGGGTCTCGAAGAAGCCATGGATCTAAGAATCAAACACTTGGATGTATATGGAGATTCTGCTTTGGTCATCAATCAAATCAAAGGAGAATGGGAAACACGCCAACCTGGGCTAATCCCTTACAAAGACTACGCAAGAAGATTGTTACCATTCTTCGACAGGGTAGATTTTCATCACATTCCTCGTGAAGAAAACAACTTGGCTGATGCATTAGCCACACTCTCTTCCATGATTAGGATAAATCATTGGAATGACATTCCTCAGATCGATGTTATGCGCCTGGATAGGCCCGCTCATGTTTTCACAGTAGAAGCAATCATCGACGACAAACCGTGGTATCACGACATCAAGAACTTTCTTCAAAAGCAAGAGTACCCTCTTGGGGCGTCAAAGAAAGATAGGAAGACTTTGAGAAAGTTAGCCTGCAGATTCTTCCTGAATGAAGATGTTCTGTACAAGAGAAACTTCGACATGGTTCTGCTCAGATGCGTTGACAGAAAAGAAGCAGAAATACTCATGAGAGAAATACATGAAGGTTCCTTTGGTACTCACACCAATGGACATACCATGACAAGGAAAATACTGAGAGCAGGATATTATTGGCTGACGATGGAGTCAGATTGCTACCAGTACGCAAAGAAGTGTCACAAATGTCAGATCTACGCCGATAGAACTCATGTGCCACCATCTCTTCTCAACATACTCTCTTCCCCATGGCCTTTCTCCATGTGGGGAATCGACATGATCGGAATGATCGAGCCAAAAGCGTCCAACGGACATCGCTTCATCTTGGTAGCTATAGACTATTTCACCAAATGGGTTGAAGCAGCTTCATATGCAAACGTCACAAGACAAGTTGTCGTCAGGTTTATCAAGAATCACATCATCTGTCGCTACGGCATTCCTAGCAAGATAATCACTGACAATGGGTCAAATTTGAATAACAAAATGATGAAGGAGCTTTGTGAAGAATTCAAGATTGAACATCACAACTCATCTCCTTACAGACCAAAGATGAATGGAGCTGTAGAAGCAGCTAACAAAAACATCAAGAAAATCATTCAGAAGATGGTCATCACTTACAAAGATTGGCATGAAATGCTCCCGTATGCTCTTCATGGTTACCGTACATCAGTACGTACTTCGACTGGAGCAACTCCTTTCTCCCTTGTATATGGCATGGAGGCAGTCCTACCAATAGAGGTTGAAATCCCATCAATGAGAGTCTTGATGGAGGCAAAATTAACAGAAGCCGAGTGGTGTCAAAGCAGATTCGATGAATTGAACTTAATCGAAGAAAAGCGCATGACAGCTTTATGCCACGGACAGCTATATCAACAAAGAATGAAGAAAGCTTTCGACAAAAAGGTTCGGCCTCGCACAATCAAAGAAGGCGACCTTGTACTCAAAAAGATTCAATCTTTTCTCACAGATTCGAGAGGGAAGTGGACTCCCAATTATGACGGCCCCTACGTGGTCAAGAGAGCTTTCTCAGGAGGAGCCTTAATACTCACGACTATGGATGGAGAAGAATTCACCCGTCCTGTGAATGTCGACGCAGTCAAGAAATACTTCGCCTAAATAAACAAAAGAACAGCTCGCTAAGTTGAAAACTCGCAAAGAGCGGCTTAGGCAAAAAAGAGCGTCTCGGTGAATCGAAAACCCGAAAGGGCGATTCAGGCAAAAGTTAGAGACATAAAAAAAATCAATCCCGGTAGACTTAAAACCCGAAAGGGGTAGTTTACGCAAAAGTTAGGGATAAATGGCAAGTAACTGTGTTCAGGACAAAACTTGATCATTCAAAATCCATAGCGGAGTGTTCATCAGCAGTAGGTCATCTTCTACGAAGCACGAATACAGCGCAACTTGGAGTGGAAGGGAAAGATAACGGTCGTCACGTTTCATCGTAGCCCTTTTCCCGAAAATTACCAATTTCCAACTTTGTAAATACTCCATGGAATCAAGCATTTGGCTGATTACCATTCCATATATAATATTTTGAGCCTTGTGCTTTTCCTTTGCAATCTAGTCTTATTCAGTTTCTTGAAATACATTTTTAGTTTAAACAGTCATTTTCTTGAAACAAATGTTTTCATAAATAAAATGAATTTACTTGCAAAAATAAAGGTGAAATTTCTTTCTAAGGTTTACAAACAATAGGAAGAATGCAAATAGTTGCTCCGAGAACGGTTGAGACTCCGGGAACCAAGATTTCCCCATGAGGTCGCTTTGCGAGCATCTCCCGATGACAGATCTTTACTTCAAATCATACTACTCACTTCGGACAGCGGACAACTGATAATCAGATATTCCCAACAGAGTTCGAACTACAAGAAGAGGACATCTTCTGCTCTACAAGAATTTCAAGTCGCAGCATAGGATTTTACATCCGCGGCAATTCTATTCACATTCACTTTACATTTTATAATTGTCATAATATTCATACATACATTACATCACAACTGCATAGTCAAATTAGGCTTTTAATCATGAGAATGCCCGAGTCACGAGGGCATGAACTCAAGTTTCCCCTGCAAGTCCTGGAGAAACTTTTTCCTTCAAGACAACAATTCATGTAGAGAGATTTCCCCAAGCAAGTCAATAGATGGTAGTCTCCCTCAAAGAGATAGTTTGTTCACTTTTGGAAATCCTCAGCCGAGATTCTCCCACAGAGCGACACTCGACAATCTTATTCGGATAAGATAATCTATTTCGCATTCCCCAGAGGGTCGATGAGCAGTTCTCTTCTCCAAATAGGGTGGATTCCTCGACATAATTGACAAGTGGACGTTTTTTCCTCCTAAGAAAAAAAACAGTTTGGTATTTCCCCAGCAAGGTCAAGAGATGCCACTTTTTCGTCAAAGAAAATAAATCAGAATCTCCCAGGAGATCGACACATGATTCCCCAGCGAAGTCAGCGAATGATAGTCTTCATCCAGAGGATAGTTCATAATCCCCGGCAGAAGTCAGCAAATGGCAGTCTCTTTCAGCAGAAGACAGTTTGCTCACTTTCTCATAACAGGGTCGACAAATGGCAGTCTCTCCCAGTAGAAGACAGTTTGTTTCCCCCAGCAGTCAGCAAATGGCAGTCTCTTTCAGCAGAAGACAGTTTGCTCACTTTCTATCATAACAAAGTCAGCAAATGGCAGTCTCTTTCAGCAGAAGACAGTTTGCTCACTTTCTCACAGCAGAATCTACAAATGGCAGTCTCTCCCAGTAGAAGACAGTTTGTTCCCCTAAGAGATCGACAAATGGCAGTTTCTTCAAACAGTTTGTCTGTTTCTGGGATTTTTAATTCCCCATAGAGTTGATGAATGGCAGTTTTCCTATTAGGAAAACAGTTTGTTGATTCCCCAGGCATCAGTCGACGAATGGCAGTTTTCACCCCGAAAACAGTTCGTCCGCCTTCAAACAAAGTCATTAGCCCCTCAAAAGAGCGCGGGCCCATATGACAATCTTTCAAAGACGTCAAGTCAAAAGGGAAGATGGTGAAGTTTCTTTACTACCGTCAAATGGCGTCTCATCTCCAAGTGCTGATGAGAAGTTTGATGAGGAAACAAACCTTTGAAGTTTCTTTACTACCGTCAAATGGCATCTCATCTCCAAGTGCTAATGAGAAGTTTGATGAGGAAACAAACTTTTGGAAATTTTCTCTTTATCTGAGATATTGTCCAAACACAACTACAACTAGTTTCGAGATATGGACATCCGAAACGAGGGGAAGTTGGTTACCTTTCTCTAAGTATCAACACTTAGTTAAAGAAGATGGATTGCGCATCCTACACTGCCATCCATTCACCAGAATCCACATCAAGTATTTCTACAGGAGTTTGTCTCCTCATCCCCCGCCAAGCGCGACAACGGGAACAAGTCATGCAAAGACTACGTCAGTTACAACATCTCAGGAGCGCCCAAAATTCGGGCATTCTTTAATATATTTAAGTCTCTTTTACACAAGAGAGATCGAGATATCAATCTCTCTCCCTCCGGATAAAAGAAACTTAAATAGGGGCATCTGTCATACCCTAATTTTTGACCCCCCTGAGATGACATATCTTCAGGATTTTCATCAGGTCAAGACAAGTACCCAGAGCAGTCATTTCTCCATCTGGTACCTAATCGAGGATGCTCAAAGACAAGAAAGCTCAGGCAAAGGATCAATCAATACAAAGATTAGTCTCTAATACAATCATAGGGCCCAAGAACTTCATTTTTTCTCATCTATGATTGATTAGACATCCAGTCATCTGAGTACAGGTTTACTCAGGTCACCAGACTAGGGTTTTGAGCCTATCAAGGACTGAAATCAGGGATCACATTTGGGAAGCCCTAAAAAACCTCAGGGGATCATTCAAAGACATCAATCATCTTCAAATATCTCATATGACAAGATCTACTAGACATCACACTTCAATTCAAAGTCTACAGTCATTATTTTCACATGGTCGACAAATTAGGGTTTTGACCTAATTCACCAAGATAGTTGACTTTTAATCAGGGCATGAATCCAAAACTCAAGACATGATTCAAGGATCTCTACTACCTCCATATAATCCATTTATATCATCCATTTGGGGAGAAGATCTTATTTCTACACAAAAGCCCAAAAATTCACTTTGTCAGGAAAAAGTCAACTGTGAAGGATCATCATTGACTTTTAAGGTTTTTGGTCAAAAAATGACTTTCAAAGATCAATATCATCAATATATGGATGTCAAAGTCATTTGGCCAAAGAAATTCAAAGAAATTCATCAAGGAGCGAAAAGTCGGGAATTAGGGTTTTTGAAGGCATGGTGAGATCTCAAAATTTCACCTACACAACTCAAAAAACTTCCAACATGAAAGTTGTAGATCTTGCCAAATAAAACAACATCTTACAAGGGAACTTTTTTCAAAAGATCAACCATTTATGAAGTTTTGGAAATTTTGAAGATTAGGTCATAAACACTTAGAAATTTTTCTAAGTGTTTTAACCTAGTTTTCTTCCAACTTTGGCCTCATTTTTCACAAATTTCCCAAAGGATTCTGAAGAAGACATAAACTAATGATTTAAAGTAGATGTTTAGGGCTTTCCAAATTGTGTTCAACCTTCTCAAAATTCAGTTTGAGCTAAGAGTTATGCTTGTTCAAAGTTGGCCTCATGAAGTGAAATTATAGGTCATGCATCATTTTGGAACTTTGAAGTTTTGTGCACATGACCTCAAATACAGATGCTACATGACCCATAATACATCTGCAAACATGCCATGCATTCATTTTCACCATGCCATGATAATTGAAGAAGATTCCTAAAACAAGAACATGTGATTATGTAATGATTACATTTGAGAATTTATGGCAAATTGATGAATCACCCAAGGAATCTTCTCACCAACCAATTAGAGCTCACTTTGCATCTGAATTGTCCCCCAAGATCAGATAGAATCAATGGATAGGGGAAGTGGCTCGAAAATGCAATGATCACATTTGGATATTCTTTGAAATTTCTTCATGGCTAAGAAACCAAACTTACTTCACTAAGCAAGCTCACTCTCCCAATCAGTACTGAGACATTTGCCTATAAATAGAGGCCTCATTCTCATTCAAAAAACACACCAAAGCAACCATATTACTTGCTTTCTCTTTCTCTTCTCTTGTTCATTGTTTTTCAAAGTTCTTTGGCAAGAAGAATCGATTTCTTCAAACCAGAGCTTATCTTTGGGAAGTGAGCATTCTAACATCTCAAGGGAGGTCATTTGAGGTGATCCAAGCACCTGGATCACTTCTGTAGGTGGAGGAACACCATTGTTGCTCTCACTTTGAAGCATCTGCAGTTGGAGGTCCATGGAGTGATTCAGAAGGTTTCAAGGCAAGCCAATCATCCAGACACACTCCTCAGGTCATAGTGAAGCTAACCAGATGGCTGCAGCTCATCTGTAACTCGAGAATCAACACCCTCCATGTTCACTTGAAGCTGAAATCGAGGGAGGTCCATAGAACAATTCAGGAGGTTTGAGGTCATTACAAGCATTCAGTTAGCATCACTGAGCCACAAGGAAGCTTTTGGGATCACTCATACAAGCCTAGTTGCTCTCTATCATCCTCACGATCTCCATTTTCAGAGGTAAGTTTCTGAACTCCCTCTCTTTAATTTAAGTACTCTTTGTGAAATAGCTCGATTCTATCTTGTTCAACATCATCAGAGGATTGAAAACCCTCTATCATCATCCATTTATCCTTCAGTATAGTCATTTAATTTAATTTTGAAATTTTAGGGTTCTTCACGATTTCTGGTAAATTAGTTAGATGTAGTTAATGATAGTTCATGTTAGTTACATATTTAGAATCGTGAGTGAATTTAGAGCAAGTTTCATGTTTACATCGTTGCAAATGGTTGAGAAACGAGTAAGTTCAGAAATTCAAAAATGGAGAGCTTGAGGTTGAAGACGAAGATGGTGGTGGCGCGCAAATTTGAATTCTCAGGGGAGAGTTTATTTTATTTTGAATGGTGTGCGTTTTATTAACGACTGAACAACTTGCCCCAGTGGCCACCTATACGCCCTTAGTCTCATCATGCCACAAGTCTGGGGTTCGAATCCCCCTCGCCCCAGACTTTTTGATTCTTTTATTTTTCAAAGATTTACAACTTGTTTTGAAACATGACCAAATGAAGGCAAGTCACTAACACCGAGCGCGCCTTGGCCCAGTGGTATAGTTTTGAGGAAATGACCTCAAAGGCGTGGGTTCAAACCCTCCAAGTGAAGGATAGAAAAACACTTAGAAAGGGGGGGGATTGAATAAGTGTGACTTTAAATCTTGGACGATAAAAATAAAATGCACAATTATTTTTATCCTGGTTCGCTGTTAACGAAGCTACTCCAGTCCACCCCCGCAGAGATGATTTACCTCAACCTGAGGATTTAATCCACTAATCGCACGGATTACAATGGTTATCCACTTAGTCCACGACTAAGTCTTCTAGAGTATTCTGATCACAACTTGATCACTCCAGGAACAACTGCTTAGTTCACTCCTAAGACTTTTCTAGAGTATACTGATCAACCTGATCACTCTAGTTACAAACTGCTCAGCCAACTGCCAAGACTTCCTAGAGTATACTGATCACACGATCACTCTAGTTCCTTACAACTTAATGTAATCTATTCAAGAGTTTACAAATGCTTCTTAAAAGCGATAATCACAACTGTGATATTTCTCTTAACGTTTAAGCTTAATCTCACTAAAATATTACAACAGCAATGTAGTGAGTTGATGAAGATGAAGATTCTGAGTTTTGATTTGAACAGCGTTTCAGCAAGTTTGATATAAGTTGTTTTGGTGCAGAATCGTTAAAATCGTCAACCTTGCTTCTCATCAGAACTTCATATTTATAGGCGTTGAGAAGATGACCGTTGAGTGCATTTAATGCTTTGCGTGTTCCGTACAGCATTGCATTTAATGTTATACGCTTTTGTCAACTACCTCGAGCCTTGTTCACGCTGTGTCTACTGACGTTGCCTTTAGTAGCTTTAACGTTCCTTTTGTCAATCAGCGTAGTCTGCCACGTGTACTTCCTTCTGATCTGATGTTTGTGAATACGACGTTTGAATATCATCAGAGTCAAACAGCTTGGTGCATAGCATCTTCTGATCTTCTGACCTTGAAGTGCTTCTGAGCGTGATACCATCTTCTGATCTTCAGTGCTTCTGATCTCATGTTCTTCTGATGCTTCCATAGACCCATGTTCTGATTCTGCTTCGACCATCTTCTGATGTCTTGCCAGACCATGTTCTGATGTTGCATGCTGAACCATTTGAGACACAACTTCTGAGCGCTGAATTATGCGTACTCTTTATATATATTTCCTGAAAGGGAAATTGCATTGGATTAGAGTACCATATTATCTTAAGCAAAATTCATATTATTGTTATCATCAAAACTAAGATAATTGATAAGAACAAATCTTGTTCTAACAATCTCCCCCTTTTTGATGATGACAAAAACATATATAAATGATATGAATTTGCGATCAGAAAGAGTAGACGGCAAAAGACAAATTACACAGCTATAGCATAAGCATATGAATATGTCTCCCCCTGAGATTAACAATCTCCCCCTGAGATAAATAATCTCCCCCTGAAATAAATACTCGAAGAACTTTGATAAAAGACTTCCCTGATTATTTCGGTAGAGACGATCATATAAGCTTCTGTCTTCAGAAAATTCATAGCTTCTGACTTCTGCTTCCATTGGACAGCTTCAGAACTTGAATTTCTTTAGATCCTTAGAACACTCACAGCTTCTGATTCCTGCTTCCATCGTGGACAGCTTCAGAACTTGAATTTCTTTGATCTTCAGAACATTCACAGCTTCTGACTTCTGCTTCCATTCAGGACAGCTTCAGAACTTGAATTTCTTTGATCTTCAGAACATTCACAGCTTCTGATTTCTGCTTCCATTCAGGACAGCTTCAGAACTTTGAATGTCTACCAATCATCACTTCATGCTAGATTTGTATCAGAACATTGTTGAATGTACCAGAGCATCATCAGAGCATCTCTACATCCTGAAATGTTACAGAACAAAAACTAAACGACAAAAGTCAGCATGAACGAGTTAGAACATAAAATGTATGTTTGAACACATTATATGTATCAGAGCCATATAGGCTGAAATAATGTATCAGAGCAAATAATGTATCAGAGCCATAACATTATATGTATCAGAGCAAATAGAATTTTGTCAGAACAGGATAGACAATGATATTCAAATTCTATTATCAGTGCTTCTGATCGTGCTTCTGATTCCTGAAGCTTGACAGCACTCAGCTTGCTTCAGTTTCCAAGAGCTTATTCCTTTTACAGAATAACGCTTCTTATGGTTTTGCTTCTAGTGTTTGCTTCTGAAGATTCACTTCACTTCTCTGTACCTGCAAAACACTTAAACCATATAGAACTTGCAGTTCTAGTTAGTGAATGTGTGGGAGCCTTACCCAGTAACTGATAGATTTAATCAAATCATTTATCATTTATCTTCTCCCCCTTTTTGTCATAACATCAAAAAGAATATTTCAAAACGATTCAGATGTATAAAACGACAAAAGAAAACATTTACTGGAATGTAAAACACAAAGAAACTTTTCATTGATAATCAAAAGATATTACAAAAGGTTCCTATGTTTAACAAGATGAGAAACATTCCTAGCAAATACAAAGTAGAATTTCCAAAGAGGAAATGACTACAAAAATAAAAAAAAAACAACATTCGGTCAAGAAACTCAACATAGAAGTTGAGCATATCTTCCTACAACTCAAGAAAGTCTTCTGTCTTTGGATGAAAGTTGATAACAACATCAAAGAAGGATCTGACTTGAGAGGTATTAGAAGAGCCATCCCGAGATGCACAGAGATCTGTCGCCTTTGAGTCATGGAGCTTCAACAGGCTTAGGGTGAACGCTAGGTTTTGAGAGAAGAAATGAAAAACGAGAGAGAGAGAGAGAGAGAAAAAAAAAACTTTAAGAGGAAAACAAAGAGATAGGAAACCAAAAACCATTTTGAAGAGAATTTAAAAGAAAATAAAGTGAAACGAATGATGAAAAGCATTTAATGTTACGTGACGTGAGGAGAGATAATAAAGACAAATGAGGTGACTAGCACAGTTACCTATGGTCGGTGTCCCTTCAACTGCACGCACGTTTATCCACGAATAGTAACGACAGGTTTACCATCCCGAGATAAAAACGTAACAGCTGTTTTGCTTTAAAAGAGGTTCTGAATCAACTTAGACAATGAAACGTTAGTAATAACCGAATCATAATTTCTAAAAGATTTCAATCAGAACTTCTGATATATAAAAAATAATCCATTTTCATTTCAGAAGTTACTCATACATAAGAACTTCTCATCTTCTCATTCTGGGCATAGATCCATACTGATGTTCTTCAGAATGAATTTAAACCTATCTTCAGCCAGGGGTTTTGTAAAGATATCAGCCCATTGATGGTCTGTATCAACAAAGTTTAAAGAAATAACACCCTTCTGAACATAGTCCCTTATGAAATGATGTTTAATCTCAATATGTTTAGCTTTTGAATGAAGAATAGGATTCTTAGATAAACATATAGCAGAAGTATTATCACAGAATATAGGAATGTTACTCTCAAATATCTGATAATCTTCTAACTGACTCTTCATCCAGAGCATCTGTGTACTACAACCAGCAGCAGCGACATATTCTGCTTCTGTCGTTGATAGAGCAATAGTTACTTGCTTCTTGCTGTACCAGGAGATCAAATGACTTCCAAGAAATTGGCAACTTCCTGAAGTACTTTTTCTTTCAATTCTGTCTCCAGCATAATCAGCATCACAGAATCCTACTAAGTTGTATTCTTTAGATTTTCTGTAAACTAAACCAACATTAGTAGTACCTTTCAGATACTTTAGAATTCTCTTAACAGCAGTTAAATGAGATTCTCTAGGATCTGATTGGAATCTAGCACACAAACAAACACTGAACAGAATGTCAGGTCTAGAAGCAGTCAAATATAGAAGAGATCCAATCATACCTCTGTATAACTTCTGATCTACCTTCTTACTTACCTCATCCTTACCTAGGATGCATGTTGGATGCATAGGAGTTTTGGCTTCTTTGCAGTCTAGAAGATTAAACTTCTTCAGAAGTTCCTTCACATACTTGGTTTGATGAACATACGTTCCTTCTGATGTTTGATTTATTTGTATTCCAAGGAAATACTTGAGTTCTCCCATCATGCTCATTTCAAACTCAGCCTGCATAGACTTAGCAAACTCCTTTCCAAGTGTAGCATTAGATGTTCCAAAAATAATATCATCTACATATATTTGACAGATTAAAATATCCTTTTCAAAGGTTTTACAAAAGAGAGTAGTGTCCACTTTTCCTCTAGTGAAACCATTATCTAGAAGGAAAGAACTTAAGCGTTCATACCAAGCTCTGGGAGCCTGTTTCAATCCATACAATGATTTCTTAAGTTTAAAAACATGATTAGGAGACATAGAGTCTTCAAAACCAGGAGGTTGATGGACATAAACTTCTTCATCTATATAACCATTTAAGAAGGCACTCTTAACATCCATCTGATAGAGAGTGATGTTATGTTGAGTGGCAAAAGAAATTAATAGACGAATAGACTCTAACCTGGCCACTGGTGCAAAGGTTTCTGTATAATCAAATCCTTCTTGCTGACTATAACCCTGAGCCACCAGTCTGGCTTTGTTCCTTACCACTTCACCTTTCTCACTGAGCTTGTTTCTGAAGACCCATTTTGTACCAATTATATTGAATCCATCTGGTCTAGGAACAAGATCCCAAACATCATTCCTTGTAAACTGATTCAGTTCTTCTTGCATAGCAATTATCCAGTCTGGATCTTCTAGAGCACGATCAACAGAAGTTGGCTCGATCAAAGATACAAGACCTAATTGACAGTCTGCATTGTTCTTAAGGAATGCTCTTGTTCTGATTGGATCATCCTTCTTTCCAAGAATGACATCTTCTGAATGACCAGAGATGAGTCTAGATGATCTTCTGACAGACGGTTCTTCAGAAATACTTAGATCTTCCAGAGAAGCTGATACTTGATCTTCAGATTCTTTGCTTCTGAGAAGCTCTGCTTCTGATGCATTGCTTCTTGGCTCAACAACTTCTGATATGTCAATATCATAACCTGCAAAATTATCAACTTGCTTTGGTTTTTCAGAACCAAGCTTATCATCAAACCTGATATTGATTGATTCTTCCACAATCAATGTTTCAGTATTGTATACTCTGTAGCCTTTTGAGCGTTCAGAATATCCAAGAAGGAAACATTTTTGAGCTTTTGAATCAAACTTACCAAGATGATCTTTAGTGTTCAGAATAAAGCATACACATCCAAAAGGATGGAAATATGAAATGTTGGGCTTTCTATTCTTCCACAATTCATAGGGAGTCTTATTTAGAATAGGTCTGATAGAGATTCTATTCTGAATATAGCATGCAGTGTTTATTGCTTCTGCCCAGAAATGCTTAGCCATATTGGTTTCATTGATCATGGTTCTGGCCATTTCTTGCAGAGTCCTATTCTTTCGTTCTACAACCCCATTTTGCTGTGGAGTTCTAGGACAAGAGAAATCATGGGCAATACCATTTTCTTTGAAGAACTCTTCAAAGGATCTGTTCTCAAATTCACCACCATGATCACTTCTGACCTTTATGATTTTACACTCTTTTTCAGATTGAATCTGAATGCAGAACTCAAAGAACACTGAATGAGTCTCATCCTTGTGTTTCAAGAATTTTACCCACGTCCAGCGACTATAATCATCTACGATGACTAATCCATATTTCTTCCCTCTGACAGATGCTGTTTTGACTGGTCCAAACAGATCAATGTGCAAGAGTTCTAATGGCCTTGAGGTAGAAACAACATTCTTAGACTTGAATGCAGGTTTGGAGAACTTGCCCTTCTGACATGCTTCACAAAGAGCATCTGATTTGAATTTCATATTAGGGAGTCCTCTGACAAGATTCAGTTTGTTAATCTGAGAGATCTTTCTCAAACTAGCATGACCTAATCTCCTGTGCCAGACCCACTGCTCTTCAGAAACAGACATAAGACAAGTCACCTTCTGACTCATAAGATCTTGCAGATCTGTCTTATAAATGTTATTCTTCCTCTTGCCTGTAAATAGGATTGAGCCATCCTTCTGATTTACAGCCTTGCAAGACTCTTGATTAAAGATTATATCATAACCATTGTCACTTAATTGACTGATAGATAAGAGGTTATGAGTTAATCCTTCTACAAGAAGTACATTAGAAATGGAAGGAGAGTTACCAGACTTTATAGTTCCAGAGCCAATTATCTTGCCCTTCTGATCTCCTCCGAACTTGACTTCTCCTCCAGACTTAAGCACCAGGTCTTGGAACATAGACCTTCTTCCTGTCATGTGTCGTGAGCATCCAGAGTCCAGGTACCATGACATGTTGTGCTTTGTCCTTCTTGCAGCCAAGGATATCTGCAATAGGAATAATCTTATCCTTTGGTACCCACATCTTCTTGGGTCCTTTCTTGTTAGATTTTCTCAAGTTCTGATTGAACTTGGGTTTGACATTATAAGCAATAGGAGGAACAGCATGATAATTTTTAATGTGAGTTCCATGATATTTCCTAGGTTGTGTCACATGCTTTTTGGTGTGTGTTAAGTGAAAGCTTTGAGCATGTGAAGTGTGCCTAATATCATGGGAGTGGCCATACTTGAACTGATCATACAATGGCTTGTATGTGATTTTCATTTCATCAACAGGTTCAAGTTTGTATGGGGTTTCACCCTCATAACCAATGCCTACTCTTTTGTTTCCAGACACAGCATATATCATAGAAGCTAGCTGACTTCTGCCAATACTTCTAGATAAGAACTTCCTGAAACTTAAATCATATTCTTTCAGAATATGGTTTAGACTAGGAGTGGATTTTTCTGAATTAGAAGGAGATCCAACATCATTGGATAATTTTAAAAGTTTATCTTTCAATTCAGAATTTTCCAACTCAAGCCTCTTTGTTTCAAATTCAAATAGCTTTTTCAGCTTTTTGTATTTAATACAAATCTGAGACTTGGATTCCAGAAGTTCAGTTAATCCGGAAACTAACTCATCTCTAGTAAGTTCAGAAAATACCTCTTCAGAATCTGATTCTGATGTAGATTCTGATCCGTCATCTTCTGTCGCCATCAGCGCACAGTTAGCCTGCTCATCTTCTGAATCATCTTCTGACTCATCCCAGGTTGCCATAAGACCTTTCTTCTTATGAAACTTCTTCTTGGGATTCTCCTTCTGAAGATTTGGACATTCATTCCTGAAGTGTCCTGGTTCATTGCATTCATAGCACATGACCTTCTTCTTGTCAGATCTTCTTTCATCAGAAGATTCTCCATGTTCAAATCTCTTTGAACTCCTGAAGCCTCTGAACTTCCTTTGCTTGCTCTTCCAGAGTTGATTTACCCTTCTGGAAATCATGGACAGTTCATCTTCTTCTTCAGATTCTGATTCTTCAGGATCTTCTTCTTTGGCCTGAAAAGCGTTAGTGCATTTCTTGATATTAGATTTTAATGCAATAGACTTACCTTTCTTTTGAGGCTCATTTGCGTCCAGCTCTATTTCATGACTTCTCAAGGCACTGATAAGCTCTTCCAGAGAAACTTCATTCAGATTCTTTGCAATCTTGAATGCAGTCACCATAGGACCCCATCTTATGGGTAAGCTTCTGATGATCTTCTTTACATGATCAGCCTTGGTGTATCCTTTGTCAAGAACTCTCAATCCAGCAGTAAGAGTTTGAAATCTTGAAAACATCTTTTCAATGTCTTCATCATCCTCCATCTTGAAGGCTTCATACTTCTGGATTAAAGCTAGAGCTTTGGTCTCCTTGACTTGAGCGTTTCCTTCATGAGTCATTTTCAAGGACTCATATATGTCATAGGCCGTTTCCCTGTTAGATATCTTCTCATACTCAGCATGAGAGATAGCATTCAGCAAAACAGTTCTGCATTTATGATGATTCCTGAAAAGCTTCTTCTGATCATCATTCATTTCTTGCCTAGACAGCTTTACGCCACTAGCATTTACTGGATGTTTGTAACCATCCATCAGAAGATCCCATAGATCACCATCTAGACCCAGAAAGTAACTTTCCAGTTTATCTTTCCAGTATTCAAAGTTTTCACCATCAAATACCGGCGGTCTAGTATAACCATTGTTACCGTTGTATTGCTCAGCAGAGCCAGATGTAGATGCAGGTGTAGGTGTAGACTTTTCACTTTCATCAACCATCTTTTACTGAAGCGTTTTTCTCTTCCTGAATCTTTTCTAAACACGGTTAAGTGCTTGCACCTTAGAACCGGCGCTCTGATGCCAATTGAAGGATAGAAAAACACTTAGAAAGGGGGGGGATTGAATAAGTGTGACTTTAAATCTTGGACGATAAAAATAAAATGCACAATTATTTTTATCCTGGTTCGCTGTTAACGAAGCTACTCCAGTCCACCCCCGCAGAGATGATTTACCTCAACCTGAGGATTTAATCCACTAATCGCACGGATTACAATGGTTATCCACTTAGTCCACGACTAAGTCTTCTAGATTATTCTGATCACAACTTGATCACTCCAGGAACAACTGCTTAGTTCACTCCTAAGACTTTTCTAGAGTATACTGATCAACCTGATCACTCTAGTTACAAACTGCTCAGCCAACTGCCAAGACTTCCTAGAGTATACTGATCACACGATCACTCTAGTTCCTTACAACTTAATGTAATCTATTCAAGAGTTTACAAATGCTTCTTAAAAGCGATAATCACAACTGTGATATTTCTCTTAACGTTTAAGCTTAATCTCACTAAAATATTACAACAGCAATGTAGTGAGTTGATGAAGATGAAGATTCTGAGTTTTGATTTGAACAGCGTTTCAGCAAGTTTGATATAAGTTGTTTTGGTGCAGAATCGTTAAAATCGTCAACCTTGCTTCTCATCAGAACTTCATATTTATAGGCGTTGAGAAGATGACCGTTGAGTGCATTTAATGCTTTGCGTGTTCCGTACAGCATTGCATTTAATGTTATACGCTTTTGTCAACTACCTCGAGCCTTGTTCACGCTGTGTCTACTGACGTTGCCTTTAGTAGCTTTAACGTTCCTTTTGTCAGTCAGCGTAGTCTGCCACGTGTACTTCCTTCTGATCTGATGTTTGTGAATACGACGTTTGAATATCATCAGAGTCAAACAGCTTGGTGCATAGCATCTTCTGATCTTCTGACCTTGAAGTGCTTCTGAGCGTGATACCATCTTCTGATCTTCAGTGCTTCTGATCTCATGTTCTTCTGATGCTTCCATAGACCCATGTTCTGATTCTGCTTCGACCATCTTCTGATGTCTTGCCAGACCATGTTCTGATGTTGCATGCTGAACCATTTGAGACACAACTTCTGAGCGCTGAATTATGCGTACTCTTTATATATATTTCCTGAAAGGGAAATTGCATTGGATTAGAGTACCATATTATCTTAAGCAAAATTCATATTATTGTTATCATCAAAACTAAGATAATTGATAAGAACAAATCTTGTTCTAACACCAAGGGCCAAAACTTATTTTTTAACACTAATTTCTTTCATTTTTCTTCACAACTTCACATATTTATTTAACCTATCAAACTAATTCATTTTCACTTCATTTTTCACATACTTGTTATTTAATATATCTATTTTGTGAATAGTCAAAAAAAAATCATAAAAATATTATTTATTTCATGTATTTTTATTAGGTTTAAAATAGTATGTTTTAGGTGTTTTCTTAAATACTTTAATACATATTTTCACTTTGTTTTAACCTAAAACATTTTGTAAATAAAGTTTATGATAAAACCCTAATTGTTTAGGTCTTAATTAAGTAAAAAATCTTTATTTTTACTTTAATTAAGTTGACTTTTGTCAATTTTCAAAACTGTTTTCAATCTCTGATTAAATCAAATGATTAAGGTTTTCAAACAACAAAACCTTATATCATTTTAAATCATTTCCAACTGTTTTTATCACCAGTACTGCAAAGTACTGGGCCTCTAATAGAGTGTAAGTCCCAAAAACCTTCTCTTCTTAGCTTGTTTTCAAAACTGTATTTTCAAAATCTTCTTTCTGTTTTCAAAACATTCTTCTGGTATTTGAAGGGCATTATTCCCGGTGAAACTCTTCAGATACCTATGTGACCTTTGTCCATCTTCACTTCTTCTGTTTTCAAAAAACCATTAACTGTTTATCATATATATTCAACTGTTATCAACAAAACAACAAAAATACTGTTGAGGCTCTGTACATACTTCTTCAAAGGCCTCCACTCCATCCAGGTTAGGCTTTACAAGCTTTCAATTTACAGTCTTTATTTAAATTACTGTCAAATATAAACTGTACATATATTTGTTTAGAACTACGTTTGAGTGTAAACCCTAGGACAGTTAAACTATATATATATTATAGGAATATGACCTAGGATTGAGAATGTCTTCCCGGTGAAGGCTCTTTCCTAATTAGAGATCTGTAGTTCAAACCCCCAAGATGAATTATTCCCGGTGAAACATCTTGGCAAAAACCTTAGAATCCAAATAATAGGACACATCCACCCAAAGAGGAATTATTCCCGGTGAAACCTCTTACCCATTTGCTTAGAGCCAAAATAAGTTCAAAACTACATAGCTTTCTCTTGTGCTATAACAAGGACCCTCGATTAGCCTCCTCTTGGGCTTTGTACAAGGACCCACAGGCTTCTTAAAAGCATTTCCAGCTTCCTCTTGAGCTTGTATACAAGGACCCATCAGGTTTCTTATAAACATAGGAACAGGTCTTTAGTCACCTTTTAGCCTACCCTGGTGAGTTTCTTCCAATTTAAACCAGACTTTAAACAAGCCAAGTTTGTCTCAATTTTACATTGAGTACACCTTTTGGAATGAGAGACATGGACAGTCTCTGTCACCCTTATCTTCATCAATCCTCCTTAATAGAGTCTAGGATCCATGTTTTGGTCATCTTCAGCATTGAGTCAACCTTCATCTTGGGCTTTAAACAAGAAGTCTCCACTAGATAATCTTTCTGCCAATCTTTTCATCCTTTAATAATTAATGGAGTGCTACCCAAATTAATCATTTCAATAAAACCCCTGGAAAGGGTCAGCCTCCAAAACAACAAAAAAACATGATAAAGTCAATCTTTCACAAACAATTCACCAGCTGAGTCAAAATCCCTGGAAAGGGTTAGCTTCCAAAAGAAAAACAGTCTTTTTTAATCTCCAGTAGAGTCAAAACCAACAAAAACAGTTAGCCTCAACCTTGGGCTTCATACAAGGCACCCCAAACAATAAAACTCCCCTGTCAAGAGTCAGCCTCAACCTTGGGCATTGTACAAGGCAGATAATAGAGTCTCCCCAGTGAGTTCTTCATCACTCAGTAGCCACAACCTTGGGCTTTGTACAAGGCAGATAAACCATATTTTCATGTGTCAAAGATTCCTAACACTTAGGATCTTTACCCCATAGAGTCATCCATACTTAATTCATTTAAGAGTCTGCCTCAACCTTGGGCTTTGTACAAGGCAGAAAATAATGTTTTCCCTAGCTAGAGTCAGCCACAACCTTGGGCTTTGTACAAGGCACACAAAAAATGGAGTCATAGTCATAGTCTAAAAAACCTTATTTCCTCAATAGTCAGCCACAACCTTGGGCTTTGTACAAGGCACACAAATAGAGTCTCCTTAAGTAGAGTCAGCCTCAATTCTGGGCTTTGTACAGAACACCAAATATAATCCATCAAATAAGCACTCTCCAAATAGAGTCAGCCTCAATTCTGGGCTTTGTACAGAACACAAAAAATCCTGTAATTAACCCCCAGTGGAGCCATCTCCCAGAGTCAAATAAAACATTAATAAATCAATCAAAAAGCCTCAAGCTTGGGCCTCATACAAGCCAGCTAAAGTCAAATCTTTTATACAGTAGATAGACATAGCTTATCTCTATAGAGAGATATTTTTACTACTCTACCACATTCAAACAAACATTACATTTCAATTTCAATTTCAAACAAGTCTCCCATTTAGGATTTTGAAAGGCATGAGCTGGCAATAAAACCCAGACATGTGCTAACTTTCCCTAATTTGGACGAGCATCTTTCTTTCATTTAAGAGGCATCTGACTGGCATACCTGTACACACAAGTAAGGTCCCCCTCTTGAATGAAATGAATTCAGTTATTCTGTCACTCCTTTACAATGTTTGTGGTAGAATAGTACAAATACCTCTCTGTAAAGATGATTTCATGTCTCTTTACTGTAAACAGAGATTTAATTCCAAGCTTCAACCTTGAGCTTCAAGCAAGGCACCAAAAACATTAATTTCCCTAGTTAGTTCCCCGAACTACATTAAGCTCTGACTTCCACTAGGGATATGTAGGCATGAGGTTCACAAGGAATCTCAGCGAGCTAATAAAATACCAAAAATAGTCAGTCTGTCTATCTGTCTGTCTTTTCAAATCAATTCAATTCCTTCTCCTAACACAAAGGAGAAACTTTCCCAATCATTAGCAATAAACACAAACACAAATGACACAGAGAAGGTTCCTGTAGAGTACTACAGATATGTAGGGTGTTTAAACACTTCCCTATGTATAACCGACCCCCCGGACTCCAGAATTTCTAGTCTAGGTGAAATCCCCACACTTAGCAAACTCCTAGGGTTTAGTTGAGATCTTTTTTCCCCTTTCCTACTCGTAGGACAAATAAGAAAGTTCGTGTGATATCGTAGGAAGAACTGAAACAAAATTCATCCCACCACGGGCGCATTCTCCTTCCAAATTTCGCGTGAAGGGTCTAGCGTGCCGTCCTCCCAAGTGAAACGGGGAGGTAAAGAAAACGACACCACAACAGCCCTTTGATTCTTCCTTTGTTGTTGTCATATTGTTTGGAAATGGTTGATTGCTTTCTAAAGTTGATCAATCCTTTGTTAGAATGCTTTGCTCCATTTTTCTTTAGATATTTGTTGTATCTTCGCACAAACAGTCCCATTTCTTCTTCATCGGAGTCTTCATCATCACTTGTATCACTATCCTCTAGCTCTCGTATTGAGGTCTTGGAGCTTGAAGCTTTTAGAGCTATTGACTTCTTCTCTACCTCCTTTTCCATGTTCTTTTCTTTCTTTGACCTTTTCTCATGCATGTCAAGGCATTTAAGATGCTGTTCATGTTCCTCTAGTTTACCAAAAAGAGTGGTAATGTCTAAAGTGTTGAGATCATTTGCTTCCTTAATTGCTGTAACTTTGGGTTGCCATTCCCTGTTCAAACACCTTAAGATTTTGTTAGTAGCAACTGCATTGGAAACAGGTCTATCAAGAGAATTTAATCGATTTTTCAGGTGAACGAATCTTTTCTGCATGCTTTCGATGGATTCACCATCTTCCATGTGGAAAAGTTCGAACTCTTGAGTTAGCGTATTGATCCTAGCTAGTTTGACGTCATCGGTTCCCTCGTGGGCAACTTGCAATGTGTCCCACATAGCTTTAGCGGATCTACAATGGGAAACGCGGTAGTATTCATCAACTCCTAGAGCTGAGATTAGAATGTTTCTCGCTTTCCAATCGTATGCATATTTCTTTTCATCTTCAGCATTCCAAGTATTTTCTGGTTTTGGAACAACTGTACCATCTTCATTTGTCAAAGTGATATGAAATGGACCATTGACAATAGCTGTCCAGATGTTCCTATCAATTGCATTGATATGGACACACATACAATCCTTCCAATAGCCGTAGTTTTCGCCGTTGAGAACTGGAGCTCTATTATGAGCCCCTTTAGGTCCGGAAGCCATCTTTCCAATAAGTGTTTCACGTAGCACGGAATTAACCAAGCTCTTGATGCCACTTGTTAGACGCTGGCCTAAGGATCTAGAGGGGGGTGAATAGATCCTACACAGTTTTTCCGGGATTTTTACAGACTATAGCGAAAGCGGTTCTGAATCGACTTGCGTCTATTCCGGACCGCTATTGCAAAGGGTTATATGTGTTACAAAACCACAAAATATTTGAAATCACAGATAAAGAGATATGCTATCGAATCAATACGTGTCACAGCTGAATATCAATTAACTTCTAGGCTGACAAACTTTGATTTGCAATGCAGTAAGGTGGATTAAGCAAATAGACAAACACTTGGTGACAATATTCAAATTGATGCTTATTCAAGATGTGGTGAATTGTGATGTTTATGCAGAACTTTTAATTCACAATTTTAACACTTGAATTATTGATCAATTTAGCAATTATACCAATTATGAACAGAATGAAAAGGAAAAGATAAAAGCGATAAGAACACGATATTTGTTTAGGCAGTTCGTCGACCGTCCTCGCTACGACTACGTCTGCCCCCAATTCCAAATTGAAATTGGGAAAACTTTCATTAATGTTGAAAGCAGTTTATACAAAGAAGATAACAAAGTGATAAACGATAAACCAATTATGTCGATCCTTTGAATCTTCTTCCCCCTTAATCTTGAGCAAGATCAAGGTTATCCAAGAGCTTCACTTCGATTCCCTTCTGCAGTGTCTTGATTCCTTGAACTCCCCGTTCCTCAATCGTTACACTCAGCCGAATCCTCAATGAACGCCTCTTGATAAAAACCCCCAAGAACCACCCGTCGTGGAGGACAAAACCCGCAGATTTTATTCACCAACAAACCCCACAAACCTTCACCCACTAGGAATCTTCAATTCCGTTCCATGGACGTTATCGAACTCATCACTAACCCGCAACGCAAGAATGATTATGTGTAATTGTGTTGGAGATGACGAAGAACGAAGATGAGAAGCGTTTATGTATCTTTCAGTCGTTGGTGTTTTTTTGAATAATTAAGCCTTGCACAATATATATGATTGCATAACAGTTGGAACCAAGAAAAACTGATTTTTGGACTTTCTTGATCAGTTAGGTCGACCTCTTGCTGAGGTTAGGTCGACCTAGCAGTGCTTGCTGAAGTTTGCTCCCAGTTAGGTCGACCTGTTGAAGGAGTAGGTCGACCAGAATCCTCTTCTGATGCGTTCTGGGAACATTTTCTCAGATTAGGTCGACCTAGTTGTTATGTAGGTCGACCTAGCAGACTGATATGAACATTTCTTCATTTTTCGTCGACCTAAATGGTCTGTGAGTCGACCTAGCAGAAGTATATGGATTTTTCTTCATTTTAGGTCGACCTGGGTTGACAGTAGGTCGACCTAACTACTGATTTTCTGCATTTTTCATGTTCAGCTTGTGTTGAGTCGACTTATATGCATAGTAGATCATCCTGTGCTTTCATGAGTGATCAAATGCTTTGCTTTTCCGATTCCTCCTTGTTGTTTGGATGCTCATTTGAGTTTGCCATAAATCAAAAACATCTTTGAGTGTAATCTTGTATTCACAGGTTCGCTACGCGGACCTGTAATAAAGTCCCGATTCTCTACGCGAACTAAGTTTGCTAAGCGAAGTTCTTAACTCAAGGAAAACCAGAACTCTCCATAGTACCTCTACAATCCTTAAAATATAATAAAGGGTCCAATAATCAGGTTACGATGATATTATACAACCTAATAACCAAGGTACACATCCTATCCTAAGCTCAACACAAGGGTATCATCTTATAGACATAAACTTAAGCAAATACAAATCATTATATATTTATTCAATTTCTTCACCAATTTAAAACTATCCTTTAAAAGATAAATAATATTATAAATAATTTTATCAAAGATATAATTTCACAAAGATTTTGTTCATTTGCTTTTAATATGGTTAGCTCTATTAAAATTAGTTATTAATTAATATAAAAAAAATTGCTTTTCACTTATTTCAAGTATGTCGAGAAATTTGCACTGATTTAAGAAAAAAAGCAATAAATTTTAAAACAATGAATTTTAATTTTAATTTTGCAGGTTCTGTGTAAATTAATTGACATGAATAAAGGTAAAGGTTGAAGTAAATATATTTTATAACATTTCACTAAATCCAAAATTAAGCTCCGATTAAAATGACAGATTTCCTAATCTCACTATAAAAAAGTCAAAGTTTACCGATTTTATATACCATTATAATTCTTAAAAATATTAAAGATAATATAGTAGTTCCGAGTTAGGTTGAGGTGCATAAGATAATATTTGATAAAAGTAGGTAAATATAACTAGTTTATTATAATATAAGTACTTAAAGTAAGAATAGAACAGCAAAACTAAAGTAGCCAAGTGGTTGGTGGTCCTCTTGTAATTACTAGGTCATGGGTTCAATACTCATGGGAGACAAAATTTTGGCTTTAATATTTGACATTTTAAAAAACAAATAATTAAATAATAATAAAACATGCCATATGGAATTAAAATAAATAAAAAATAAATAAACACTTCAACTAAGTCTGCCACGTCATTAAAATTTTTTTTTTTTACAGGGGCGTTTTTAATTATGAGTAATTATTATTTGTGAATAATGAGGACACTATTCTGGGAAATATTTACACCATTATGAGTAATATCAAATTTTAACTATTTTGAGTAATATATTCATTGTTCTGAGTAATATTTATACTATTTTGAGTAATCTGTGTATTATTTTGAGTAATAAATATAATAATTTGAGTAATATAAACAATATTTGAGTATTTATACACCGTTCATAAGGATACTTATGCACATCAACACATTCCTAGTAGTTCCTATATCTAGTTTTTCAGTTTCAAGATTATGATTAACAGATGAATGACTATGCTTAAAAAATGTAGATAAACTTAACTATTTATGAAATTTATTAAAAAAAATTATGATTATTTTTATTTTAAAATCAGGCCTCTTGGAAGCGACCCTTTTGTATGGTTATAACCCACCGGAACCATATTTACTAGTGTTGTAGAATAGGAAATTAGAATTAGAATGCATAAAGTCTTCATAAATGTTAACTCCATACTATTATTTACCCTTGAAAAAAATATTTCTCAAGCCCAAACTAATTTAAAACCTCTTAATAAGATTTGAATGCCCCACAAATATTGCAATGAGACGACTCCGACAATGATTGGTATCATCCACAAAATAAATAATATTGTACTCCGCCAAATTATTAATTTTAAAACCATTAAAAAGCTCACAATCAAAGGTTGATCATATCATCCCAACCGACACGTCTGCTAAAATTGAAAAGAGAAAAGGGTGAGAGGGGATACTCTGTCTCAATCACTTATTCACCTTTAAATCCTTAGTTGGACTCATTAACAAAGAGTTTCTAGTGCTCACGCAAGCTTTCATCCATATTATCCAAAGCTCATCGTTTCCTAATTCTCCTAATTAAAATAAAGGAAGATCATACGCTTTCTCAAAGGGAACCTTAAATAATATGCAATTATTTTTATACCTTCTTGTCAAATACATAATATAATTCACCATCAAAAATCCATCATTAATTTGTCTACCAAAAATAAAATATATCCAAGAAGATGATATGACCTTTCCGATCACCCTCTTTAGTCTTAAAGCCAACGCTTTCACTAAGATTTTTTAAAGGCTACTCACTAAACATATTGCTCTATAATTACCTATGTGTTTAGAGTTATAAAACTAAGGGACTAAAGCCAAAAAGGAAGTCGAGATAGCTAGCACTAGGAAGTTTAGTTTTTCGAAGGAATTTAACTATATATAGGTAAATATATTCTCTTTCACACACTCCAGCACTTTTTGATGATTCAAAAGGCGGTCCATGTGGACCTAGGCATTTGTCCCCATCACTATCCAGAACCCGCTTCCTTAAAATCCTCTATAGTGAACTCCTCCTCCAACAAAACCTTCTTAGACTTTAATAACACCTTGAAAGAGATAATGTATATGGTTAGTCTTCTCAAACGAACCTCATGAAATTTGTTTTCAAAGAAACTCCCTAACCCTCCTTTACCCCCCCCCCCCCTCCCCTCTGCACTTTATATTCTACCTTCTATAATATTTACTCAATTGCTTCACCACTTTAAAATTATCTTTTGAAAGATAAAAATTTATTAAAATATAGAGTATCGATTTATTAAATTTTACAACAATGCCGACTATAAAGTCTAAACTAGTCCGACTTTGTTTGTCAAATAAACAATTTTGTAAAAACGAGAGTACTAGAGATAATCAATCAAAATACAAAAAATTAACACAAGTTAAAATACAAGAGAGTCTTTTTTCAATCATAAAAATTAGAACACCTTCTAGATTTTAAGCGAGTAATGTGCCACAACCTACGTATTAAAAATCACTTTTTTCTTACTACTACAACGTCACCTCTAAATATAATATTTTTCTCCAAGCCCAAATACTCCAACACGTAGAAACGTAAAATTGGCTCAGACGAGACATATTTTAATTTTAAAAAATTTATATTCCCCCGGTAGAGCTAACAGCAGGGTTAAAGTATTTATTGAACACGCCTTTGAATTCCAAATCTACTTTTGAATTGGGTTGGTTCTTTAGATAAACCATTAAAAATATTGATTGAGTTATAAAAATCAACTTGTAAAAGTTATGTTTGTTTGTTGTGATTAGATGATGAAATCTCTACTCATTATGTGAGTTCATCCCATCGAATAAATATATTTTGGTTTGAATACGAAGCTAGTGTAAAATATTTCTATTCTCTTTTTTATCGTGACTTTACGAGTGTATCAGGATACTAATCGCAAGCGCACAGTCTAATCGCATAGTTTTAAAAGATATCGAACTCACAAGGACTGAGGGTCAATTCTAGTACAATATATGTTACTAAGTTTAGCTAAAGCTATAGGTTTCTTTGATTTTTGGGGGAAATGGGAATTAAATAGAGTTTTAATTAAATAATCATAGATTTAGACACCGGTATGCAATAGTCGGGCTCCGGGGTTTCATTATGTCATTGACATTATTTTTAAGTATAAAACAATTTTCAATGGGAATTATCGGATTAAAAACTTTTATCTCAGACTCTCGTGTTTATTGACTCAGGTCGTATGATCAGGCCTAGATGCTTGCTTTCGCTGTCTCATTTAAAACTGAACATACTTTTTGAAAAATAATAAAGCCTAATTAACTCTAAAGCGCTCTTGTTGTATTTAGAGTTAATGTTTGTTAACTACTATCTGGTAAAAACCTCAAACTCTCGTTGTGTTGATTTTAGACCTTAGTTGATAATTTAATCTCGTAACAAAACAATTTAGTATTAATTTTAGAAATTAAGACCAGAAAAAATTTTTAATTAAAGTTTATGCCAAATCATTACTGAATCGTTCAGTTCTATGATCTTACGTACCGATTTAGGAAATTTAGCTAGACATATTTTTAATTACGAACATGCAAGAACAATATAGAAACATGGATTCAAGCATGTCAATCAAATAAGAAAACAAATAATGCATATAAATAGAAGATTTTTTTACCTCCACGCCACTAATATGAGATTATAATACCATAATGCCACAAAGTGAAAAAAAATACCAATGTGCCACACTTCCAGTTCAGGCCCGGCCAGGCCTTGGACTGGAAGTAAAAAAATTTGCGTGTTAGGGTCCGGCCAGGGGTGGGCCGGACGCAAACTAGGCCCTTTTTTTTTAATTGATTTAAATAATTATTAATTACTATAATTGATTTTTTATTTTAAATAAAGATTAAAAAACCATAAAATTAAATAAAAAACATTAAAATATAATAAAAAAAAATTATTTGCCAATATTTATAAAAAACATTAAAATATAATAAATAACATTAAATATGAATAAAAACATAAAATATAATAAAAAACATTATAATATAATAAAATATAATAAAAAATTAAAAAAATGCTATTTTAATTATTAAAAATATGAGTAAGACACGGGTTGGACGAACATGTGTAGGTTCGGCCAATAGATGGACGAGCATGTTTAAGTTCGGCCAATAGATGGACGAGGACATATATATATATATATTTTTTTGCCTATAAATAAGATTGTACAGCCACATTTCCACTCACACCAGTTACAGTTGAAGGTTTAGTGTTACTATTGGAGATGTCTTCTGAACCCTTCCAACGTTTCCACCTATGAGGAGAGATGCAACATTATTTTTTTCAGCAACAAAGCCTCCGTTGAAGATCAAACTATGGAACACCCAAACTTTCGAGCATCTGCAGAGGCACTCGATCGGATGGTTAGACGATAACATTCTCGAGGGTGAAAAGATAAGGAAAATTGAAAGGCAGGTCACGGAGAAAGGCCCAAACGGAGTAGTAACTCGTTCTTGGAGAGCCGTGAAAAATGACGCTGGTGTCCTTATGATGATGCTAGGACCACATGATATTGTGTTGATGGTTGTAATCTCTTAGAATATGTTTTGTTTATTTCCTGTGAGGTCGTTTTAATTGTTTCCTGCGTTGTTGTTTTATTTGTGGCTGTCTTTATTTCGTTGTCATTGAATGTTGTTTTAGTAATGTGAAATGTTTTCTTAGTTATGGTTAATGTGAAACGTTGTTTTAGTCATTGATGGTTGCAAACTCAATTAAAAAGTCATTATATTACATTCATAAAGCTAGTTGAAGTAAACATTAAGGAGGCCTATTGGACGGGACGACTACATTTGGACATTTACTTCGGATATGGCCTACTTCACGGCATATCCCACACATTCTCTTTTCCTTTTCCACGTCGTCCATTTCGGTTCGAATCCGAGTACTATTAGGGCGGCCTCTTTTCTTCCTACGCATATTTTCGTCATGACAAAGAGTAGCTCCTCTATATTGCGGCCAATTGTCTTGATGTGGGAGGATCTGGAAGCTTTGTTGGTAGACTTTAAAAACATGTTGTATCTTGAACACGTCGGGTATGTGAATGGTGTAGTCTTGGCGTATACTTTCACATGCTGCAATTACATGTGAGCAAGGCAAATGGAACGCTTGAAATTTTCCGCAATCACATGTTCTTTTTCGCAGATCAACACCGTAAGTACCAGTTGGTCGATTATCGTTGCGGTTCATTCTTTCGGCCACCATAAAATAGGGAGCCAAGTGAGGCTATCAAGCCTTACTTGGAAAGAGCCGGTTTTGGAATCGTCTCCAAAATCAACATTAGAAGTGTTGATTCTAAACTTGTAATTGCGATGCTTGAGAGATGGAGGCCTGAGACACACACATTTCATTTGCCAACTGGTGAATGTACAATCACTTTAGAGGATATAAATATGTTGTTTGGTCTCCGCATAGATGGTAAGGTTGTAGTAGGCGAAACCGAAGGCCCCGATTATGCTTGTGTAGATGCTTTAGGCGTAGAACCTATTGGTGATAGGGTGAAGGGTGCCGTAAAATTGAGATGGATCCACAACGAGTTGTTTGAGTTAGAAGAACATTCTCAACAAACCGAGCAGGAAAATATACTGCATGCAAAATTATATATCTTAAGTATGATTGCAGTTTTATTTCCTGATAAATCTCATAACGTGTTGCATTCTTCTTGGTTCAAATTTGTCAAAGATTTTGATGAATGCGGAAAATATAGTTGGGGATCTGTGTGTTTGTCTTATCTTTATAGGGAGATGTGCAAAGCATGTCGTGTAGGATGCATGAGTCTTGGAGGCTGCTCACTCATTCTCGCTGTGTGGACCTACTATCGCATTCCACGACTTGCTCCAAGGAGTGAAATTGCTCCATCCTATCCATACGCCACTAGGTAAATTTTTTATTCTATATATTTATTTTTTAACGCATATTTTTCCACTAAATTAACTCATTCCTAATTAAACTTTTTAAATATGCAAGATTTGCACAACGAGGTATGGAGTATTTCTCATCTCCAAATGCTTTTCTTGATGGATACCGTTTCATTTTGGATCACATGGTCCAAGGAGATGTAAGTTTTTTTCTAATCCATATATTAAATATCCACGTATATACGACTCTTATATTTATTTATGTCTTACAGTTTTTGTGGAGGCCTTACGAAAAATATCCACGTTGCACTCAACGACAAGCTCGAGCGTGGAGTGCAACTACATATATTATCTGTTTTTATATTATGGAAATGCATCACGCTGTTGCACCCCAAAATTTGCCCTCTTTCTCGGTGCTATAAGTTATGAAAGACGTTTATTTCGTCTCTCAAAAATTAAAGAAAATAAAGAGTGTCCTTTGTTTCGAGACGGTTCAACTGAGGATCATTGAATTAAAGGGTGATTTATGTCAATACTTTGCAAGCTTGTTGCGCGAGATTTAATTGTCACGTGTGATCATTAAGACAAGCCCATTGATTCAACATTCGTTTCGAAGGCACTTTCGCGTAAAAGTTTAAGGTGAACTTGGCATTTTAAAATTGAAGAAAAGCGTAGAAGGTTCCCATTAAAAGCATTTGCGCGAGATTTCTTGATATTCACCTTGAGAGATCAAGAGATTCAGACATGACGGACTAGTCATCAAAAAATATTCATTCAAGTATTGATGCAAATTCAATTCAATTTTATTCAATCATTTGTTCAAGATCTACATATCATTATGGTTATCATCATACTATTCAAAAGTCCATACAATATCCATGTTATTACATTCAATTTCACCAAAGCCCAGGTTCGAGCCCATTACAAAAAATATACAATTGAAACAATCTAACATTTGCTGAAAAAAGAAAAAAAAGCTTCACAATCCAACTGGCATCTAAACTCAGACCGACCTGCACATGAAAGGAAACAAAAACCGGTTTACCAATTGAAGAAAAAAAAGTATCAAAATGGGGTAAGAAGAAAAAGAGAACTAACAGAAAATAGCAGAGAAAAAATTCAGAAGAAAAGAGAATAACCACCTGTAACAAACTCTTGAACAGAAATTTCTCTCTCTCGATCTTCTTCTCCAACAATCAACACCGAACCTTCATCTTCATCACCTTCAGAATGCAACAATCTTCATCATCATGTACCAACAACAACAATAAAAATCATTAAGAAATCAAAAACAAGAAACGTGACAGAAATCAAGAAGAAGAAAAAGTGTGAATCGGATAGGGGAAATAGAAGATTGACGCTAACGCTTACCTCGATTTCTCGTCACCGATATCTTCGAATCCGCCATAACCACAAATCTCACCTTCTCCGTGTCTCCTTCGATGCATCTTCAAATAACATCTCACTGAAATTTAATCTAAACTCCAAACGTATCCAATCTTCCGCCTTCTTTCAATCATCAACAATGAAACCTGCAACCATAACCATACACAAAACTTCTCAGAACCTACAATTGAAGCATAGTCACAACACATACACCACAACACCTCACTGAATCTCATGAGAGGTTCAATTCATGAACTCAGTTTTCGTTGAAGCTAAGCCAACAGTGCAACAGAATCGTTCAAACATCAGCAACAACTCGCCATCAACTTACTCCATCAGACGCAAGCACTCAACAAATCAAACCGAATCAACCTTCTGCAACGTCAAGTTGAACTCAGCGGCGCCGATCCGACTCACATTCAATTCCGATTATTAAATCAACGAACCTGCTACATCGCATTCACCATATCCGAACAGCGCCTGCAGATTGAAACGTCAACATCACCATCTCAACGAACGACCTTAACATAAATCTGCAATTGAAGGAGCAACATCAATATACGATCCAATGAACAAAGGTGGGAGGAATTAAGTGAGGAGGGAGATTGAGAGGTTCTTGAGCGTAAAATAGAAGAGAAAGCAGAGCAATCGGAGGAGTCTCCGTCGTGTTGCTTCGGTAAGAAGAGGAAGGTGCATGCTGAGATGTGATCGGAGAGGGGGAGGAAGATCTGCGCCGTTCACCGCTTGAGAAGGAGAGCATGATGTTCACGTAAACACAAAAACCTAATCCTTTTTAATTCTCCTTATGATTAATGTGTGGTTAAGTGAGATTAATTGAAATTAGTTTAGCATTTTAATTGAGATTTGATAAAATTCATGTGATTAATTAGAAAAGCATGGTATAACAATCTGTATACAGTTTGAATCACAATCTCCTTGGGCCTAGCATCGAATTACTGGTCATCCACACCCCCTAAGGCCCACGCACCATTCTCTCTTTTGGTGTAGATTAGGACTGAACAAAAAAAACAATTGATTGGGCCATTCTCACACAAAATTGCCATTGTCCATACCCCCTGTGAGCCCGCTATACCTTCTTTTCTGAAACAAAAATGAGCAATAAAACAAATTGTTGGGCCACCAGGCTTGGGCCCTGCGTTTTTATTCTGGACTGCACTCCTATTTTCACATTGAAACCCCCCTGACCAACATTTTAGCTTACTAGAATTTAGGTTTTTTCACATAGTTTTCTCTTATTTTCTTTTAGGTAATAAAAATAGAAAAAAATAATTATTTTGTTAGATTTTTGCTTGATAAAAATGAATAAAAACATTTAATATTTTGCTTGTTAGAATTTAAACATTTTGCTATATTATTTAGTTTTAATTCTTTGATAAAATGCTATAAAAAAAATATGATGTTTGATTAGCATTTTGCATGATAAAAATAATAAAAACACGTATTCTTTTCTAGTTAGAATTAGATTTTTATTTTCTATATTTGTTCTAAGTGATAAAAAATATCTTTTCCTTGTTAGAATTTAGATGTTTTGTAGATAGTTTTATTCTAATTTCTAGATAAAAATGCCATAAAAAACAATTTAATTTTGTTAGATTTTTGTTTGAGAATTTACTTAGAATTTAACTTCTATTATTTTCGGTGGCGCGTGCGTGTCTCCTTGTTATTACTGATTTGTTTGCTGTGATGTGCGAGGTACTTCGAGAGAGCCTTTGATTGTGATTTGATTGCTTCGTGTTCCATTTTATTTGTGGGACACGAATTCGCTTCCGATGCGACTTGATTTGCATCGTGTTCCACTTTATTTGTGGGACACGAATGTATTTCCGATCGGTTCATCTGATCTCTCATTCATTGAGATGTATATTCCTGTATTGTCTGGCTTGTGTTTCTCTTGCAGGTTGCTTGCGTGGTTATGCTCGACGCGTACCACATGTCGCTCGTGATTGCTTTTCACGACGATGCTTTCCGACTTTGCTTGATGTTGGCTTACGCAAAGTACTCCGGACTTCTCTGCTTACGCTTGCTAGCTCATTGCGGATTTTCTATCCGTTCAGTATTGTCTCCTTGTCCCTTTTATCGCTTTCTCGCATCATCCTATAACATGAGAAGTAGGACTTAGACAAGCATCTGGCCAAGCCCTCGAAAGAGGCTCTGTTTTGTTGGTGTGTTTACATTTGTGCTTTGCGGCAGGGAGTCACGGTGTAATAAGTCCTATGTGGCACTCCGTTAAGTCCTCATGGAAGGCACGCGGGAAGGGTTAGCAATCAATCCCCACCTAGTTACATCGAGTCTTTTCAGTATGTGCACGCTTCGCGTTGCTCGCTTCTGAACCAGCACAAGATCTTGTTATCGAGTATGTCAGGTAAAGGGTTTATGCAATCGGACCCCCGCCTTTCCTATATCTCGCGTCGCTCGACGTTGATGCTCGGTGTACGCACGCACCGTTTTCCTTTACGATCCGTGACGGCTTAGTTGCTGAGAGGGACTCGCTCCTCTTGTCTATGGCCCAATCATTTTCGCGAGGTCTAATGCTTGGTTGACTTGGGTTGAGCTGCTCCCCTTGGCTATGGCGGGACCGCCTTTCTACCATTCGGCCAGTGTTGTTGGTTTGTTTGCTTTACGAGCGGATGCTCGTTTGTGTGCTATTTGTTTGCTTTCGCTTTTCCCCTCGTAGGTTGATAGTTTAGTTTAGACTGATACCCTTTGTATGCTAACATTAGGTAGAAAGCTTTCCCCCTTAGCTTAGGTCTTCCTCATGCATCTTTTAAAACACAAACCACACTCTTTGATTTTCTTTTCTTAAGAACTTGTTATTTCCGCTCCGTTCCCAGCATAAGTCTCTAAAGGTCGAGCAGCGGAGTGTGAATGTAACTCGTTCACCTAAAAAACACAAAACAAACAGAAATTAGTTAGCCGAGCTACAGTAGCTCTGATTCTGCAAACAGATACGTAGGCAGCGGGGTAGGGCCCGTGCGAGCATAACTCTTTCTTTTCCCTACATTTTGCATGCATTTTAGTCCAGATTAGCGCAGTTTGCTTACACACCCATAGTTTTAGACACAAGCGTGGATACCATCGAGTACGATGGGCGCGAGGGGTGCTAACACCTTCCCCTCGCGTAACCGACTCCCTTACCCTTTTTCTCTGGTCGTGAGACCGTTGTTTTGTTTTGTGGTTTGCTGGCATTCCCTTCCTTTTCAGGATAAATATGTTAGTGGCGACTCTGTTAATTTTCGCGGTAGCGACAGTTGGCGACTCTGCTGGGGAAATCTCGACCTATTGCGGGTCCGGACTCGGCGAGTCGATCCTAGCGCTTGTGTGTTTATCTTTGGGTGTTTTACTGCTTTGCATGTTTATCTGTTTGTATTGCATTCTATGTGCGCTTTTACTTTTCTGCATCATATTCTGGACTGTCTGGATCTCTGTTGTTGGGTGGGTGTTTCAAGAGGTAAAAGGCCCAATACCCAGGCTATGAGTGATACCATAGGAACTAGGACTAGAGTGGCCGTGACGGACAGAAGGCGTATGCCTGATTGATCTGATCACGTATCCACGGGTAAAGCTTGGGGGAATGAGGCAATATCGTATTATAACGCCTACATTCGATCCTCTGTTGGCTTTTTGACCTACCTTGGCCTAAATTTACTTTGGTTCTTGTTTGAGTGGTTCCATTTCTGTGATGGTGACTATGGTTCTGATTCTATTGGTTATGTCCCGTGATCTACGGGGAGTTCCGAATTGGTGCCGAACCTTTGAACCTGTGCCGTGTGATTTCTCGGCATCATCAGATGTATCCAGTATTGTGGTTCCCACCACTTTGCATCATTGCATATTTACTTTCTAAAAAATGATGTACAAAAAATAACTAGCATACATGTTCCTTCCATTTCCAAGAAATCGTGTCTTTAAGCCTCGTATCGAGCTTTTCCATCTCTTGCTTGTCAAAAATCAAAACATGAGGATTCCTTGGAAATCGAATGAACATGGCATTGCATTCATATCATGCATCTCATACATCTCATGCATAGCAGGTGTTCAGGATCGAGGATCTCTTATTCAGACTTGGTACTCTCACTAGACTCAGAGACTTGACTTGTTCTTATTGGTGTTCAAAGATTGGTCATGGAACAACTTTGTGGGGATTTTACCGAGAAGAAAGCTCAATCGGGGTTCTTTTTGAAGACTTTTCTTATGCTCATTTGCTTCCATACTTGCTTTATTTGCAACTGGTTAAGCTCCGTATTGTATGGATGTCTACAGGTTCTCTGCTTGATGATGATGACACTAGGTGTGAGTTCTATGCTGGGGCACCTGGTCGTGATGTTAGTATCTACAAGTCTTTGAACTTGCTTAGGGCTCCCGCACGAGGGATAAGCAAGACATTGTCTATCTTGAGCATTGCGCCATTTGCATTGCTCGAATCCCTAAAGCACTTACAAGTTCCATGTGACTTCGCCAGAATCTTCCTCCAGACAATAATCAAGAGTGTTGTGCGGAGGCACCTCGCATTCTCAAGGTTCTGTTTCATATCCAGAGTCACCTCCTTCTCCTGGAGTTTCCTTTTCAGTAGTATTTTCTTGTCAACAGAGACGGAAAGAGTATAAGAAGCAAGCTAATGTAATCCCAATGCCTGGTGTTCAGTTGCACCCCTGCTGGATGGAATTTCAGTTGGTTAAGATTCTTGCTTTGGTTCTTCCTTACCACCGATAGCTCTCCTGATTTCGATGACAATACTCGGTGTTTTCCATTCTGGGTACCTGATCATAATGTAAAGCCTTACAAGGTGTTGAAGTATAAAGAGTCCAGAACTTTCTCGATACATAGATGTTTGAGTTTATGGTTTCTACTGGTTAATCCCATTTCATCTGCTGCAAGTAGAATGTTTGTTCTTCCTCGAGGAAGTAACTCATGAGAATCACTTGCAATCTGTACTGCCAGAGGTTTCCTTCAAAACAACTATTGTGTGTTCCAAGTAATGACTTTGATAGCCAAGCGTCAGAGGTTATTGTTGTCCGCTGATAGTAATACAAGTTCCTCCATTCATGATGGTGATTTTTGTTTCAGCAGTTATACTTAGGGCTCCCGACCGAGGGATAAGCAAGACTTTGTGTTCTTGAGTTCGCATCATTGGCAACTCAAATCCCTAAAGCATTCACAAACTCTAGTCGTTGTTTTTTTGGGCTCCCGACCGAGGGATAAGCAAGACGCCTTGTATCTTGAGTTTGTGCACCACTTGCATGGCTCAAATCCCTAAAAGCTGGACACGTGCAACTTCTGTATGACTTTGCTGAAATCTTCTTCCAGGAAGTGATCTAAAGTGTTCTACAGGAACATATGTTGATTCTTGGTGTGTTCTCCATGCTGGGGCACCTGGTTATCTGATTGAAGGCTGTCAGTCATTCAGAGACAAGGTTTAAGACCTGATTGATTCAAAGGCCATCGCATTCGCACCTGAAGGCCGGAATTGAAGTTCTCCTTTGACTCACCGGATCTTGTGAAGCAATAAGTCCATACGGAGAGGATCTCCTCAATGTTGGCAATTCCTAATTCATCATGCATGTTCATGTTTAAGCTTTCTTGCTTTGTTCAATACTGTTTGTATGTAAAACTTGTTTGTTTTTGAACTATAATCATAATGCATTGGATATGTTTGTCTTGAAAAAATCCATTCTCTTTTGCTCTTATATGTTTTCTATGCTTTTTGTGATACTAAACTCTCGTTAATAAAGCATGATAACTCCGTAGGGAGAATGATGAACATAATACCAAGAACCTCAAATGGTATGCTTTTGAGTAAAACTATGTTGATGATGTGCAGGCATTGTTTCGAATTCCCAAACACTGGAGATATAAGGGAGTGAAACCCTCGTTAACCCCTCTGAGCCTTCGAAGTAGGAGTTTCTTTTCTATATGAAAAAACCCTTATTTTAACCCAGGGGAAGGGTAGTATTCAGTTGACCTGATCGAGCATTCAAATTCATCAGGAGCACACATCTAAAGATACAGCAATGGCTATCTTTCAACAGATTGAGGAAAGTCAAATCCACAACGGTTATCCCTCACCTCAGAAGGTCGAGACATCACATTTATCCCTCACACCAGGAGGTCGAGACCAACATCAAAGTCGTCGTGGTTTATCCCTCACATCAGGAGGTCAAAATATGATGATACCACAATGGTAATTCTTCATCAATCATTGACTTAGGCAGTCACTATGCACTTCCAACAAATCAGAGATTCAGGATCATACGACTTGTTCAAAAGAAAAGAATGAACCAAAAAGAAAAGAAAAGAAAAAGGAAAAGCCCGCTAAGTCAACAAGTTGAAAGAATGTGACTTAGGCAAAAGTTAGGGCATCCCGCTGGACATCCAAATCAAAATTCAAAAGAATTTGTCCAGGCAAAAGTTAGGGAAACAAAAAAAAAGCAAAGTGAAAGCGAAAAACAAGGATTACAAAATCAGAATCCTCATCAAAAGAACAAAGTCGTGTGATCAGACACCAAAAACGAAAGGTAAAGTGACTGCCATGTCCGAACGCCTCATTGATTCCTCAATCATCTCAAACTCCTCTTGAAAGATGAATGTTTGTATCAAGTTAACTGAACATAGGACTGGAGAACATCATGAAGGGGGTGGGCACAAAATAATTTGAACCTAAAAATCCTTTTTTCTTAAACCGTGAACCTGGCCACGTTACAACCCTTAAAAGTCCTAATTGAAGCAGGGTTGATTCGAAAGTAGACTATACATGAGAATACGGTAAGCTGACTCCTAGGAGATCCGCTAAACACTAGAGTTGTTATCACACCATCTTTCTTTTACAGAAAATTTGATGCTATGACATCCTTTCAAAAAGTTTCTTTAAAATTTCAGGACGAACATAATCTTTGCATTAGAAATATATTTCTCATAATAAACATTCTTTGCATATGAACAAGTGCTTGACATCAAGAAAGTTTCCATCATGAAATTCAGATGAACAGTTTTATCAGGTTTTATCCTCCTGAAGGACAAGTTGTCTTCCGAACTTTGTTGAGCAGAAGCAGTAATGTTTCAAAGTCTGATCACCCTCAGGGGCACAAAAGCGTTTGAATACTTTTGCCGAGCAAGTTTTCAAACAATCCGAAGCAATCAGGTCAAGATTCGAAGAATCTCTCAAAGTGTTGAGTAATCAGGGGCATTCACCCAAGTGCATTTGAAGCTACCTCCAACACAAGTCAGGCAGGGGCATGGTTCCAAAGCTCATGATACTGGGGCAAGTTGGCTATGATAGCACAAATCTCGAGAAGTCCTTACGAGATGAATTTCTTTAAAGTCCCTACCGGCTGGGGCAAAGCAATATGCAGTGGCATTCTTTCCTCACCAGGAGGTGTTCAGTTTAAAGTTCGGGTGTGAGCTAAACAAATTATGAACTTGAGTACCGTCAGGGTCGTCATCCTCCGTAGTCAGAAGCTGAAAGTCCAATACATGTTGGCATCCTTACAATCAACATAAATATGCAGAACACTATGAAAGCCAATGCTTGTTTGGTCCCTTTGAAGTCAACACTTGCTTGACCCATTAAGCTCACTTCATGACGGTATTCTCTCGGAAAATCAATGCATGTTTGATACTCCAAGCGATACTTGTTTGGTGTTCTAATCATTACGCGCTTGTCAACTCATTGAATCCATTTCCTGTTTGGAAAGTTTCAAAGCACAAATGTTTGACAACCTGTTTGCTCTTGCATTTTCCCATTGTAGGTGAGCATTACTATCCTCTGCCATGTGAGGAAACCTCGAGACGTCATGCTATATCTGGGGCATTTTCATTTGTTTATCTCGCTGGTACATCCTTTTGAGCGCATCATGTCAGCGCATTGGCGGGTCTAGCCAACTGACGAATCCTCATTCCCCAGCTGATTGCATCCAGATGAGGTTTTCTTTGTTCTAAGATTCTTATCTCCTCAGCAAAGCGAATCTCAATGCAATCCCCGTGCTTCAGAAGCCTTATTCCCCAGTGGAATATCTTCTCCCCAGTCGAATCATGATTGAATGGTATCTGATTTCCCAACAAGCTCTTAATGAGGTTCCTTGCCTGAGTGCCTCATTCTCCCTAGTAGAGCGTTTCTCTCCTCAACAGATTGACCTGTTTTCCCCAAGAGAGTCATGTTATTCCCCAGTGGAGTGATCTTAACAAGCAGTTCTTATGCCAAGTCCCTTATCCCCAGCGGATCTCTCATATCCCTAGTAGATCGCTGTGTAGCAGTATTCATCTTCCCCACTGAGTCTTTCCTCAGCAGAGATTCACATGTATCCTCAGCAGGATATGTGTCCTTCAAGGATTTCCCTAGCGGAATGCATCATGCACAAGCAAGTTGATCACTTCCCATCAGGGTTGTCTCCATGACTTGCCCTTATCTCCACATCCCCGAGTGTTGAGAATTTGCTTCTCTAGTGAAGTTTCCAGGGTATTCCCCAAGCAGTTAAGTGGGATGATCATATCCCCAAGCAGGATTTATTCCCCAGCCAGAGCTCGCGTCTAGATTTGATCGTCTCCAGCAGATTTCTGATCCATCTTTGCCAGCTCGTAGTTGTGACTTGTGGTCACTCATCTTGTCCTCCCCGCAGAGTTCTAAATTCTCTCCAGGACTACTTCAGCAATTCAGTGCTCTTCCGTTGTCTCCTTAAGCAACGTTCGAATCATGCATCATTTGCATAGCATTCTCTAATCATGTAGCGTTTTCCTCCTCGGAAACGTTATTCCATATACATTCATACATGTATCATGCATAAATCATCTCATATCTGTTTCTTTTTGCAGGAAAGTTACCCAGATACAAATGCTCCCCATAGAGCAATATTCGCCTAGTCATTGTAGGCGTTATCCTGATATTGAGATCAGAAGAGAATTGTCAATTCATCCATTGAAGACATTCCGTTCCCGGCGAACACAGTTCGGATGAGATATCTGTCCTTATTCTTGATATTTAGATCAGTTGAAGGGATCGCCTCCAGATCTCCCAAGATCTTCCTAAGGAGCCAGCCACTTATATATATATATATATATATATATATATATATATATATATATATCAAATGGAGATGTCTGCCTGGTTGACTTTGTCATTCAGAAGATGATTGTTCTACTTATTTTCTGATGCAACTCAGGTCAGTTCAAAGACATTCCTATTCCCGATGCCCCCAGATCTGTGGAAGATATTTATTCCTATCCTGATATTCAGTTCAGTTGAAGGAATCGCCTTCGGATCTCTATAGATCTTCCGAAGGAGCAAGCCCTCTGGTACATCAGATCAGTTGGAAATATCTACTCCCTGACGATTTAGTTCGTTCAGAAGAAGAAACTCGTTTGCCCAGTCCTGATGCCTAACCATCAGTTGAGGACGTTTTCTTTACCCGGCGTACACAGTTCGGAAGAAACATCCGTTCCTATCCTAATATCCAGTTTCAGATTAGTTGAAGGAACCGCCTCCGGATCTCCCGTGATCTTACTAAGGAGCATGCCACTGATATCATCAGATCAGATGGAGATGTTTGCCTGATCGACTTTGTCTTTCAGATGAAGATTGTCCTACTTATTTTCTGGCATCATGTCCAGATCAGTTTAAAGGCATTCTTTCCCCGGCGTACACAGTTGTCATACACCAAAATTTTCCCTCCTATATTCAGTCAAAGGTTCCTCACTCGCCCAAGACCATTCATAGCTCTATCAGATAAAGCACCTCCTAATTCAGGATATCCAGAGCTAGGGTTTTCACTTCATCAAAGGAATTTGAACCTCTAAGACCAAGGGACCTAAGATGTGAATCTCAAACTTGTTTATGGGCTTTATGATGACTCTTAAAATGATTATTTTATTTTTATAATATTTATTTTTATTTATTTGAATTTTAATTCATATAAATATGGATAAATCATATAAAATCAGGATAATTTGTTTTAAATCTAAAATTTGATTTTTCACACCCATAACATGAATAAAATTTCTCAACCAATTTTCATATGTTGTGACTGTTATTTATTTGGATTTCTATTCAATTAAATATTAAATAAAAGTTTTAAATACAAAAGAATGGTGCATGGCTTAAAAACTTGGATTGCCATCATATTGGAAGCCCATTAGTAACCCTAATGCAATCACATATATACTGATAACATATGCAAACCAGAGGGAGGACGAAAAATGGCTACAAGGAGCTAGGGTTTCAAAACTCAAAATTAGACATAAACTTGGAATTTCGAAATCCTAATGGGGAGAGATTCTCAGAGCCATTGGAGGATAGAGTCTTGTTCTGGAGGTAAGTGAAGGTAAGAAGGACCATTGGTAGAACCCCATGCATCTTACATAACCATACACACATTCACACTTTTGGCAATTTAGTTCATGATTCATTTTTTTAGTTACAGGTGTTTTCGATTAAAACTACTACCATTAACGTGTTTATATGGTGTTTTAGAGTCGATTTGATCACTCATTCGAGAGGTTTAATGGCCATACTATTATTTGCCATTGTTAGGGCATAGAGATCTCTTGTTTCGTTTTCATGGTTATGGCCGGTTTTGAACCCAATAAATTACACCATTAGACTCACCATGTTTGGATTATGAGATATGGGTTATTTATTTGTTATAATAACATTGTTTTGTTCGAATTTAATTATGTGTTTATATTATTGAAACACCATGAAACCGTGACTTTGAGGGCATTTTTATGCTTGCTATAGCCTTCTATTTGCTTCAAATTAATGATGGTTGTGTTCATGGCATTTAGATATACAATTTTGGTTTAAATTTTGTTTGATTTCGTTGAGAATTGATGGAGTTATGGGCATGTGAAGATGAGGAGTGGAGCTGCGTTTTTACGGTTGGAGGGGGTAGTTCGCGATCCATTTATGCAGTCCCATGAAGAAGATGACTCACTGTCACCACGAGATTGGCCAGTCAAACCTGTCCCGGCCCCGCTTTGACTCCAATTGCCATTACCATGTTGATTTAATTTTTATTTCTTTTTCGAAAATTGCTAACAGCATATGAGTACTGGTCGGATGGCAAAATGTTGAAGCTGGGAACCACATGTTCATGGGTTCGAACCAGCCTTCTTGCAAAATTTTATTTTCTTTGATACACAGCTTGCCTACAACATCCCATGCGCCCAGCCACTATAAGACTACCACGCACCTGCAGACAACCACCATTGGATCTCCAATAATCCTAATCTAACGTACACCAAGCTGAAGGTTCATCATGCACCCTCAAGACTTCAATGTACAGGATTTCTATCCAGGTTTTTATATATTTTATTTATTTACTTAATCATTATTATTAAATTAAATTGTTATTCTAATTAGGTTTAATTCAATAACTTATTTAATTAAGATTATAATATAATTAGGATTAGGAAATTAAATTAGGATTTAGGATTATAATTTATTCTCCCGATTATTCGATTATGTCGATTATTCGACTTAATTGATTTAATTAGTTTTAATTAATATTAAATCATAAAAACCCTAGAGAGTTGTCAATGCGTTAGGGTTTGCCCAATTCCATTGGCCGCTTGGCCAAGACACTAAGATTTAATTTATTATTCGTTCCGACTAAATCTATTAGTCGCGATGGTTAATAATCGATTAATTTAATTAATCAAATCCAATATAAACAACAATTTATTCTGCTAAATGGTTTTAACCAAAGCTATTGGTTACGATGATTAGCATTTTCCCTTTATCAAAGTTCGTTATTATTTGTAATCGAATCTATCGATTATGAGGGGTAACGATAATTAAAATACGCACATTTGCTATTCGCGATAATTGAATCTATCGATTATAGTGGTTAGCAATCCTCCCTTTAATCTGTTAGCCATGGTAATCAAACCTATTGATTATTGCAACTAACGGTAACAAATTACAAATTAAATCAGGGTTGTACGCCCAAACAATCAAAACACTAAACCACGACACTACGGATTTTTATCCTAGGCAACTCAAAATGCCTTTCAAATCACAAACTACGATAGGCCATTCAAAAAGCCTTCAAACAACAAATTCTAATTCTAAGGCGTACAACCCTGTGCCCGAACTACGTTGACTCTGATTCTCCATAAGGAGATACGTAGGCACTTGGCAACAAGGCGAGTCCCCTTCCCTAAAATCTCAATTTTCCCCTTATTCAATTCTTTAGCTATAAAACCTTAACTTTTAGCCATAAAACTTGACCCTTAGATTCAAAGCCAATAGGAAAGGGTTGAGGGTGCCTAACACCTTCCCTCGACCTGAATATAGTATCTTACCCTGATCTCTATACTGCGTAGGGTTTCCTATTCGCCCTTCAGAGTAGGTGGCAACTCTCTAAGTTATAAATTTTTAGGCAGGTTGCTACAACAGTTCGGAAGAGATATTGTTCCTATCCTGATTTCCAGTTCAGTTGAAGGAACCGCCTCCGGATCCCCGTGGTCTTACGAAGGAGCTAGCCACTAATTCCCAGATTAGTAGGAATATCAACCTGATGATTTAATTGCATCAGAAGAGATGTCTGCCCAGATTCCCAGATCAGAGATACCTATTACCCGTTGATGTCCGATTCAACCGATGTATCTCCCTCGATTCCCAGATCGATTTAAGACATCTATCCTGATGCAAGTTCGGAGACATCTGCTATGTATGATGCCCAGATAATTCGAGATGTTCCTTCTCTTGATAACCAGATCATTTGAAGTGTTTCCCCTGCCTGTGGGTGCCCGTTCCTCCTTTTTTACAAGTTGGAGCTTATTTATTATCCAGATCAATTGAAGTTTTTTCTCCCTGCCTGCGGGGTGGTACATTCTTTCTTATTGCAAGATGGAATCTTCTATTGATCAAGAGCGCAAATTTTCGAGTTCATTCTGGTATTCAATCTCCTTCCACCTCAACGGTCCGAAACTTTCGTTTCTCACTCGTCAGGTTCAAGAAGTTTGAATAGGGGCAGCTGTTGCACCCCAAAATTTGCCCTCTTTCTCGGTGCTATAAGTTATGAAAGACGTTTATTTCGTATCTCAAAAATTAAAGAAAATAAAGAGTGTCCTTTGTTTCGAGACGGTTCAACTGAGGATCATTGAATTAAAGGGTGATTTATGTCAATACTTTGCAAGCTTGTTGCGCGAGATTTAATTGTCACGTGTGATCATTAAGACAAGCCCATTGATTCAACATTCATTTCGAAGGCACTTTCGCGTAAAAGTTTAAGGTGAACTTGGCATTTTAAAATTGAAGAAAAGCGTAGAAGGTTCCCATTAAAAGCATTTGCGCGAGATTTCTTGATATTCACCTTGAGAGATCAAGAGATTCAGACATGACGGACTAGTCATCAAAAAATATTCATTCAAGTATTGATGCAAATTCAATTCAATTTTATTCAATCATTTGTTCAAGATCTACATATCATTATGGTTATCATCATACTATTCAAAAGTCCATACAATATCCATGTTATTACATTCAATTTCACCAAAGCCCAGGTTCGAGCCCATTACAAAAAATATACAATTGAAACAATCTAACATTTGCTAAAAAAAGAAAAAAAAGCTTCACAATCCAACTGGCATCCAAACTCAGACCGACCTGCACATGAAGGGAAACAAAAACCGGTTTACCAATTGAAGAAAAAAAAAGTATCAAAATGGGGTAAGAAGAAAAAGAGAACTAACAGAAAATAGCAGAGAAAAAATTCAGAAGAAAAGAGAATAACCACCTGTAACAAACTCTTGAACAGAAATTTCTCTCTCTCGATCTTCTTCTCCAACAATCAACACCGAACCTTCATCTTCATCACCTTCAGAATGCAACAATCTTCATCATCATGTACCAACAACAACAATAAAAATCATTAAGAAATCAAAAACAAGAAACGTGACAGAAATCAAGAAGAAGAAAAAGTGTGAATCGGATAGGGGAAATAGAAGATTGACGCTAACGCTTACCTCGATTTCTCGTCACCGATATCTTCGAATCCGCCATAACCACAAATCTCACCTTCTCCGTGTCTCCTTTGATGCATCTTCAAATAACATCTCACTGAAATTTATTAAAAACTCCAAACGTATCCAATCTTCAACCTTCTTTCAATCATCAACAATGAAACCTGCAACCATAACCATACACAAAACTTCTCAGAACCTACAATTGAAGCATAGTCACAACACATACACCACAACACCTCACTGAATCTCATGAGAGGTTCAATTCATGAACTCAGTTTTCGTTGAAGCTAAGCCAACAGTGCAACAGAATCGTTCAAACATCAGCAACAACTCGCCATCAACTTACTCCATCAGACGCAAGCACTCAACAAATCAAACCGAATCAACCTTCTGCAACGTCAAGTTGAACTCAGCGGCGCCGATCCGACTCACATTCAATTCCGATTAGAAAATCAACGAACCTCCTACATCGCATTCACCATATCCGAACAGCGCCTGCAGATCGAAACGTCAACATCACCATCTCAACGAACGACCTTAACACAAATCTGCAATTGAAGGAGCAACATTAATATACGCTCCAATGAACAGAGGTGGGAGGAATTAAGTGAAGAGGGAGATTGAGAGGTTCTTGAGCGTAAAACAGAAGAGAAAGTAGAGCAATCGGAGGAGTCTCCGTCGTGTTGCTTCGGTCGGAAGAGGAAGGTGCACGCTGAGATGTGATCGGAGAGGGGGAGGAAGATCCGCGCCGTTCACCGCTTGAGAAGGAGAGCATGATGTTCACGTAAACACAAAAACCTAATCCTTTTTAATTCTCCTTATGATTAATGTGTGGTTAAGTGAGATTAATTGAAATTAGTTTAGCATTTGAATTGAGATTTGATAAAATTCATGTGATTAATTAGAAAAGCATGGTATAACAATCTGTATACAGTTTGAATCACAATCTCCTTGGGCCTAGCATCGAATTACTGCTCATCCACACCCCCTAAGGCCCACGCACCATTCTCTCTTTTGGTGTAGATTAGGACTGAACAAAAAAAAAAACAATTGATTGGGCCATTCTCACACAAAATTGCCATTGTCCATACCCCCTGTGAGCCCGCTATACCTTCTTTTCTGAAACAAAAATGAGCAATAAAACAAATTGTTGGGCCACCAGGCTTGGGCCCTGCGTTTTTATTCTGGACTGCACTCCTATTTTCACATTGAAACCCCCCTGACCAACATTTTAGCTTACTAGAATTTAGGTTTTTTCACATAGTTTTCTCTTATTTTCTTTTAGGTAATAATAATAGAAAAAAACAATTATTTTGTTAGCTTTTTGCTTGATAAAAATGAATAAAAACATTTAATATTTTGCTTGTTAGAATTTAAACGTTTTGCTATATTATTTAGTTTTAATTCTTTGATAAAATGCTATAAAAAAATATGATGTTTGATTAGACTTTTGCATGATAAAAATAATAAAAACACGTATTCTTTTCTAGTTAGAATTAGATTTTTGTTTTCTATATTTGTTCTAAGTGATAAAAAATATCTTTTCCTTGTTAGAATTTAGATGTTTTGTAGATAGTTTTATTCTAATTTCTAGATAAAAATGCCATAAAAAAACAATTTAATTTTGTTAGATTTTTGTTTTAGAATTTACTTAGAATTTAACTTCTATTGTTTTCTGTGGCGGGTGCGTGTCTCCTTGTTATTACTGATTTGTTTGCTGTGATGTGCGAGGTACTTCGAGAGAGCCTTTGATTGTGATTTGATTGCTTCGTGTTCCACTTTATTTGTGGGACACGAATTCGCTTCCGATGCGACTTGATTTGCATCGTGTTCCACTTTATTTGTGGGACACGAATGTATTTCCGATCGGTTCATCTGATCTCTCATTCATTGAGATGTATATTCCTGTATTGTCTGGCTTGTGTTTCTCTTGCAGGTTGCTTGCGTGGTTATGCTCGACGAGTACCACATGTCGCTCGTGATTGCTTTTCACGACGATGCTTTCCGACTTTGCTTGATGTTGGCTTACGCGAAGTACTCCGGACTTCTCTGCTTATGCTTGCTAGCTCATTGCGGATTTGCTATCCGTTCAGTATTGTCTCCTTGTCCCTTTTATCGCTTTCTCGCATCATCCTATAACATGAGAAGTAGGACTTAGACATGCATCTGGCCAAGCCCTCGAAAGAGGCTCTGTTTTTGTTGGTGTGTTTACATTTGTGCTTTGCGGCAGGGAGTCACGGTGTAATAAGTCCTATATGGCACTCCGTTAAGTCCTCATGGAAGGCACGCGGGAAGGGTTAGCAATCAATCCCCGCCTAGTTTCATCGAGTCTGTTCAGTATGCGCAGGCTTCGCGTTGCCCGCCTTTCCTATAGCTCGCGTCGCTCGACGTTGATGCTCGGTGTACGCATGCACCGTTTTCCTTTACGATCCGTGACGGCGTGGTTGCTGAGAGGGACTCGCTCCTCTTGTCTATGGCCCGATCATTTTCGCGAGGTCTAATGCTTGGTTGACTTGGGTTGAGCTGCTCCCCTTGGCTATGGCGGGACCGCCTTTCTACCATTCGGCCAGTGCCGTTGGTTTGTTTGCTTTACTAGCGGATGCTCGTTTGTGTGCTATTTGTTTGCTTTCGCTTTTCCCCTCGTAGGTTGATAGTTTAGTTTAGACTGATACCCTTTGTATGCTAACATTAGGTAGAAAGCTTTCCCCCTTAGCTTAGGTCTTCCTCATGCATCTTTTAAAACACAAACCACACTCTTTGATTTTCTTTTCTTAAGAACTTGTTATTTCCGCTCCGTTCCCAGCATAAGTGTCCAAAGGTCGAGCAGCGGAGTGTGAATGTAACTCGTTCACCTAAAAAACACAAAACAAACAGAAATTAGTTAGCCGAGCTACGGTAGCTCTGATTCTGCAAAACAGATACGTAGGCAGCGGGGTACGGCCCGTGCGAGCATAACTCTTTCTTTTCCCTACATTTTGCATGCATTTTAGTCCAGATTAGCGCAGTTGGCTTACACACCCATAGTTTTAGACACAGGCGTGGATACCATCGAGTACGATGGGCGCGAGGGGTGCTAACACCTTCCCCTCGCGTAACCGACTCCCTTACCCTTTTTCTCTAGTCGTGAGACCGTTGTTTTGTTTTGTGGTTTGTTGGAATTCCCTTCCTTTTCAGGATAAATATGTTAGTGGCGATTCTGTTAATTTTCGCGGTAGCGACGCACGCCGACAGGGTTAGGCTTCAATTTGGGTTTACTCAAAACATCCCTCAACCCCCGAGGTATCTTGGAGATCATCACTTGGTAACGAAGAATGATGTAAAGGATTGTAATTATCGAGATTTGAACATTCACGAGAACAATGAGTGGAAAGGTAGAAGAAACTTAATAATGACAGGTGAGTTGAGTACTACTTTACGCCACACCGATGAATATATGCAATGGTTAAGAAATATTCCATTGTTATATTTGTCGAAAGAAACGTATTTGGAAGACCCTCGTCATTACACCTCCTCTACATCAACCCCACAAACAACCTTTCATCAACAAAGCCCACAATCATTCCAACCAACCACACAATTCCAAACAACACCACAATTCCAACAAACACCACAATTCCAAACAACACCACAATTCCAACAAACACCACAATTCCAACCACCACCACAATTTCAAACAACACCACAATTCCAACCAACAACACAATTCCAACAAACACAATTCCAACAACAAACTTCTTCCTTTCCACAAACATACCAACACACTCAAACCACACAACAACACACATTTTTTGCCACACCATCTCAAATTCCAACCCCTTACACCTCAACCCCCCAAACAAACTACTACTATCACCAAGAACAATATCAACAATCAACACTTCGACCACCGCTACATAACACCCCAATCCATCAACCCGACTTCGACCAGTCATACTCTCAATCTCAACCGCTTTCACTCTCCCAACCACAACATACCTTTGACACCACAAATGTCTACTATATAGACATGTCATCAAATGTGCCACAAACCTTTGTAGCTTCTACTCAACCATTCATTGACATCACTGATGATCAAGTACTCGAAAATTTACCGACAATAACTCCAGAACAACTGGCTACGTTTATGAATGATGGTCTGTCGCATCAAAACGATGATCTTTCAAGCGACGATTCTCCACAAAGGCAACCTCCACCAAACATTGAGCAACCGTTAGGTAAGGGTAAGAGACCAAAGATACCCAAAAAATGTCTCACTGGGGGCCATATGGTCCAACCAAAGCCCAAAAAAAAATAGGCCTTTTTTCCTTGTACTTGTTTATGTATTGAATAAAATAAATATTGGAAATACAATTTTTTTTATTCATATTTAATGTTATTTATTATATTTTAATGTTTTTTATAAATATTGGCAAATAATTTTTTTTTATTATATTTTAATGTTTTTTATTTAATTTTATGGTTTTTTAATCTTTATTTAAAATAAAAAATCAATTTAGTAATTAATAATTATTTAAATCAATTAAAACAAAAAAAAAGGGCCTAGTTTGCGTCCACGCAAATTTTTTTACTTCCAGTCCGTCCAAGGCCTGGCCGGACCTGAACTGGAAGTGTGGCACATTGGTATTTTTTTTCACTGTGTGGCATTATGGTATTATAATCTCATATTAGTGGCATGGAGGTAAAAAAATCTAAATAGAAACCTGGAATTAAATGAATAAACGAGAATTATCTTCAAGTATCAAATCAACTATGGCAAAGTACAAAATCTTCTTCAAGTACAAATTCAACAATGGAAAGGAGAGAGATTCCAAATTATAAAATAATTTGCTTTCTTCGAAACTCTTTAAAGTTATTTATCAAATTTCTACATATAAATTAATTTTTTTATAAAAATGAATTTACTATTTTTATTAGTAACATCTAATAAAGTGAGGTATACCTAGTTGGTAAATTTGAAAATATTCACTGTTACATTTAAGGAATGGTTACAATTTATTAACGTTAAAAGTGACAATTACTAAACATTTCTACACACAATTCGATTTCACTTTTCACTATTATTCACTATCACACTGAGTAGGCATCAGTGTCTATTAGAAAAACCAATTAATAGATTTTGAAACCTTTAAAAAGGCCACATTCAAATGTTGATCCCATCATCCAAGCCGGCCCATACGCTAAAATTTAAAAGAGAAAAGAGTGAGAGGGGGTCTCTCTGTCTCTATCCCTTACCCACATTTAAATCCATAGTGGGACTCACAATCACAAAGAGCTACTAGTGCTCATAAAAGCTTATTGTAACACCCCGATTTTTAACAGCGAGAGTGTATTTTTTTTCTTTTTAAAACAACAAAGTATTTAGAATATGATCATCTTTTAAACAAATCAGAGTAAAGTTTTGTATGACAATGATCATAATACAAGACCTCTTTTATAAATTGTTTTCTCAATTAAAGGTTTAAGAACTCAATTAAACATACTGTCTAAAAGAACATAATGACAACCTGTCTAAATATTTTCCATAACTAGGACCAAAGAAATGCCCAAGGTTATAAAATATTAGACCACTTGAATATATTTTCTTACAAATTATTTGACAACAAGTGAAGGTCAATACCACTAACACATTTAAGCAGTGAGCTTCAACAACAAACTTCCCAATAACAGACCTGGACAACACTCTGAAACATAACCCTAAGTTGATCTTGAACTCCTAGCCAAAGGCATTCACATATTGCAAGTCTTCACGACACCAGGATACCTTAACTATCCCCAATTGCTAACAGCCTGGGTGGTCGTTAGCCACAACAGAATAATAGTAGAGGGTCACAATCTAAAAACAGCATACATGAAATAATAGACATATACAAGTACAACATGATGGATGTAACCACATGATATGTATAACCAGTTCAGCATTTATTTCCACACATAGAGCAATGCACACATATCCTAAATGGAGACCTATATGAGTGGTGATCGCCCAGCCCGTCGGGTTCCTCACCTGTGATCGCCCAGCCCGTCGAGTTCCTCACATGCATGAATTCCGGAATTTAACCTCTCCGCAGAGAGTCGTGATCACCACAGCCAGTCGGGTTCCTCACTAAAACGGGTGCTGCCTCACTAAACAGTGATCCAAACAGACACCGACTCAATAAAATCCCGCAGGATTAGGTGGGCTCGTCCTCTAGAGTCCTCACCCGGTGCAGTCCTCTCGACATACACGCAACTATGATATGCATGAGCACATATATGCAAATGAATCATAATATTTCTCAATAGTCAATTCATATAATCAACAAATCAAATGAACTTACATAATCTTCACATATGTAATCATAACCACAAGTCAATTCATATATTTTCAACAAATCATATGAAAACACATTCACAGGTTTAGCATCACAGCAGAACCACACATCCCCAGCTGGGCACACAATCATTCATACCAGCACATATGCATTCAATCATATATAATATCGTTAGAAAGTGCCCTTACCTTAGCAAGCTTCCAACACATTCAACTTACGCTACGTGAGAATGATTTTCCACTCTAGACGAAGTCTCTTGTCCGGTTCACACTCTGAACCTTTTTAAAATACACAATTTAATTAAGTTAACACTAACCCAATTACATTTAAAATTAAGGCTCTATTTCTTGGCCAATTACTTAATCAATTAGGTTTAGGTTTTAATTACCATTTTCTAAATTAAACATTTTATATTTAGAATATATCTTTTCAAATAGAAAATGAAATTTTCTCTTAAAAGAATTATAAAATATTAATGCAAAAAGTTCATTATTCACTGGTTTAAAATAGTATTATGATATTGTCATAAACATTATTATTTGCCTACTACTTTGTTTGAAATTATTAAAAAAAATAATGATTATATATTTAAAATCATCGAATTGATCGAAAACTAAAGAATTAAATTTAGTTATTCATATGTGATAAAAAAATATATAGTATTTAAATTTTAAAATTTAAAATCTCTAACCAATATTAACTCAAAAGTACAACTTATCAAGACAATATTGATAGCTTCTAAAAATAATTAGTTTCAACTCATAATAAATAAAATAATATTACACTATTAATAATATAAGGACAATTTAATAAACCACTTAATTAAAATAGGATACATAAGAGAATCTTGAGAACTAATGTAGTTTAAAAATAAAATTATACTTATGAGTAACAACAACAATATTATTTTGTTATTTTGATGATTCAATCGTGCCAATATTATTTCAATTATAACCATAAAATTATTTTTGTAACATAGTAAGATATAATACACGATGAGAATAAATATTTTGAATTTTAAAATTAACTCATAACCTAATATTAACTTTTAATTTATGAAAGCCAAATAATCAATAAAATAATAACTTTTAAAACATAATCATATATCGATTTGATTTCCAAAATAGTCATATAGTCATTGTGTGGGCATAATTAAATTGAATTCCATTTATTTGATTACTACATTCTTTTTGATTTACCAAATTAATTCTAACCAAATTTAAAACTTTAGTGAATGGCTAGAAATTATAATAACAATTGGTATTTCATATTTTAGCTCAGAAAAATTTATTCTACCTTTAAAAGTTCTTAAATATTATTATTTCCTATATTTAAATTGAATCCATATCAACTATAATATTTATTTGAAATTATATTGAACTAAAGTCATTTTCTTTTAATTTTGAACAATAGTTATAGTATTGATAAACACGAGATATCATATAACTTTGAATCTACCCGTTTTAGATTTTTAAAAATTCGGAGGAATTTGTTTCTGAATTTATCTGTTAACTTGAGTCTTATATCATATAAAGGAAAATGATATTATTATTAATCATAATATAAATATTAAAAAAATTTAGATTAATATACAACAGTCCATATTATTTCTTTAAACTAGTATGCTCTAAATTTATAGATTAAATAAACTTAGAATCAGGTTCACTTAAAACAAAAGTAGAGAATCAATGGGTGAGATAAAATTATTCATTAAATGAAAAGATGGAAATTATACCAAAGTCTTGTTTGTGAGCATTCAAAGTGATTTAAATGGTATAGAAGAGAAGAGAGGATGTGAAATAGTGTTTAATGTTGCTGTTCTGCACACAGAGAGAGTGAAAATTGTGTGGTGTGTGACTTATGATTTATCTAATGACATGCATTTATAAGCTTTGCCATTCAACATGCACCCTTGGATTGAATAGTGGTATGAGATAAGAACAATCTCTAGCCTTTAGATTCTCACTCACAAGACAAGTCATTATCACTCTATGAAAAAAATATCTAGATATTTTAGTTACCACTAAAGTGGTATTAGTTCATTTTCCTTATATTTTTAACTGATGCCGACATATATGCAAATAGATTTGGTAAATATCGTATTTTAATTAAAATATACACATAGAAAAAATACCCGGAACAATTAATAGTCGAACGCGCGTTTGAGTGAAAAATAAAAATGAACATATTAAATTGATATATATTGTACGAAGTTTAATAAAATAGACTAAAAATAATCAAAATCTTAAATAAAAATATCCGATTAAACAGACTCTGGCAGATAAATTTATGACTGTAAATGTCGTCGAAAAATAAAACGAGCTTACCAACACGATCTACGTACAACATAGATTAATAAAACAGTCTGGTTCAAGTCAATACTCGAAATATTTCGTCTGCTAATTTTTCACACGGTGTCGAATTGCTTCAACCGGTCAGTCTATAAAAATCCTATTTAAGTTTTGACACAATAAAAATATTTTGCATGGATAATTAAAACTATAAGAACATGATGCTAATATTAATAGAATTTTGGTAACACTTCGACATGGTCTCAATAACTCTATGTTATTTATAGACAATTAAAAATAATTGATAAAATAAAATAGCATTATACTATTTAATATTCTCAAATTCTAATTTACGCTAACGTACTTTTACGGGTCTTACACTTATATCCATCTTATCCAAAGCTCGTCAGTTTTCTAATTTTCTTAACATGAAATAAAGGAAACTCTAACTCCCGTTGTCATATGCTTTCTCAAAGTCAACCTTGAATAATATTCAGTATTTTGTATTCCTTCTTGTCAAGTCAATAATATAATTCACCATTAAAAATCCATGAAGAATTTGTCTACCTAAAATAAAATTTATCCAATAAGATGTTATGACCTTTCTGATCACCCTCTTTAGTCTTGAAGCTAACAATTCCACTAAGATCTTTTAAAGGCTACTCACTAGGGTTATAACCAAGTTCGTGATGCTTGGACGAAGGGGATTGCAGGGTCGCGAAATATTTCTATGGCATGTATGTGATTTTTGCATTGCAGGGTTAAATGGCTACGAACATATTCATAGCAAATATTTACAGGTTTTTCAGGCTCATTGGGGAAGATGATGAGGTGTCCTCATCTGGTTCGCCAATTTAAAATTACGCGCGTGTTTTAATTTGTTTTCTTGATGTTTTTATATAATATAATGGAAGCGTTTTCTTAACGCGCATTGGGTTCAGTTGAGTTGGCAAGAGCGCTTGTTGAGTCTGGGGGTGCGGGTTCGATCTCCTACTCCCACATATATTTTTTTCTGGAATTTTAACCTATGATCCCATGCGCATACAACCATTGGATTCACCATGTACCCTCATGATCCAGCCATAGGAATCCTCCATTCTAGATCTAACGCCTGAGATTTGGTCCCTATACCATAAACCCTCAACTAAGCCACACTAAATAAAAATCTCTAATTACTATTTTATTTTAATTATTTATTTATAATTATATAATTAACTTTTAATTTGTATTTATATTTACAAATCTGATTTTTTTATTATTAAATTAAAATATGATAAAACATTAAAATTTAATTTATTATTCGTTTCGACTAAATCTATTGGTCGCGATGGGTAGTAATCGATTATTTAATTGTTTAATCAATTAAAATAAAAATATATTTTATTTTGCTAAAAGGTTTTAACCATCTTATTGGTTATGATGATTAGCATATTTCCCTTTAAAAATTCGTTATTATTTGTAATCGAATCTATCGATTATGAGGGATAACGATAAAATTAAATAATTAATTTCTAAAATACATTTATTTGCTATTAGTGATAATCGAACCTATCAATTAGAATAGTTAGCAATCCCATACTAATATATTAATTATGGTGATCAAACCTATTGATCATTGCAATTAATAGTGCATATTAAAAATCAGGGTTGTACGCCCAATCTTAAAACACTTTTCATTTTCAAACCACAAATTTCAAACTACGGATTTTCATCACTTCGATAAGGCAATTCAAAAAGCCTTAAAACAATTTCATATCAAACCTAAAGGCGTACAACCCAGCCCCGAACTACGTAGACTCTGATCCTCCATAAGGAGGTACGTAGGCACTTGGCAACAAGACGAGTCCCCTTCCCCAAAACCTCAATTCATTCAAATCTCATTTTTGCCTTATTTATTTCCTTAGCTATTAAACCTTAATAATTTTAGCCATAAAACCTTTGCCTCAACTCAAAACCTTAGGAAAAGGTTAAGGGTGCCTAACACCTTCCCTTGACCCGAATATAATAATTTACCCAGATCTCTTAACTGCGTAGGGTTTCCTATTCGCCCTCGTAGAATAGGTGGCGACTCTAAAATATTAATTTTTAGGGCAGGTTGCTACAACTGGCGACTCTGCTGGGGACTACACTTTTGGTAAATTATTATGCTCCTAGGTCTTGACAGGGTTTAGGTTTTATGGTAAACTATTTAGGTTTTTGGCGAATTTCTAGGGTTTGGTTAATTTGCCTTGTTAGGTTTTAATTAGGGTTTGGGGTTTTTTAATAAATATTTAATTTTTGTTTTATTTGTCTATTTAATTTTTATCAATTGCCTAATTGTTAATTGTTCATATTAATAGGTTTTCATTAAATATTGGCAAAATACTCTTTTTGGTCCCTTATGTTAGCCTCGGGGTTCACTTTGGTCCCTTAACTTCAAAAAGCGTCATATTGGTCCCTTAACTCTTCAAAAGATGTCATTTTAGTCCTTTTTGTCATATTAGCGACTGATTTAGCGACCGATTGTTGAGTTTTTCCATCGCTAACGTGACAAAAAAGACTAAAATGACACCTTTTAAAGAGTTAATGGACCAATATGACATTTTTTGAAGTTAAGGGACCAAAATGAACCCCGAAATTAACATAAGGGACCAAAAAGAATATTTTGCCTTAAATATTTAATTGTTATATATTTGCACTGCTGGGATATTATAATTACATAAAACATAAGTGTGGGAGTTATCCTTAAGACCAGGGGGACTTGCATCGCCTACGGGTCTTATTGATAACTCCACTCAGAGTGGGTCAAATATTCGGAAGTGTCCAAAACGAGGCTTGACTTTGTTAAGGGCAGAACTGGGTAATTGGCTGATCTCTTCGAGAACCTACCCCTAAAATTTGAACCTCATGGATAATTGGGTTGTTCTAAATCCAAAGAGACAAAAAGTCTCAGAGGCTACGAACGGCCCCGTGAGACCTTCTAGAACATACTCATGGGAAGGGTAGGCTCCCTAGAGTCGTTACGTCGAACCTATGAACCTAGCGCTTATGTGATTATGTGTTAAATATATGTTTTTTATTATTTACTTTTTTTATAATTGTTTGCATGCATCATTCATCATATGCATTATTTCATCATGTCTTATCCACAGAAAAAAATAAAAAATAAAAATATATTCTATTGGTGAATGTTCAAGAAAGATGAGTACTAAAAAGCCCATTATCCACTTTGCTATTTATACTCCAGACATTAAGAGGCTGAAAATAATCAAGGAAAAAATGCCTTCAAGTGCTTTGGATAGGTTTGAGGTTCGCTATTGAGATATCTTGGATTTGCTAAGGGTAAATGTTCAAGAAGAAGCTATCACCGCTTTGGTTCAGTTCTATGATCCGTCGCTTAGGTGTTTTACTTTTCAGGACTTTCAGTTGGCTCCGACCTTGGAAGAGATGGATGCTATGCTAGGATTTTCAAGGACTAAAAAGGAATTTTACACAGGGGTTGGTAAGGAAGTTGACTTTTCAGATTTGGAAAAAGCTTTAGGAGTATCCGCTACAGATTTGAAGGCTAATTACAAAACTGATGGTGATGTACATGGGATCAAAAGATCTTACTTAGAAACTCAAGCTTTGAGTTATGCTCAAAAGAAACAATGGGACATTTATGGACATTTTCTGGCTCCCCTGATTTTTGGTGTTGTCTTATTACCTAAAAAGGTTGATTATATTGATCATGCTGCGATTCATGCTTTCACATCTTTTAGGATTTTTGATAAGGATCCAACTCCCACCATACTTGCTAATATTTACTATGCCATCCATACTCGATACGAAAGGAAAAGGGGGATGCTATTTTGTTGCATTCATTTGTTATATTCTTGGTTAACTTCTCATCTTTATAAGGCTAGTTACTTGACTAAGGACTTGATTAGACATGAATGGTCTCAAAAATTAAGGGCTCTCAAAGCAGATTCCATCTTTTGGTTTACAAGGAATTGAACTCTAAAAGGATTATTTATAAATATGGAGAATTCAACAATGTGCCTTTAATGGGAACTTTAGGTTGTATTAATCATAACCCTGTGTTAGCATTGCGCCAATTGGGTCATTCTATGGCCAGTGAGCCTTCCAAATAACAAGTGGAAGAATTAATCTTGCATGACAACAGAAAAGGTGAACCAAGATCATTAAATAAGGTAATTCAAGCTTGGAATCATGTTCAAACAAAGAGCTTTGGGCCAAAGAACATCATTGCTAAGGAGCCTTACACTAAATGGGTTCAAGAAAGAGTTGGAAAGATTTTACTTCCTTTTGTTATGGATCCCGCATACAAGCCTGATTCTCCTAATCATGTTCCTCTATCCATCGAAGATATAGAAGGGATCAGGACTTCCCTAGAGGCATCCCGAAAGGAAAAACACAAAATAAGAGTTTGACATACAACAACTTATCAACGAAAAGAGCCAACTACGCTTCGACCTTAATGAGAAGAACCAAGAGCTTCAAGCCATTAAGGAAGAGAATGACAGACAAAGAGGTAATATAAAGCGTGCAACAAAAGGTTTCCTATAATTTCAATTTAATAGCACATAATATAAGGTTAGAGCAAGCAAGTGCGGAAATTACAAAGTGGAGAAGGTATTATGAAAAAGCTTCCCGTGACAAAGAGGAATCCGAGAAAAACTTAGAAGTTATAGTCTTTGAATTAACTGATAGGACTAAATATCAAGAGGTGGAAATAAGGGATCTCAAGTATGACCTTCAAGAATCCCACAATTCTGGACAAGAAGAGCGCACAAGGAGATTGACCACGGAAGAAGCACTTTTACAACGCACCAATGAGCATAATAGAGCACTTCTAGCCTTGGTCGCGCTTAGGAAAGTGTTTGTAAGACAAAGAGAATTATATGAGGAGACAAGGGATGAAAAGGATTATTGGAGAAGGAAATATACAATTGTTTCTATGGTAAGTGAGCATGTGAGCATGGTTCCTAAGATGCTTGAAGATTATGAAAAATGTCGTGAAAATTATGATAAGCTAGCTAGTCTTCTTGTGAAATGATTTAATCCAAGACATTTCGAAGAGTTTGGAAAGAGCAGAATCTTCTCCTGTCATTCTTCCCGAAGTGGTAAAGGAATTCATGGAGCTTTGTAGAGATATGGTGGACAAGTTCAAGGCGGATATCCGAAGGCGTTGTTAGACATTTATCATTTCCTTGTTGCATTTATTTTGAGTATTTAATTTTCAGTTTCTATTTCTATGTGTAATTCAACAATGAAATGGGCATTTCCTTTTCAAGTTTTTTATTAATAAAGTGTATTTATTTCCGCATTACTCACCGTTCCTATAATATTCACCAAAAGGATTACTTAAATAAAAATGGATAAAAAAATTATAATAATGTGAATAAGACATGAACATAGCATAAAATAACATTCATAGCATGCATACCATCTTTACTTTTGCAAAAGCATTAAAAGGGGAAAATTGTATTTATCTCCATATAGGCCCAGTCACACCATTGGAGAAGATAACCAAGCAACCATACCGCCGTATCAAACCCGGTCTCAAAAGAAGAAAGCAATGGAACAACTAGAGCAGAATCAAGTCTCCCTTCGCGAAGAAGTAACCCAAATGAAAGGTACTATGGAGGAGATTAAGGGAGGAATGACTCAAATTCTGAGTTTCATGAAGGATCTCAGGGATAAACAGGAAAAGGCTAAGGAAGTTCAAGATCAGTATGAGAAGATACCTGATGATGGCAACCCATTATTGGGATACGTTATAAGTGGTGACCCTCACAAAACAAATGCTCGCTCTTCTAAAAGGGTCATCAGGACCCATGAAGAGGGAGAGGCCTCTCAAGAAGGATTTGTTCCTACTACTCAAAAGGAAGGAGCATCCCGCACAGTTCGCATCCCTGTTAACAGTCCTTCTAAGGATGATGACTACTTGGATTTACAGTATGGGGACATGGATGATACAAATCAGGTGCCTCAATATAAGCAAACTCACCCTGACTCTAGAGAGAATTCTAAGGATAACGGGCAAATCAAGGCGCTAGAAGAAAGGCTAAAGGTAGTGAAGGGTACGATGTCTTCGATGTGGATACCTACAAGATGAGCTTGGTACCGGACTTGAATATCCCTCATAAGTTCAACGTGCCCAATTTTGAAAAGTACAAAGGACTTACATGCCCAAGAAATCACCTGCGCATGTACGTCAGGAAAATGGCTGCCTACGCCCACGATAAAAAACTGATGATACATTTCTTCCAAGACAATCTAAGTGGGGCATCTGTTGACTGGTATATGCAATTGGAAAAGGCACATATCTAAAGCTAGAATGACCTTGCTAATACATTCTTAAAGCAATATAAGTACAATTTGGATATGGCACCCAATCGAATGCAATTACAAAATCTGTCACGGAAGAAGGATGAACCATTCAAGGAGTATGCCCAAAGGTGGAGAGAAATGGCTTCTCGAGTCCAACCTCCCTTGCTGGAAAAAGAGTTGGTAGACATGTTTATGAGTACTTTGCAAGGACCATACTACGACAAGATGGTCGGAAGTGTCTCTTCGGGATTCTCAGATTTAGTGGCTATTGGCAAAAGAATCGAAAATGGGATTAAGAATGGAAAGATACAAGGGGCACCATCTGGTTCTTATCACTCAAAGAGGCCGACCTTAACCTTCGCGAAAAATAAGGAATGGGAAACCAATGCAGTAGTGCATTAAGAATCTATACCTCCTATGCCATTTCCACCCCAACAAAACAGGTTCTAAGGCCCTCAAAGGAAATTTGATCCTTTACCTACGTCCAAAAGCGAAATACTGAGGTATTTGATAAGCGAATCATTGGTAGAGATCAAACCATTAGCACCTCCTCTTCGAGGAAAATCTTTGCCCCGATTCAACACTAATGAAAGGTGCGAATACCATGCTAATTCTCCCGGACACACCTTGGAGAAGTGTTGGGCCTTCAGGCATAAGGTTCAGGATCTGATAGAGTTAGGGGAAATTGCCTTTGACAAACCAAATGTGAAAACAAATCTTATGCCACACCACGATGGAGCAGTCAATGCAATCGAGGTCGTTACTGATCAAGAGTTGGTTCAACAAAGAAGTTCCCCCATAGATGCACTTAAGAGGTATGTACTTATAAAGGGGTTCATCTTAGAACACAACGAAGCTTTTAAAGACACTCTACAAAGGCTCATGGACCAATGGTTGATTCTGAAGGAACATTCTGAGGAGGAGTATGTAGCTACGGTGGATAGGAATGAGCCATTGATGATACCCAGCCAAGGGGCAAGGAAGCCATTAATCATCCCCTATTCTAAATGACCACTACAGATACCCGTACAAGAGCATACTAGGGTCATCCCGATCAGAGCTCCCTATCCGGTGCTAATACTGCTGTGTCAAACATAGTTGGACCTGGAGGCATAACCCGTAGCAGTCGCATATTCAAAAATGTGCAGGCGCAACCAAAGCCTAATGAAAACTAAACACAAGCTAGTGATCAAGATGCTGCGAGACCAACCGTAGAGGCCGTCCTCAAGGATAAGGAAGCCATTAATAAGGATGCTGAGGAATTTCTGGCTTTAATCAAGAAGAGTGATTATAGGGTGGTGGATCAGTTACAACAAACACTGTCTAAAATATCACTCCTATCACTATTAGTGCATTCCGAGAAGCATCGAGATGTAACACCCTTCTAAACCCCGCGACAATTAAACAATTTAAATAAATCAGAGTAACATGCACAAGGGCGTCACAATTCATAATAAAATAAATATCATTTGTCATAAGTCATGCATTCACTGAAGAAACATCTCAACATATCTCATAAATCAATAACTCATGTTTACACAGCGGAATAAATCATCAACTAGCATTCCATCATTCATGCTTTAAATCTTCAAAATAAATTAAACAAAATGGAGTTAATATCATAAACTAAAAACAGCGTTCCCCAGTGTTACATCTATCAGAGCATGACCCGACGCTAACTGACACATTGACTCATGAGCTAATCCTCACTGAGTCGAAGCCGCTATCCTCAATCTGAAAAATATAGTGTAAGGGTGAGTCTCATTCGCAATTAACAAATATTATTGCATTATAAATAACAATACATCAATAGTTATATTATTCACCCAATCCATCTATATTCAGATAATCCATCATCACACGAAACACACAATACCAATCATAACAATGAAATACATTCAGTCATGTTATCAAATTCATGCATATGAATGCAATTGACTCTATGCATGTGGTACCAAACATCACCAGTGGAAATCATCCACCGACCGATCTATCATCATCCAGATACGGCCCTGCCAGCACAAATTCCACACAATGGGAATTCTGCCATTCACTGAATCCTCTCATCATCTAGGATTCAGCCCTCATCAATGCTTATGAATGCATGTAAACATATATATAACATACTTTCATCATCTCCATTCTATGAGTAGCATCATCTATACTCATTTCATCATCATCATTAATTATTAAGCATGTTCATATATACATTAACATCATTCATCACAAATCAATCATCATCACCATCATTACAGAACATACATGTATTACACTAATCATCATCATCAAAAGTAAGAATATACATGTATTCACATCTTTCAAAACAATTCAATCATCATTGTACAATTCTCAACAATCATCACATAATCATGTTTTCAAACACGTCTTATATTGTCACATCTCATCACATATGTCAACAATATATCATCCATCAAACGAACAAAGTATTCAAATTATACTCATATCATCACATGAAATATCTCATGAGTTCCATTACACGGTCAAACAAGATCATCATACGAATCATGTTTAAAACATAGCATGTATTGTCATATCTCATCATATATATGTACAACACATCATTCATCAAGCAATAAATTCATAATTCAAAATTAATTGAAAGCTACACCTCATTTTATCATTTAAACTCATAGGTTATCTCATAAGGTTCATCATACTCGAAACGGCACTAAAAACGGAGTTACGGATCAAAAGTTACGCATCATTGAACTTTCGAAGAAAATCACAAAACATAATTTTTACTCACAGAAGCCATACGCGTATGACACCTCCCATACGCGTATCACCCAAACCCATACGCGTATCAGTCATCCCATACGCAAATCAGCAGAACTAAATTTACACTGAAAAATCCCATACGAGTATCAACAGACCCATACGCGTATGGCCTCATCCCATACGCGTATGCCAGAATTCCATACGCAAAACACCAGTATTTCTCCAAAAATATGCAATTTCGCACCAGTCTGTTTTCCACTCGTTTTCACTTATAACAGGCTACGATTTTAGGTTTAAAACACCATCTTTTCACACATTAACATATGGTATTCATCCAATTTCATCAATCTATTATCCTATGTCAGTTTTACACATTAAAACCTAAATTTCTATACAATTATTGGAAACCCATAACTCAGATTCAGTGTTCATGGAAGAACTCAACAACACAACAATTGATACAATACCTACAACACAACATCAATTAACATCCAATTCTATATAGAATTCACAGAGGTATTCATCAATTATTCAACTTCTATTAAAATTATTCCAAAACCTAACTCTGAAATATGATCAAATTGACTCAACAACACAACCAAACATGCACTATCATCCATAATTACAATAAGAGATGGTAATTGGAAGAGTCCCCCCTTACCTTAGCCAAAGATTCTTGATTGGTCTTCTTCCTCTTTGGTTCCTCTTTACGTTCCTCAGCTCTTCCCTTCCACTTCTCATTTTTCACGTTCTGACTCTTTTTCCTTATTTTCTTTATTTTATGAAAACATAAAATAATTAGTAATGGGCTTACTCACTTAGCACCCCCATACTACTAATCTCACCATCCGGCCCAATGGCCCTTAATCCATAATTCTCCAATAATTCAACCAAATACCAAAATAATTCTAATTAATAATTTAATTTACAATTAAATTAAAATTAGAAAATATGGGGTGTTACAACTCTCCCCCACTAAAAGAGTTTTCGTCCTCGAAAACATACTTCTAGTTAAAAGTTCCAGATAGGAGTCCTTCATTTGACTCTCCTGTTCTCAGTTAACACTTTCTTAGTCGAACCTCAAAATTCATCTGACATAACCAACATAAGCATGCTTCATGCATTCAATCTCAGCTCATACGTCGCATTTGACAATTCCAAGGTGTACCACTCGCCATATCTCCCAAGGTTAAAGACAGTGGAGCATCAAGGTGCGACTCATACAATACGCCCAATAACTAAGTAATATAATTACACAACCATGGTGTGGACCTCCGTTTTTCTCGGGCCATACCTCTGAGCGGGAGAGATACGTGAACTGACTCTTTTTTATTGCTTATGCTTTCGCATTTTTGAAAATTCACAGAGTCGCCACCGACCTTTTATTTTATCCAATTAAGGAAAGGTTTATAAAAGAAACAGAAAAAAGACCTTTAAGAAATTCTGGGCAAGGGGGTAGGTTATACAAAGGGAAGGTGTTAGCACCCTTTGTATCCATGGTTATCCATGGGCTCTTAAGTTTGCTTAGCTCACTTGTTTTTCAATCATTTTTCAATTGTTTTAGAATGCTTATATGTGGTTTCAAATACTTTTGTAAATTGAATTTTGTAATGATCCGTGTGCGGATGTATACAAAATGCTTGTTTATCTTTCGAAAGATGTTTTGAACAGAACGTTAACTTTGTAATGATCCGTGTTTAGATGTATACAAAGTATTGTCTTTTTTGGAAAGTTTTTGAAAAACAACAGTGTATGAGAATTTTGTTTGTTTTGATTTGAGCAAGCAAACTAGGAGGTCTACCCTGAGTAGTAAGGTCTTTATCCTATTTCCTTTAAAAATCTATCCTTTCACCGGATATAAACAAAAGGTTCGATTTTGTACTCAAAACAGTAGAATTTTGACTTTGATTTTGAAAAGAATGAGAAGGGATTACCTTAAGAGGTGCAAGTGTGATTGTGATTGGATTCAGATATTTTATCTTTGAAGTTAGTGATCTAACGGTTCAATTTTATCTTTGACATACACGCAATTTATATTTGCTGGAAATTAAAATGCGGAAATGTAAAGTGCGGAAAGTAAATCTACGTTATTACATCGATTGTGCAGGAAATGTAAACTAGCCTATTTACATGAATTTGACATCCTATACATTTATCTAGGAATTTAAATTGCAAGAAAAGTAAAAGGCATGTTTTTGGATTTTTTTATGATTGATTTTAATTATAATTAATGCATGATTAATTAAATTAAAATGAAGAAAAAAGAATGAAAATAAATTTAAACCTAGAAACTAAGTTTAAAATATGTACAAAATATTTGTCAATTAATTTTAAAACAAAACTAATTTTTTTGGAATTTTTTGAAATTGATTTCAAATTGATTAAGTTAATTAAAACATAATTATGCAAATAATTACACAAATAATTAAAACTTGAAGAGAAAATTATTCAAAATATGTACAAAATTAGTTCATAGTATATAAACAATATTTAACATAAAGAACAATTTTTTTATGATTTTTTGATTGGTTAGAATAATTAAAAAGCTAATATATAAATATATACTAATTAATTATGCAAAATATTGAAATTTTGAAGAAAAATAAAATATTTTTATTTCAGAAAATAATATATTATTTTAGAAGTCTAAAAATATTTTTTGTGTATTTTTTGGATTTTTAAATTTATTTTTAATTAATTTTGTAAAGAAATTAAAATAGAAATAAAAAAAATAAAAGGATATTGATCAGGTGTGGTTAATCTGAGAGTCCATGGTATGAGGATTTATTCTGAGGCGTTGGATGGTTCATTAAATGAGATCAGATGGTCCAGAAATTGAGGCACGTGGTGATCAGTACACCTGCAAAGAACAGAATTAGAGGAAATTTTAAAAAAACACGCGCGCATGCCAGCCAATAGGGTGAGGACACGCATCGTCTTCAACCTCCAGACAACACTTATAACAGCGCTTTTGTAAAAAAGCGCTATAATACATGATGTTTAAACCTGCAAAATAGCGAATAGGGTCAAACGTAAAAATAAATTTGGCGCGACCTATCCATTCAACTCGTCTGATCCATGCGAACTCAATGGTACCACTTAGATCCTCTAATTTTGCCTATTTCAGAAAGCCCTAATTTTTAGATTATGAACCCTAAAATGGTAACTTCGTATGTAAGCGTCTAAAACTCAATTAAAGTTCCAGAAATGATCTACACACCACACCAAGTTCAAATATATGTCTACATCGTGCTAGATATGCTTGTGTTATGAGATACAAGTCAGTTTTAGTTTGGACAAATCGTGACCTGTGTAGCTCGATTCAGTGAGGTTTAAGACTTGCAATTGATTGGAATAGTTTCAGTGAAGCTCAGAGATGATGTTTGAATGCTTAGTTTGTATTGAAATTGACTGAAATTAAAAATTCGAATTTGAATTTTCTTTGAAAAATTTAAGTGGTTACAAGCATGGTACAAGCATAAGAATGGCTCTCATTTCTGTCTCCTTGTCACTGAAGTATGCTAGCCTATTTATAAGCATTGAAGTGCTTAGAATTGAAGCTAAGAAGCATCTAGTAGCCTTTGTGGAATTCTTGATTTTTTTATATTAAAAACCTTTGAATTATTGACCAAGTCTTCTTCTCTTCAATGCTCTTGCCTTGCTCTTCAATTCTCTGCAGAAAATCAGAGATTCCTTGGGTGAGTCATGCTTAGATTGTAAGCTAACCATTATCCATTCATTTTCCTTTTAATTTAATCTTAAAATAAGATAAAATTATGCCAAAAAATGTATAAAAATGGTATGGGCCTTGTCTTGGTCGTGGGAGGCCCATTATATTATGGAAATGATGTTTGAACCATGAAAACTTGGCCCCCTTTGGAAAAAATACATTTTTGAGCAATGTTGGTTTCATGCATTTTCCCAAAATTTAGCCAACTTCAACAAGGTGTAAATCCCTCAATTTTTGTCATATGAAGGAGATCTTGCACTTTTTGGAAACCTCAAAGAGTCCTCTAACCAATGTCTTTGGTCTCATGTCAAAATGATTTTTGATGCTCCTTGTGTGTCCTTTTGAAAAAAGTGTCTTTTTGTTGACTTTGAAAATGACCTGTAATGTCTTTCGTCATATTTTTCAAATGGTGAATCCAATGACCATGGGATCAATTACATTTGAAAGATAATTGAATTTCCTTCAAAATGAGCTTTGGTTTGAATTTTTTGGATGAAGGATGAGAGAGTTATGACCAGTCAAAGTTGAGTTGACTTTTCAAGCAAAAACCCTAATTTTGAATCTTAGGGTTTTGTTGATTTTTGATCTTTCCTTGATGAATTATGATCATCCAATGATCAAATGATGAATCCTTTGACAAAATATGGACTTTGACAAAAAATTTCATTTTTGACTGTCTGTTGACTTTTTTGGTCAAACGGGTCGTCTGTTAACTGTTTGAGCTGCTGACGGTGCGTCTGAGTGAATTGAAGTTTGAAAATTTGTATGATGGTACTTTGAGATATATGGATGTGCATGAAATCCATTTGAGGTCTCAAAAACTTGTTTCTCCTGTAAAAACAAGAAAACCCTAGTCAGGGACTGTTTATGTAGGAGACAGTTAAACGTACCTGATTTTTGTGCAGTGTTGAGTCTCTGCTAATCGCGTGATATTCAGAAGACTTCTAGAACAAAAATCTTGGAATTTTGAATTGTGAAAGATTGATTTGATTGATAGTACAAAACACTGAGAATTGTACTGCCAGCAGTTTGGCTGTCAACTGACTGTTCAGGTATTGACGTAGCAGTTAGAGTAAAAATCAACAGTCAAAGCTAATTTTCTTCTTTGTTGTTTTTGTTTTTGTTTTATGTGAAAAATGAAATTTTATTTACATGACTTGTTAGAAAAACACAGACATAATAAATAACTAATATTTACTGTATGCGGGCAAAATTACCGATAATAACCCTGAAAATCATTTAGTGCACAGAAAAATGAATATTTGACTGGCAGAAAACACATAAAATATTATCTGAGTAATTAAGCAATATTATGACAAATAGTACAACATTTAATACTGACAGTACAAATATTACATACTATATTGAACAGTACGAATAAATGGTACATTTAAAAAATAAGAAATACGGCAAATTTTAAAAATGACGATTGATAACCCATGCTACAAATAGTAACATGTAGATGATTGGGAGCATAAGCATCCCAGGTCCACAGTGTTCCGGGCTATGTAGACAGAAGAAAGACATGATCACCGTAGCAATGGTGATGACCATAAGAAGACACGTTTCCCACCGCTTCGCCATTTTGTCGGGGAAGAAGAAAGGATGGATTATGAAGTAGAAATTTGAGAGATGAATTAGAATTTGATGTGAGATTTTTATGAAAAAATGAGAGGTATTTATAGAGTGGAAAGAAGGATAGAGACGTTGGGGAATGATGTGATTCCGTACAAAAGGAAAATTTGAGTGGAAGTAAGATTTGAAAGAAAGTGTATGATAGTGTTGGGAAAAAGAGAGATGTAGAGAATAAAGTTAGGATTTGATTTTTGAAAAAGAGATTTGAAAAGATTTTTGAAAATAATGGAATATAGTACAAAAATTAGTGTGAAACAAAAGATAATAATAATCTACTTGTTACCAGTACAGTCTGAGTTTCCTGATTCTGCGCCTGCAAAAAGATTTAACTCTGTACCAATTGTGTCAGTACTATTTATCTATAAATAAATAAATAGCATGTGTGAAGTAATAAACAGTATTTGGCGTTTGCGTAAGAATAAATTCAACTGCCAGCCAAATTACTGTATATATAAAAAATTCTAAAAACTAAGTATTTCATATGTCAGGATATTTGTTGAAATAAAAATCCATGATTATACGAGACTCTTATTTTTCAGATTGGAGTTTTCTTGAAAAAAGATGCGGGCAAATTTTGGGGTATAACACATGGTATGACCACACCCGATCAATACTGCAGTAAAGTATTCCATCTACCGAACGTACCAACCTTAGACACACTTTTCCATCTGAGCGATGAAATAATACTTACACTTTTCACCAACTGCTTCCTTCAAGAAACTCGATACTAACATTCCTATACCATTGAGTTTCAACTATCTGACTCCTCTCAAGTCATACCAGCAATTATCCAACACGTTACATCCCACTTTGCTGCACTATTTTGATTACTCATTACAATAATTATTACTAATTAGACTTCTGAGTTATACCCAACTCTGGCCCTCTTTACTCATTCGTTCAAGAATCATTCTTTTTCCACCCATGGTACTAATCCACCACTCATCAATACTTACTCGTACTCAAAAACAAATTCCTGATTTACTTCATCTATTAAACATTCCAACCATCAGAACGAGTACACACAAGTAATTATAATCACACTCATCATCCTTAATATACCATTGCTTACAAAATAGCTCAAACTGAGTCCCACTCTTCTCTAAGAATTAAATCAACTTCGTCCTTCATAGAGTATAATTCCTCATTATATCTGGAAATCTACAATAATACCTTACAACAGTACAAAATTATTATTGCATCATATAGTATACACTCATCGCCTTAACTTCGCTGAATACATACTCGTTAACTAAGTACATCCACAATAACATACTCATCATCTCGGCAATTATTCAAAAGAGTTCTAATTCTCTAGCACGACATCCTTGCATCCACTAGATTCTAAATCTATCATATAGATCAATACATACTCTTTACGTAGGCTTCTGACATATTAATTCCTCACTGCCCACGAGTAGTACTCAATACATTACTCCACATCATACTTTCGCTGCGCGACTCTGATTACCCGTCTTAAGTCATCGTCCAATATGTTGCACTCATTCCTATTCACTTCTTCATAAGTCCATACTGCATGGTGAGTGATTATTCTCACGGTTTAATATCCATCACAACTTATACCATTAAGGTAACAAAACAAGTTCATCCCATTTATATGATTTCATCTACTACCAACAAGAGATTTAGGGTGATCAAGTCCTAAATTTGTCAATAGATAGTCGACAACCATATTTAAGCATAAACCGTCGTTACTACATAATAGTGTCCCTTCCGAGTTTGCACTCAAACTCATTAACATCGTCATAGCCCAATAATTCACTTTGAGTCTTCATAACTCGCACACTTCCCTCTCATTGGATCTTGTCGTTGAGACACCAACATCCAAACATTTTACACAATCCACTTCATAGTCACTTAGCGTCACACGCTTGCTAAGTACTTCCAACTTCACAATCACTAATATATTCGTACCTTACTATCCATCTCGTTCCAAATCAAAATCCTCATCTTAGCAGAAGACCGCGACAACATTCATAACCCGTGGTTTTTTACTCTCAATCCCATGACATATTTCGCGTCCAAATATCATTCTACTCGGAATCTCAACAAGGTCTTCCTCACATCAATAGGTGTCGAAGTTCTCTACAATTCTTCTTTTATACCTATCGTTACTTTGGCCTCACAAATACGAATCCAAGAGTTCTAAAGTTTATTCCACCTTTACTACTAATTCACTTCTCACTAAAATCCACCAGTACTCAAATCATCTTTATGATCGAACATCTCATCAACTTATTCATCAACAACATGTTCTACTCAATTTTGTTTCAAACAATCACGATAGTAGGCACTCTTATTTAACAAGCTCCACGATTCCTTAACCAAATTCAGGATATCTCCTCATAGGATCACCTCTACTGTATTTATAACTCTCCCTTAAGGTAGAACATAATTTTACCTCTTCGTAGGCTCAAACGGCACATTAATCCGACACTCGGAACTCAAGATATGAATTTTCCAACGTCATCCAAAATGCAACATCGACATCATGCAGCGACGCTCTATACGGTATTCCCAAAACTCTTCAAATCGTATATTCAATTCTTAAAATTAATTATCAACAACCTTCTAATTATTCCTTCAATCCGTCCAACACAGACACTGACATCCCGTGCAGTACCAATAAGTCTAGTTCTAAGAACAAGAGTAATCGTAACTTCACCTCTTTCCAATGTTATCCTGTCACAATTAAATATGTTACTTCTGCTGCATCCATTTTTATAACAAAGTTCATCTCGTTAGCTTTCCGACGCTTCAAACGGAACTCAAAAAGGATGTCCAGAACTCCAGTTATGAATTTTTGAAGTTTTATAACGGTTCAGCAACTTTCCTGCGTTTTTCTTACGGAAATTCCGCTCCAAAACTCATCATCTTCAAATCAATCACATTCCAAAAAGCCCCTTACCATATCTCTTCGCTTCCAAACATTCTTATAACTTGAGCAACACATCCCATCTCCGAAGTTCGATTTCTGAAACATCACGACTGCAATCCTTTTTGCAACTTGCAATTGAACCTCTTCCGAGACACAAGGCTACTCAACTGTCAATTTCGCAGTCCACCAGCAGAGCTGATACCTTGCAACTTTCTAATTTCCCTCTACTACAAATAATCATCAATTACATCTAATCATCCTTCTTCAAGATTCTCCAACTTAATTACCAGTCAAGTCTTAATTCCAAGTCACCTTCGATTCGGGAAACAACCAACTCCAACATCACTTGCACTATTTCCAACAACAGCCTACTGGACCAATCATCTTACAACTGAAACATAATCAAGAAGCGAAGCTTCTCCCCCACTTGTTTCAATCCAACACCAACAACAAAACAAACAAGTACCGGCAGTGATTCACTCACATGTCGTGTGCCAAGGGGTAAAACGTCGACAATATACAACTGTCGCGCAACTCAACTGACTCGACAATTGGTCGGACGGACCGACCTGCTCTGATACCACTATTGTAACACCCTTCTAAACCCCGCGACAATTAAACAATTTAAATAAATCAGAGTAACATGCACAAGGGCGTCACAATTCATAATAAAATAAATATCATTTGTCATAAGTCATGCATTCACTGAAGAAACATCTCAACATATCTCATAAATCAATAACTCATGTTTACACAGCGGAATAAATCATCAACTAGCATTCCATCATTCATGCTTTAAATCTTCAAAATAAATTAAACAAAATGGAGTTAATGTCATAAACTAAAAACAGCGTTCCCCAGTGTTACATCTATCAGAGCATGACCTGACGCTAACTGACACATTGACTCATGAGCTAATCCTCACTGAGTCGAAGCCGCTATCCTCAATCTGAAAAATATAGTGTAAGGGTGAGTCTCATTCGCAATTAACAAATATTATTGCATTATAAATAACAATACATCAATAGTTATATTATTCACCCAATCCATCTATATTCAGATAATCCATCATCACACGAAACACACAATACCAATCATAACAATGAAATACATTCAGTCATGTTATCAAATTCATGCATATGAATGCAATTGACTCTATGCATGTGGTACCAAACATCACCAGTGGAAATCATCCACCGACCGATCTATCATCATCCAGATACGGCCCTGCCAGCACAAATTCCACACAATGGGAATTCTGCCATTCACTGAATCCTCTCATCATCTAGGATTCAGCCCTCATCAATGCTTATGAATGCATGTAAACATATATATAACATACTTTCATCATCTCCATTCTATGAGTAGCATCATCTATACTCATTTCATCATCATCATTAATTATTAAGCATGTTCATATATACATTAACATCATTCATCACAAATCAATCATCATCACCATCATTACAGAACATACATGTATTACACTAATCATCATCATCATCAAAAGTAAGAATATACATGTATTCACATCTTTCAAAACAATTCAATCATCATTGTACAATTCTCAACAATCATCACATAATCATGTTTTCAAACACGTCTTATATTGTCACATCTCATCACATATGTCAACAATATATCATCCATCAAACGAACAAAGTATTCAAATTATACTCATATCATCACATGAAATATCTCATGAGTTCCATTACACGGTCAAACAAGATCATCATACGAATCATGTTTAAAACATAGCATGTATTGTCATATCTCATCATATATATGTACAATACATCATTCATCAAGCAATAAATTCATAATTCAAAATTAATTGAAAGCTACACCTCATTTTATCATTTAAACTCATAGGTTATCTCATAAGGTTCATCATACTCGAAACGGCACTAAAAACGGAGTTACGGATCAAAAGTTACGCATCATTGAACTTTCGAAGAAAATCACAAAACATAATTTTTACTCACAGAAGCCATACGCGTATGACACCTCCCATACGCGTATCACCCAAACCCATACGCGTATCAGTCATCCCATACGCAAATCAGCAGAGCTAAATTTACACTGAAAAATCCCATACGAGTATCAACAGACCCATACGCGTATGGCCTCATCCCATACGCGTATGCCAGAATTCCATACGCAAAACACCAGTATTTCTCCAAAAATATGCAATTTCGCACCAGTCTGTTTTCCACTCGTTTTCACTTATAACAGGCTACGATTTTAGGTTTAAAACACCATCTTTTCACACATTAACATATGGTATTCATCCAATTTCATCAATCTATTATCCTATGTCAGTTTTACACATTAAAACCTAACTTTCTATACAATTATTGGAAACCCATAACTCAGATTCAGTGTTCATGGAAGAACTCAACAACACAACAATTGATACAATACCCACAACACAACATCAGTTAACATCCAATTCTATATAGAATTCACAGAGGTATTCATCAATTATTCAACTTCTATTAAAATTATTCCAAAACCTAACTCTGAAATATGATCAAATTGACTCATTAACACAACCAAACATGCACTATCATCCATAATTACAATAAGAGATGGTAATTGGAAGAGTCCCCCTTACCTTAGCCAAAGATTCTTGATTGGTCTTCTTCCTCTTTGGTTCCTCTTTACGTTCCTCAGCTCTTCCCTTCCACTTCTCATTTTTCACGTTCTGACTCTTTTTCCTTATTTTCTTTATTTTATGAAAACATAAAATAATTAGTAATGGACTTACTCACTTAGCACCCCCATACTACTAATCTCACCATCCGGCCCAATGGCCCTTAATCCATAATTCTCCAATAATTCAACCAAATACCAAAATAATTCTAATTAATAATTTAATTTACAATTAAATTAAAATTAGAAAATATGGGGTGTTACAACTCTCCCCCACTAAAAGAGTTTTCGTCCTCGAAAACATACTTCTAGTGAAAAGTTCCAGATAGGAGTCCTTCATCTGACTCTCCTGTTCTCAGTTAACACTTTCTTAGTCGAACCTCAAAATTCATCTGACATAACCAACATAAGCATGCTTCATGCATTCAATCTCAGCTCATACGTCGCATTTGACCATTCCAAGGTGTACCACTCGCCATATCTCCCAAGGTTAAAGACGATGGAGCATCAAGGTGCGACTCATACAATACGCCCAATAACTAAGTAATATAATTACACAACCATGGTATGACCACACCCGATCAATACTGCAGTAAAGTATTCCATCTACCGAACGTACCAACCTTAGACACACTTTTCCATCTGAGCGATGAAATAATACTTACACTTTTCACCAACTGCTTCCTTCAAGAAACTCGATACTAACATTCCTATACCATTGAGTTTCAACTATCTGACTCCTCTCAAGTCATACCAACAATTATCCAACACGTTACATCCCACTTTGCTGCACTATTTTGATTACTCATTACAATAATTATTACCAATTAGACTTCTGAGTTATACCCAACTCTGGCCCTCTTTACTCATTCGTTCAAGAATCAATCTTTTACCACCCATGGTACTAACCCACCACTCATCAATACTTACTCGTACTCAAAAACAAATTCCTGATTTACTTCATCTATTAAACATTCCAACAATCGGAACGAGTACACACAAGTAATTATAATCACACTCATCATCCTTAATATACCATTGCTTACAAAATAGCTCAAACTGAGTCCCACTCTTCTCTAAGAATTAAATCAACTTCGTCCTTCATAGAGTATAATTCCTCATTATATCTGGAAATCTACAATAATACCTTACAACAGTACAAAATTATTATTGCATCATATAGTATACACTCATCGCCTTAACTTCGCTGAATACATACTCGTTAACTAAGTACATCCACAATAACATACTCATCATCTCGGCAATTATTCAAAAGAGTTCTAATTCTCTAGCACGACATCCTTGCATCCACTAGATTATAAATCTATCATATAGATCAATACATACTCTCTACGTAGGCTTCTGACATATTAATTCCTCACTGCCCACGAGTAGTACTCAATACACTACTCCACATCATACTTTCGCTGCGCGACTCTGATTACCCGTCTTAAGTCATCGTCCAATATGTTGCACTCTTTCCTATTCACTTCTTCATAAGTCCATACAGCATGGTGAGTGATTATTCTCACGGTTTAATATCCATCACAACTTATACCATTAAGGTAACAAAACAAGTTCATCCCATTTATATGATTCCATCTACTACCAATAAGAGATTTAGTATGCTTTCGAATTAACCCTGGCTCAATTAGGACTTTTGAGGGTTGTAACGTGGCCAGGTTCACGGTTTTTAGAAGAAATGATTTTTAGGCTCAAAATTCTATTGGTGCCCGCCCCTTTCGTGATGTTCTCCAACCTAAGTTCAGTTAACTCGATGCAAGCATTCATCCTTCAAGAGGAGTTTGAGACGATTGAGGAATCGATGAGGTGTTTGGACATGGTTTTCACTCTACCTTTTGAACTTGGTGTCTAATCACATGACTTTGTTATTTTGTTAAGGATCTTTTTGTTTCACAATCCTTTCTTTTCAAGTTTTTCTAACTTTTGCTTGGACAAATTCTTTTGAGTTTCAGGTTTGCAGTCCAGCGGGATGCCCTAATTTTTACCCAAGTCACTTGTTTTCAAGTTTGACTCAGCGGGCTTTCTTTTCTCTTTTTTTCATTCTTTTTTTTGAACAAGTCACATGAGCCGTATTTGATTCGTTGGAAAGATTGTGACTGTCTCATTCCTTTGTTGACGAGGGTATACCATTCTGGTATTGTCATATTTTGACCTCCTAATGTGAGGGATAACCATTGTGGCGTTGAATTTCCTCAACCTTTTTAAGGATAACCATTGTTGTATCCTTATATGAGAGCTCCTGATAAATTTTTAACGCTCAATCAGGTTAACTGAACACTACCCTGCCCTTGGGTTAAATGTGAGGGTTTTTCGTATAGAAAAGAAACTCCTACTTCAAGGCTCAAAGGGGTTGACAAGGGATTAACTTCTTTATATATCCAGTGTTTGGGAATTTGAAACAATGCCTGTACATCATCAACAGGGTTTTACTCGAAAGCACACCATTTGAGATTATGAGTATTATATGCTCGTCATTCTCCCTTCAGAGTCACCATGCATTAGCACCGAGAGTTTGGCATCACCTACAAAGAAAAACATGTTAGAGTGATAGCGAATGGATTTTTTCAAGACAAACATATTCAATGCATCATTATTATAGTTCAAAAACAAACAAGTATGACATATAAGCAGTATTGAATCAAAACAAGAAAGACTACACATGAAAATGCATGATGATATAAAGATTGTCAAAGTTGAGGAGATTTTCTCCGTATGGACATATTGCTTCAGAAGACCCATTGAGTCGAAGGAGAACTTTAAATCTGGATTTCAGGTACAAATGATGATAACCTTTGCGTCGGTCGGGCTTTGAACCTTGTTCCTGAATGGATAACAATCATCAATCGAATGGCCAAGTGCCCCATAATGGAAAACAAACCGAGCATTAATGTCTGAACCTGCAGGACACTTTAAATTACTTCTAGGAAGAAGATTCAGACGAAGTCACACAAGATTTGTAAGTGTACATCTTCAGGGATAGTGAGAATAAAGTAGTAAGAAAATGAGAAGCTTGTCCTTTGGCAACTTTGGTTGCAGCGTCGTCTGAAGAACTTTGACTTTTCAATCTTGGACGTCCTTCTATAAGAATCAAGCTCACCATATCCAGTGGGTCATAGCCTCTGATTCGGGGTACGGTACTTTTGAGTTTGAAGGCATATGACTAAAGGAAAATAAATCCTCTTGCCCCTTGATAGGAACTGTGCCTTTGAGTTTGAAGGCATATGGCTAGACGAAAATAAATCCTCTTGCCCCTTGATAGCAATTTAGGCTCTTGATAGTCCTTCCATAACAGTACCTGGGAATTGTGTGTCATAAATACCTAAGATCCCTGAAAAAGGTTAGTCAGCACGTTATGTAAAATCATAGGGTAGTACGGACAAGTAAGTCCTACAAACAAAACCTGCAAGGAGATCAAGTGGTTAGATAACAAACAATTCACACAAGAGTCCTTAGGTTTACGGCTTGCATGCAGTATGACCAGGTGATCACCCTTCCCCAAAGGCACTTCTATGGATAAAGAGATTTCAGCAACAGGGTTCTACCTGTTACTCAAAATTTCCAGCCCCTCTAAAACACCCTCGACCATGGTACATGCATACCACGCATTGATACTTTAAGAAGAAACCTATCTGAATTGTAGTATCGGGTCGCGACCATAACTTGACATGCATCAAGAATAGCCCTCCCACTACATTCCTAAAAGTCAAGATGGGTTAAAGGTGACTAAAGGTCCTTGAGCTCTGACGCACCCAAAGGTACATACGTAAACCTCTCTCATGCAAAAGAGGTACATAATAACCAGTGGAGGCCTAACTCAAGCGCGAGCTCTCATATTGACCAATCCCAAGCATGCACAAGGGAGGTCTCCATGACTATGCCGCTCCTATCTTAAGGTGCACTCGAATCAGGGTATAGGATTCATCTTCCAAGAAACCCAAGCAACCTTGAAGAGTAAAGCAATCAAAACAAACAAGTTGGTGATCTAAGCCCTAAGGTAAATCCCTCTTTAAAAATCCCCAACAGAGTCGCCAGTTCTGTAACTCGGTGAACTGACTTTTATTTTTTATAAGCAACAATGTTGCGGTAAGTATGAGTCGCCACCGAATTTTATTTTGTCCAATGTTAGGAAAGGTAAAAAGTACAGAAAAAGACCTTTTCAAAGAAAACGGGCTTGGGGGGTAAGTTATGAAAAGGGAAGGTGTAAGCACCCTTTTCATCCATAGTTTTCTACGGGCTCTTAATTTGCTTAGCTCAAGTTTTTTTGTTTGTTTTGAGTTGAAAAGGGGCATAAGGACTTTAGCGTAAATGCGTAGTGTCGCGGGCGAAAAATCGTATCCTTTTTTGTGGATGAGACACCTGATGCCTTCTTTGGGCTCGAGTGCTCATAAAAATGATTTTTCTTTGTTTCGACCAAACTTTTTATTATTTCCAAAGTAGGAAAAGGAAAAAAGCTGCAATAACCTTAAAAGTGGGGGAGAGATCTTGGGTAAGAGGGTTGGTTATACGAAGGGAAGGTATTAGCACCCAACGTATCTATAGTACTCTATAGGCTTCTTTGTTGTGTTTGTTTCATTCTATGCTATGGTGGAGGTTCTGTTGTGAAATAGGTGGGACCTAAGGTGTTTGTTTGATTATGCTCGCAAAGATCATCGCGATCCTCTGCATACATATCCCTTAGAGGGAATCAGAGCAACTGTAGCTCGGGGTCTACGGGTGCTAAGGTTTGAATGGTTTGAGAGAGAAGTTTTGCTCGCCAAGGATACGACCTTGTGCGTACGTATTCTCAAAGGGATGTTGAGAAAGTCAGAGAAATCGTAGTTCCCACTTATGCCAGTGGAAGCAAAGGAAAAGAGACAAATGTCATCTAAATGTTCGATGTATCTAATCTATATCATCACATACTGTCGCGGGGAAAAATCGTATCTTTTTTCGGGATGAGACACCTGATGCCTTCTTTGGGCTCGAATGCTAAAAAAAAAATGATTTTTCTTTTGTACCGACCAAACTTTTTATTGTTTCCAAAGGAGGAAAAGGAAAAAAGTTGCAATAACCTAAAAAACAGATGCAAAGCCCAAAACTAAAAGCAATGCATAAGTGGGGAGAGATTCCGGGTAAGAGGGTTGGTTATACGAAGGGAAGGTATTAGCACCCAACGTATCTATAGTACTCTATAGGTTTCTTTATTTTGTTTTTTTCATTCCGTGGTGGAGGTTCTTGTGAAAGAGGTGGGACCTAAGGTGTTTGTTTGATTATGCTCGCAAAGATCATCGCGATCCTCTGCATACATATCCCTTAGAGGGAATCAGAGCATCTGTAGCTCGGGGTCTACGGGTGCTAAGGTTTGAATGGTTTTTTTTTGTTTTGTTTTGCTCGCCAAGGATACGACCTTGTGCCTACGTATTCTCAAAGGGATGTTGAGAAAGTCAGAGCAATCGTAGTTCCCACTTATGCTAGTGGAAGCAAAGGAAAAGAGACAAATGCCATCTCAATGTTCGATGTATCTAATCTATATCATCACATACATCTGTTTGATTTGTGTTTAAAAATATTTTCATTATAAGCCCTGGGCTGTGCCACTTATGGCGCTTAGAATGATAAAGATGTTTTTGTTTGTTTAACCAGCCTTGTGGCAAAAACTTTCATTGAAGTCAGCCTTGTGACAAAAAGTTTTGATTAATCAGCCAGCCTTGTGGCAAAAGTTTCAATGAAGTCAGCCTTGTGACAAAAACTTTGATTAATCAGCCAGTACGGTGGCAAAACGGTTTGATTGATTAGCCAGCCTTGTGGCAAAAAAGTTTGATTGATTGATTGTGTATGATGATATAGAAGAGATACTCCTATCATAGAGATGATAAATGTCTAATCTCCTAGGGTATTTGTTTTGGATATTGGGGGGATGCTTATAAGAAGCCCGTGGGTCCTTGTACGAAGCCCAAGAGGAGGCTATCCGAGGGTCCTTGCATTGTAAGCCCAAGAGGAGGCTATGGGAGGGACAATCCAGGGTCCTTGCATTGTAAGCCCAAGAGGAGGCTATGGGAGGGACAAGTCGTTTGTACGAAGCCCAAGAGGAGGCATGGTATAGTTGGTTTGAGCTCTTAGAGCGATTTCACCGGGAAACCATACTCTATGTCCTAACCTAAACTAGGGAGATTCTTTGCACGAAGCCCAATAGGAGGCTATGGGGAACCTAGTGTTGTACTAAGTTGAACAAGCATATATAACACAATCACAAATATGAACAAGTACGAACAAATATGAACAAGTACATGAACAAATATGAACAGTTATATATATGACAAAGTGTGTGTATAATGGAGTTTATGAAGGAAATATACTTGTAAGCATGATCCATTTGTATACACGGGGGCTCGGGACTTATACTCGGGGAGAGGCCCACTTGAGTTTATTCAAAAGCTATGCAAACAAATATTTACAAAAGGGCTTGGGACTTATACCTATGTGGAGGCCCATGTTTTATTTTTGGGAAGATTTAAAGAAAACCTTCATTTTTGATTAGTTATTCAAAGAAATCAAATTGATCGAGATATATATAAAATGTGTATGTACAAAAAGGTGTACAATGAAATACCTAATTTCATGTACGGGAATGGGACTTATACCTACGTGGAGGCCCCTCGTATTTTATAAAACATGGTTTGATTGTTTTATTAACAGACGCGTCGTTTGAATAAACTGTTTGAAAGTTTTTGTTTTGAAAGAAGTTTTCTGTACAAAGAAAAAACTGTAAAAAAAAACAAAAGGAAAGGGACTTATACTCTCTAATATTCGAGAGGCCCCACAAAGTTTTGAAAATCAATTGATCAATTAAAAAGATTTAATCAATAGTTTCCTTTGAAATCAAAAAGAAATGGTTTATCGTTTTTGAAAATAATCGCGATCGCTTGTTCTTTTAAAATGGTTAGAATTTGAAAGAAACCAACTTAATTAATATAAAAAAAAATTTTATGCTTAATTAAGACCTAAGTGATTAGGGTTTGATCACAAAAAATATTCACAAATGATTAGATTAAAAATCAAATGAAAAAATAATATTTAAAGTATTTTAAAAACATTTAAAAACATGTCATTTTAAACCTAATAAAAACATATTAAATAAATATTTTTTTTGTGATTTTTTTTGGTATTCATAAAATACATATATTAAATGAGAAGTGTGTGAAATATGAATAAAAAATGAATTGATTTGATTGGTTAAATTAATTGATGAAGTTGTGTAAAAAATTGAAGAAAAATAGTTGTAAAAAAAATGGTTTGGTCCTGCCAGGGTTTGAACTCACGCCCTCTCTCTCACCAACCAAAACACTTGCCAACTGAGCTACGCGCGCAGCTTGTAATACACACGCATCCAACTGATTATATTTTAAACTCAACATTTGAAATTTCTGAATAAAAAATGGCGCCAAGAACACACCTTCAACTGAATTTTGAAAATCTCCAAAACTGTGTTGTTTTGATCAAGTAAAGGGTCTATCTCACTCGGTTTTTTACGAGGAACATGATGGTAATCTCACAATTCATTTATTTTTGCTCTAAGGTGATCAATTTTGTGATGAACACGAAGAACCCTAAAACTGAAATTCAATGTGAAATCGTGTATGTGCAAGTTATGATGCAATTGATTGAGGGTTAATGATCCTCATAGGTGCAGAAACAAGATGGTATGTTCATATTTCATTTATGATGCATGCAAGTATGAGTTTGAAGTTCATGAGCACTTACCTTTAAAACGGCACAACTGAGAATCGAATTCTTGCTTGGAGGTGTTACAGAAGTTGTTGCTCGATCTGAACAGCTTCAATGATGATTATAGAACATGTCTGGATGCTTGGAGTGGATTGAAAACATCTGGATCATTCCATGGAACCCGATCTGCAGTAGAACCAAGTGTGAATCGAGCCTGATGATTCTGAAGTTTTTGATTGATGATGAGTGTTGGGATAGTTCATATGTGGCATATATGAGGTGTTGGAAGTGTTAATTTGGACAGAAATGATCTTGAATGGATTTTGGCATGATAAGGCTCAATTTTGGTTCATGTGGAAGTGAGGTAGTGATTCTGAGATTTGAGTGTTTTTGGGGTGTGTGGATGGATCAAACACATCACATATGATGCTTAGAAGTTGTTAGAACCATCACTTTGGCCAGAAATTCAAAGGTTTGGAGGTTGAGTTTTCTACCCCTTTGAAACTTAAGAAACTTGCATTCTAAGAAAGAAGAGAGAAAACCTATAATTGTGAGGTTTTGGTGTGAAGAGCTTTGCAAGTTGATGCAAGAATGGTGATTTGGCATTTGGAGATAAAATGGAATCTTTACATTTAATGCATAATGGTTAAAAGTGACTAAACCATGGTTAAACCTCAATCTTCTTATCCTCTTCCATTCTGATCTCAAATCAGAAAAATATCTTCAATTATTGCATCTATGCATCATTATTTGGATCATTTGGCAATTTGGTTCATAACTTAGTGAAAATGGCATGAAATTTCAAGTGAAAAGTTCACTAATGTCAAAATTCAAAACCATGGCTACACTCCATATTTTTTCATGCTCTTGGACATTTTGGAAAGCTCATATTACACACTTCAAAACCCTAGTTGAAAGTTTCTTCAAGACCTTTAAGGAAGTGGGTGAAAAAAGTCCATGAACTTTGAAGAAAATGAAGTTTTAAGTGAAATTTTCAAAAGATACCAACTTTGAAGCTCCATATCTCTTAAATGGTTGATCTTTTGGAAAATCATCATATGTGACAAAGTTGTTTATTGGATCAAAATCTACAACTTTCATGTTGGAAGTTTTTTTCAGTTTGTAGGTGAAATTTTGAGAAATTCCCTTCCAAAGTTTGGAAAAAACCATTGAAAAACACTTAGAAAATTTTTCTAAGTATAAAAGTCAAACTTTGACTTTTTGATTCTTGATTGATTTTCTTGATTTTTCTTGATCAAATGACTTCATATATCATATATTGATGATTTAAAACTTCAAAAGTCATGGTTGACCAAAATTCTCCAAAAGTCAAAGGTGATCTTGTACAGTTGACTTTTTTCAGACGAATCGCGTTTCTGGAGATTTCAAATGAAACAGGCTATCCTCATCAAATGAATGGTATGAATGGATCAAATTGAGGCATTGGAGTATATTGAGCCATGGTTTGAGTTGTGGCATCATGTCCTGATTAAAAAGTCATTTGTTTAGTGATTTAGGTCAAAAACCCTAATTGTCGACCTGATGAAATTGATGACTGCGGATCTTGAATTGAGACACAATTTCCGTGTGATGTTGTCATAGGGATTATTTGAAGATGATTGAAACCTTTGATTGACTTCCTGGGGATTTTTAGGGTTTCCCAAATGTGATCCCTGATTTCAGTCCCTGATAGTTCCAAACCTTAATCTGATGATTTGAAATTTCACTGTTGATCAATCCTTGTGTAGGAGATGTTATGAGCCAATGGATTAGTTAAAAATGATGCACTTGGGGTCTTGAGTTCATTTCCCAAGTGATTAGGTCAAATTCTGAGCAAAAATCAGGAGTATGCTATCTTCAGTCAAAACCCTAATCTGGTTGGTTCAGAGCCTTTGAGCTTGTTGAAATGAATCTCTGAGGACCAAATGTTGATTGTTGATGAAGATGATTCCTTTGAGATGGAGGGAGAACAAAATCCTAATTTATTTGTTGCTTGTACTGATGAGTGATTTCTTGATTAAACCCTGCTGAGTCACAAGTAGCAAACACAAGCTATGCAATTTGTTAGAGATGCAAATGATGCATATGCAATGATATGAGGTGGTATCTTAGGTCAAAAATTGGGGTATGACACATACATCTGTTTGTTTTTGTTTGAAAATCTTTTCATTATAAGCCCTGGGCCATGCCACTTATGGTGCTTAGAATGATAAAGATGCTTTTTAGCCAGCCTTGTGGCAAAAACTTTCAATGAAGTCAGCCTTGTGACTAAAAGTTTTGATTAATCAGCCAGCCTTGTGGAAAAAGTTTCAATGAAGTCAGCCTTGTGACAAAAACTTTGATTAATCAGCCAGTATGGTGGCAAAAAGGTTTGATTGATTAGCCAACCTTGTGGCAAAAAAGTTTGATTGATTGATTGATTGATTGATTGTTTGTGATGATATAGAAGAGATACTCCTATCATAGAGATGATAAATGTCTAATCTCCTAGGGTATTTGTTTTGGATATTGGGGATGCTTATAAGAAGCCCGTGGGTCCTTGTACAAAGCCCAAGAGGAGGCTATCCGAGGGTCCTTGCATTGTAAGCCCAAGAGGAGACTATGGGAGGGACTATCGAGGGTCCTTGCATTGTAAGCCCAAGAGGAGGCTATGGGAGGGACAAGTCGTTTGTACAAAGCCCAAGAGGAGGCATGGTATAGTTGGTTTGAGCTCTTAGAGCGATTTCACCGGGAAACCATACTCTATGTCCTAACCTAAACTAGGGAGATTCTTTGCACGAAGCCCAATAGGAGGCTATGGGGAACCTAGTGTTGTACTAAGTTGAACAAGTATATAACATAAACACAAATATGAACAAGTACGAGCAAATATGAACAAGTACATGAACAAATATGAACGAGTATGAACAAGCACATATATATGACAAGGTGTGTGTATACAATGGAGTTTATGAAGGAAATATACCTGTAAGCATGATCCGTTTGTAAACATGGGGGCTCGAGACTTATACTCGGGGAGAGGCCCATTGAGTTTATTCAAAAGCTATGTAAACAAGTATTTACAAAAGGGCTCGGGACTTATACCTACATGGAGGCCCATGGTATATTTTTTTGGGAAGATTTAAAGAGAACCTTCATTTTTATTTGTTGTTTGAAAAATCAAATTGATCGAGGTATATACAAAAAAAAAAAAGGTGTGTGTACAATGAAATACCTAATTTCATGTACAGGAATGAGACTTATACCTATGTGGAGGCCCATGTTTTATTTTCATAAAACATGGTTGATTGTTTTTTGAAGTTTTGTTGTTTTGAAAATGATTTGAAAAACTGTTTGAAAAGGTTTTGTTTTGAAGAAGTTTTCTGTTTTAAAAAAAAACTGTACAAAAAGAAAAGAAATGGGACTTACACTCTCTAATATTCGAGAGGCCCCACTTCGTTTTGAAAATCAATTGTTTTAAAAAGAATCGTGATCGCTTGTTTTAAAACGGTTTGAATTTGAAAGAAATCAACTTAATTAAGTTAAAAAAACAAACTTTAAAGCTTAATTAAGACCTAAAAAATTAGGGTTTGATCACAAAAAATATTTACAAGTGATTAGGTTAAAAAATCAAATGAAAAATAATATTTAAAGTATTAAAAACACTTAAAAATATATCATTTTATACCTAATAAAAAACATATTAAATAAATATTTTTTGGTGATTTTTTTTGGTATTCATAAAATACATATATTAAATGAGGAGTGTACAAAAAATGAAATAAAAATGAGTTAATTTGATTGGTCAATTAATTGAATGAAGTTGCAAAGAAAATGGAGAAAAATAGTTGTAAAAAATATGGTTTTGGTCCTGCCAGGGTTTGAACCCACGCCCTGAGGTTCACTACTCAAAACAACAACCAACTGAGCTGCGCGCGCAGCTTGTAACATACACGCTTCCATTTAATTATATTTGAAAACTAATATTTGAAATTTCTGAACAGAAAATGGCGCCAAGAACACCATCCCCATTTGATTTTGAAAATTCTTGAAACTGGATTGTTTTGATCAAGTGGATAGTCTAACTCACTCGAATTTCAACAAGGAGCATGATGGTACCATTTAATTTCATTTATTTTCACTCTAAGATCATTAATTCTCTGATGAACACGAAGAACCCTAATATGACAAATCATTGTGAAATCGTGTATGATCATGATATGATGCAATTGATTGAGGGTTAATGATCCTCATAGGTGCAGAAACAAGATGATATATCAATATTTCATTTATGATGCGTGTATGTATGAGTTTGAAGTTCATGAGCACTTACCTCAAAAACGGCCAAAGTGAGAATTGAATTTTGATCTGGAGGTGTTACAGATGCTTTGTGATGATCTGGATAGCTTCAATGATGATTATGGAAGGTGCCTGGATGCTTGGATCAATTTGAATTCACCTGTGCAAAGCTATGGAACCCGATCTGCAGAGCCTTGGAGTGAGGATCGAATTTGAAAATTCTGATGTTACAGATCATATGTGAGTGTTTGAACAGTTCATATGCGATATATACGAGGTGTTGGAAGTGTTAGTTTGGACAGAGATGAGCTAGAATGGATTTTGGCATGATAAGGCTAGTGTTATGCATATTTGGGAAGTGAGGTAGTGATTTAGAGGTTTAGGTGTTTTTGGGGTGTATGAGTGGATCAAACACATCCCATATGATGTTTATGAGTTGTTGGAACCACCATTTTGGCCAGAACTCCAATGGTTTAGAGATTGAGATTTCTACCTCTTTGAAAACTATGAAACTTGTAATTCAAGAAAGAAAGAGAAAACCTATGCTTATGAGGTTTTGGTGTGATTTTGAATGGAGTTTGGACCTCTATTTATAGGCCAAGGATTCTGAACTCAGAGCTTTACAAGTTGATCAAGGAATGGTGATTTGGCATTTGGAGATAAAATGGAATCTTTACATTTAATGCAAAATGGTTAAAGTGACTTAACCATGGTTATTTCTCTAAGCTTCTTATCTCTTTCCATTCTGATCTCAAACCAGAAAAATATCTTCCAATTATTGCATTGGTGTGTCATCACTTGTGTTATAGGCCATGTAGTATTGAACTTAGTGAAAATGGCTTGTAATTTCATGCATAATGACCTCTAATGACAAAATTCAAAACCATAGCTATGCTCCATATTTTTTCATGCTCTTGGACATTTTGGAAAGCTCATGTTATGTACTTCAAAACCCTAGTTGGAAGTTTCTTCAAGACCTTTAAGGAAATGGGTGAAAAAGATCCATGAACTTTGAGAAAAATGAGATTTCAAGTGAAATTTTCAAAAGATGCCAACTTTGAAGCTCCATATCTCTTAAATGATTGATCTTTTGGAAAACAATTATATGTGTCAAAGTTGTTTATTGGATCAAAATCTACAACTTTCATGTTGGAAGTTTTTTCAGTTTGTAGGTGAAATTTTGAGAAATTCCCTTCCAAAGTTTTGAAAAAACCATTGAAAAACACTTAGAAAATTTTCCAAGTATGGAAAGTCAAACTTTTGACTTTTTGATTCTTGATTGATTTTCTTGATTTTTCTTGATCAAATGACTTCATATATCATATATTGATGATTCAAAACTTCAAAAGTCATGGTTGACCAAAATTCCCCAAAAGTCAATGGTGATCTTGTACAGTTGACTTTTTCAGACGAATCGCGTTTCTGGAGATTTCAAATGAACCAAACTATCCTCACCAAATGAATGGTATGAATGGATAATATTGAGGTATTAGAGGATATTGAATCATAGTTTGAGTTGTGGCACCATGTCCTGATTAAAAAGTCAGTTGTTCAAGTGAATTAGGTCAAAAACCCTAATTGTCGACCGGATGAAATTGATGACTGTAGGTCTTGAATTGAGATAAAATTTCCATTGGATGTTATCATAGGGATTGATTGAAGATGATTGAAACCTTTGAGTGATTCCCTGGAGCTTTTTAGGGTTTCCCAAATGTGATTCCTGATTTTAGTCCCTGATAGCTCAAAAACCCTAATATGATGATCTGAAATTTCACTGTTGATCAGCCTTTGTGTAGGAGTTGTCTTGAGTCAATAGATTAGGTCAAAATTATGTACTTGGGGTCTTGAGATCATGTCCCAATTCATTAGGTCAAATCCTGAGCAAAAGTCAGGAGTATACTGTCTTCAGTCAAAACCCTAGTCTGGTTGATTCAGAGCTTTTGAACTTGTTGAAATGAATCTTTGAGGACCAAATGTTGACTGTTGATGAAGATAGTTCTTTTTAAATGAAGGGAGAACAAAACCCTAATCGATTGTTGCTTGTACTGATGAGTGATTTCTTGATTAAACCCTGCTGAGCACAAGTAGCAAACACAAGATATGCAATTTGTTAAAGATGCAAATGATGCATATGCAGATGATATGAGGTGGTATCTTAGGTCAAAAATTGGGGTATGACAGATGCCCCTATTTAAGTTTCTTCAACCTGAGATATGAAGATTGAAAACCTTCGTTTCGATAGGGTGGAAGAGACTTAAATATCAGAAGACGCGAATTTTGGACCTAAGATACCAAAATTGCGAATGATGCAAGGATATCTTTACCGAGGGAATATCAAGAACTGACTCCGCTGGGGAAAAGAGATCGGGAAGGATGCCTCAATCCGTTTTAGGAAGAGAATCCGTTTTATCGGGAAAGCAAGTGTATGCTTCACCTGGGAATAATAGCTTTGTAAGAAAAGCTTGCCTATCAACATTATCGACTATCAACATAGAGATAGACTTGTTTAATAATGCGAAGGTGAAAAGTATGAAACTAGATTACTGACTATCAGCATGGTGATAGACTTGACAAGGTAAAAAGAGTTTCAAAGGTTCGGTTAATATTACTGACTATCAGCATGGTGATAGACATGTTAAATAATATAACTAGAACAAAAGGGTTACCGACTACCAGCCTCGTGATAGTGGTTCTAAAGAAATGATCAATTATCAGCCAAGTGATAAAATGATTCTGGAGACTTTGCTAGGGAAATTACTGGTTATTCAGCCTTGTGAACAGTAATAAGGCCCTGATTGTCAAATAGTCTTCATGATTGATTTCCTTGAGAGGAAAAATCTTTTGAAAGAGACATAAGCTGCTCAGATGATGAGGCTATTGCTATTTGTCTATTTTTCACGACTCTATTTGAGGAATCGGAATTTGAATTTTTGGTAAAGACAAGGTTCTAACCAAGAACAAATTGGAAAGAACAGTCAAACAAGACTTTGTACCCAATGAGGAATGAACTCAAATGGGATTTTCTCCTTCGTTTTGATAGGAGAAACTAAAGAAACCTTCTTCCACGAGGAATGATCTCAGTGGGGAACTGGAGAAAGAATGATATTCTTTTCTGCTTATGGGTGACAACCTACTTGAGAGATGACACGCCCATACTTGTTTCTTTTCTTTTTCTTTTTCTTTTTTCTTCTTCTCTTTTTTTTTTTTGAGGATAGATATATCCTAAACAAGTGATTTTAAAGCAAACATTGAAAAATCCAAGAATGCATAAATGATGCAAATATGTATGAATGATGAATGTCATGAATGTAGCATGCATGCTGACGATACTGACAGACAAAGAAGTATATACTAGTGATGGACCAACGTCGCAATACAACCAGATACTTGGTAAATGTTCTTCAACACGGTGTGGATAGCACAGTTGATGAATGATGCTGCGTGCTTTAGACTTCTCTGGGGAAAATAAGCATCCCCTTTTTTATTGAGATGGAGGAACTTCTTCACTGGAGATGAAAGAACTTCTTCACTGGGGATAAAAGACCTTCTTCACTGGGGATAGAAGAGCTTCTTTACCTCGAGGGGTAATTGCTTCAGGAATTCTTTTCTGGGATCAGAATACTGTTGTCTCAACAATTTTCAGGGAGAATCCTTTTGTTCATCTTACGGAGACAACTGCTGATGTTTCTTCCGTTGTTCACAATTCAAAGGAAAGTTTCGCTTTTATTTTGAAAAAAGAAAAGTGAAGTAAATTCATTTAAAACTTATTTTTTCTTTTTCTTTCAAAAGTGAATAACATAATTAAAGCGTCATTTTGCAAGCTGAAAGAAATTAAAGATTGCAAACAAATGGGCACAAGGCTCAAATTTATTTAATAGGATGGTAATCAGCTAAAGGCGTGATTCCATGGAGTATTTACAAAAGTTAGAAATGGTAATTATGCGGAAAAGGCTACATTGAAAGCAATAACCACTATTTCCCTAACAACTTTGAGTTCCAACTGTGTTGGTCGCTTCAGATTTGGCGATAATTTGATTGAAGATCCTTTGATGAAAAGACTCTTCAGGTGACGAAGTACGGACTGATGCAGTTACTTTGTCATTAATCCCTATTTTTTGCCTAGATTGCCCTTTCAGGTTTTCAATCTACCAGGATGAATTTTTTTCTGTTTATTGTCTCTAATTTTTGCCTGGACCGCCCTTTCAGGTTTTCAGTCCACCGAGACGCTCATTTTTGCCTAAGTCGCCCTTTGCGGGTTTTTGACTTACCGAGCTGTTCTTTTATTCTTTTTTAGACAGAGTATTTCTTGACTGCATCAGCATTCACAGGATGTGGGAGTTCATCACCATCCATGGTTGCAAGAGTCATGGCGCCGCCAGAAAATGTTCTTTTGACAACATACGGGCCTTCGTAATTAGGAGACCATTTGCCCCTAGAATCTGGTTGAAAAGACAAGATCTTTTTAAGCACGAGGTCGCCTTCTCGAAATTCACGAGGTCGAACCTTTTTGTTGAAGGCTTGTTTCATCCTTGCTTGGTATAACTGTCCATGGCATAGAGCAGTCATACATTTTTCTTCAATTAAGTTCAACTGATCGTATCTGCTTTGACACCATTCAGCTTCTGATAATTTAGTTTCCATGAGGACTCTCATTGATGGGATTTCAACTTCTACGGGGAGCACAGCTTCCATGCCGTATACTAGAGAAAAGGGAGTTGCCCCTGTTGAAGTACGCACTGAAGTACGATACCCATGTAAAGCAAATGGCCGCATTCCGTGCCAGTCTTTGTAAGTGACGACCATTTTCTGGACGATCTTCTTAATGTTCCTTTTGGCGGCTTCAACGGCGCCGTTCATTTTTGGTCTGTAAGGAGAAGAGTTATGATGCTCAATCTTGAATTCCTCACACAATTCTTTCATCATCTTGTTGTTTAAGTTTGAACCATTGTCAGTAATGATCTTGCTGGGAACACCATATCGGCAAATGATGTTATTCTTGATGAACCTCACAACCACTTGTCTTGTAACGTTGGCGTAAGATGCTGCTTCGACCCATTTGGTGAAGTAATCGATAGCCACTAAGATGAAATGATGACCGTTTGAAGCTTTCGGTTCGATCATTCCGATCATGTCGATACCCCACATGGAAAAAGGCCATGGATATGAGAGAACGTTGAGTAGAGTCGGCGGCACATGGATCTTATCTGCGTAGATCTGGAACTTGTGACATCTCTTCACGTGTTTATAACAGTCAGATTCCATTGTCAACTAGTAGTATCCTTCTCTTAAGATTTTCTTGGACATTGCATGCCCATTTGAATGAGTTCCAAAGGTCCCTTCATGCACTTCATGCATTAACATGTCTGCTTCGTGTCTATCCACGCATCTGAGCAAAACCATGTCGAAGTTTCTTTTGTATAGCACATCTTCGTTCAGGAAGAAACTGCCAGAAAGTCTCCTTAGAGTTTTCTTATCTTTGTTTGATGCCCCAAGTGGGTACTCTTGAGTTTGAAGGAAGCGTTTGATGTCGTGAAACCACGGTTTATCATCGATGACTGCTTCAGTTGCAAACACATAAGCGGGCCTTTCAAGGCGCGTAATTCTGACTTTAGGCATATCATTCCAATGATTGAATTTGAACATGGAAGATAGAGTAGCCAAGGCGTCTGCCATTCGATTCTGATCTCGAGGTATATGATGCAATTCAACCTTGTTGAAGAAAGTCAACAGACGTCTTGCATAATCTCTGTAAGGAATCAAGCCAGGGTGGTAAGTTTCCCACTCGTCTTTGATTTGGTTGATCACAAGGGCTGAATCTCCATATATGTCGAGGATTTTGATCCTTAAGTCAATGGCTTCTTCGAGACCCATGATACAAGCTTCATATTTTGCGACGTTGTTGGTGCAATCAAATAGCAATCTGGCGGAGAACGGGATATGAGTACCCTTGGGAGTGATGATGACTGCCCAATTCCATTGCCAAAAGCGTTTACTGCTCCATTGAAAATTAGGCCCCATCTTGATCCAGGATCAGGACCTTCTTCAGGTAACGGTTCGTCACAATCTTTCATCTTCAAGTACAAGACATCTTCATCAGGAAAGTCAAACTTGAGAGATTGATGTTAATTAATTGGTTGATGCGCCAAGTGATCGGCGAGAATGCTTCCTTTGACCGCTTTCTGAGCATGGTATTCGATGTCATATTCAGATAACAACATTTGCCATCGGGCAATCCTTCCTGTTAATGCAGGCTTTTCAAAGACATACTTGATCGGATTCATTTTGGAGATTAACCAAGTTGTATTGTTTATCATGTATTGGCGGAGACGTTTTGAAGCCCAGGCCAAAGCACAACATGTTTTTTCGAGCATGGAGTAACGAGACTCACAATCTGTGAATTTCTTACTCAGGTAATAGATGGCATGCTTCTTCTTACCGGTTTCATCTTGTTGTCCAAGCATACAACCCATGAATTCTTCTAACACAGTAAGGTACATGATTAGTGGTCTTCCTTCAACTGGAGGAATCAATATTGGTGGTTCTAACAGGTATTCCTTGATACTGTCGAAGGCTTTCTCGCAATCTTCAGTCCATACAACCCCTTGATCTTTGCGGAGAAGCTTGAAAATCGGCCCACAAGTAGCAGTCATTTGAGAGATAAATCTGGAGATATAGTTCAATCGTCCGAGAAATCCTCTTACTTGCTTTTCAGTTTTTGGTGCAGGCATCTCTTGAATAGCTCTGACTTTGTCGGGATCTACTTCAATACCTCTTTGGATGACAATGAAACCTAAGAGTTTTCCAGATCTAACCCCAAAAGTACATTTGTTAGGATTCAAGCGAAGCTGATATTTCCTTAGTCGTTGAAACAACTTCAAAAGGTATTCAATATGTTCTTCTTCTGTGCTGGACTTGGCTATCATGTCGTCCACATAAACTTCAATTTCTTTATGCATCATGTCATGAAAGAGAGTAGTCATTGCCCTTTGGTAAGTTGCGCCTGCATTCTTTAATCCAAACGGCATCACTTTATAGCAAAATGTACCCCATGGGGTGATGAAAGATGTTTTCTCCATGTCTTCGGGAGCCATCTTGATCTGATTATAATCGGAGAACCCGTCCATGAAAGAAAATATGTTGAAGTTAGCGGTGTTATCAACCAGCATGTCAATATGAGGTAATGGAAAGTCATCTTTTGGACTGGCTTTGTTCAAGTCACGGTAGTCAACACACATTCTAACTTTGCCATCTTTCTTCGGAACTGGCACTATGTTGGCCAACCATTGAGGATACTCAGAGGTGACAAGAAAACCTGCGTCGAATTGCTTTTGAACTTCCACTTTGATCTTGTTAGCCATATCAGGGTGAGTCCTTCGCAATTTCAGCTTAACTGGCGGACATTCTAGCTTCAATGGCAAATAATGCTGAACAATATTGGTATCCAACCCAGGCATGTCTTGGTAGGACCAGGCGAACACATCAACATACTCTTTGACAAGATCTGTCAACTTACTCTTGATATCAGTATCAAGCAGCGATCCAATAGTCACTTCTTTTTTGTCTTCTTCAGAACCCAAGTTGATCTTTTCTAAAGGCTCTTTGTGAGGCAGAATGGCTCTTTCCTCGTGCTTAAGTAATCGAGAGATCTCGTCCGGGATCTCCTCTTCTTCCTCTTCTTCGGCTTCGAACACAGGAAACTCAAAGTTGGGAGAGGGCATAAGGTTATTGCATTCAATGGGTTTATCAATAGTAAATCTGCACATATGATTTATATTTATTTTAGAAAATTTATGAATGCAAGAGTGTATGCAGATTTTTTTTGGAAAGTTTTTTTTGGTTTTTTGGGATTACCATTTCCAGAAAAAAGCAAAAAAATAAAACACATAGTGTAGGGAATTCAAAATGACATTTTATTTATGATTCATTTTTTAAACAAAGCCCTAAATACAAACTCATTTGTCTTGGGCGGGACAAAGAGGAAAACTTTTAAAACAAAGCCCTATACACAAAGTTATTCGGGCGGAACATTTAAAAGCAAAGCCCTATAAAACATCTCTCTGCTTTGGGCCAGGCAGGAGGTCAAAATAACAACGAGATGATTACTTTGAGCGGCGAACAACATTCGGAACGTCGACAGCTTTCTAGTAGCAACGAATTCCTCTGTGTATTATGTATTCAGGAAAATTCTCCTCAGAATTGTCTTCAGTAATGACATTGACCGCTGGTCGAGCAGGATTTGAAGGTCCTGGTTTGTCACCTTTGTTCTTTGCAGAGTTGAAACGGTCTTCTTCTACTTCTTGAAGAGCATAAGATGAATCACAATCTTCAGAATTTTCAGGATGTACTTCCCAATCTTCAGGATGAAGAGTCTCACTGTCAGAGACACTTTCCAAGTCAACTGCGGGGCCGTCTTCCCCTTTATCTTCAAAAATGCCATTTATGTGATAGTAACCATCTTCAGGGTTACCAATCTATGTAGATGCGTTGAAGCTGAAATCTTCAGTAATTTCAGGCTGCTGAGAAAATTGAGAGGGCTGATAAACCTCTTCTAGTTGATTATCATATTCAAAGGAATCTCCCCATCCAGTTGGTTGGATGTCTTCAATCGCAATCTTTGAACTTTCAGGTGCAGTATATTTCACCATATAATCATATTTGCCACTTGGTTGTCCCAAGGTGTCCCAAATTTCTGCAGGAACAGGCGCAGTTTCGTTGGCACTAGATTTCTCTGAAGGAGGATAGAACGGTGCATATGGTTCTTCCTGAGATATGTATCCTGAGTCATTGAGATAACATTTCCATTCTTCTTCAGGATCGGGCAGATCTTCTTCGATGCATTCTTCGATAAGGACATTAACCTCTTGAGGAATCGGGTTAAGGAACCCTCCACTAAAGAATGTTTCTTTGATCGAATGAAGGGTTTCATCCTTCTTGGTACAGTTTGAGGACATCGGTGAACATCCGAGTCCTGCTCTGGTTTCATTCTTGGTAGGGATCACAACTTGCCCCCAGCCAGTGGTAGTTCCATCTTTCACCACTTTCACTGCTTCTTTGTATGAAGAGATTGATGCTTTCTTTTTGGAAGATTTGTCTTCTAAAGAGAGACCTTGGAACTGCGTTCCTTCCTCATTATCAGCACTTATAAAAGAGAAATTGGATAAATGGCTCACCATCAAGGCTTGCTCCCCACTTATTGTTACCAATTTTCCATTTGTTATAAATTTTAACTTTTGATGGAGCGTAGAAGTCACTGCCCCTGCTTCATGGATCCATGGTTGTCCCAACAGACAGCTATATGCAGCTTGAATGTCCATTACTTGGAAGGTGATTTGAAATGTATGTGGACCAATTGTCATGGGAAGGTTGACTTCGCCGATAACATATTTCCGCGATCCATCAAATGCTTTGACTACCACACCACTGAACTTCATAGGCATTCCTTGGTAAGATAAACGAGCAAGAGTCGTCTTCGGCATCACATTCAAGGAAGATCCAGTGTCTACCAATACATTAGACAAAGAGTCTGACTGATAGTTCATAGAAATGTGCAGAGCGAGATTGTGATTTCTGCCTTCCTCGGGAAGTTCTTCATCACAGAAGCTTAAATTGTTGCAAGCTGTTATGTTGGCTATTATCCCATCAAAGTGGTCAACAGTCACATCATGATCTACAAAAGCTTGATCCAAAACTCTCATCAGGGCTTCCCTGTGGGCTTCTGAATTTAACAGCAATGAAAGTATTGAGATTTTTGAAGGAGTCTGCATAAGCTGATCCACAATCTTGTATTCACTTCTTTTGATAAGCTTCAAAATTTCATCAAAGTCAGGATTGGCATTGGTTGCAATGGATTGACCAACATCAGTGTTCGTATTATTGACAGGAGTTTCCACAGGATTCCCCACTGGTGTATTGACAGGATTTTGCCCGGTTGCAGGAGCAACGGGTTGCTTTGGAGGTAGTGGAGTGTACACACGTCCACTTCTTGTTACTCGACTCACATCGGCGATATTCACGACAGATGAAAGAGTAGGTAAAGGAACTTCTTGTCCATTCTTTATCATTGTTGCACTGTAGTTGTATGGAACTTCCTTGTCCGAGTCATAGGGAACAGGTTCAGGTAGACAAATGATTAAAGGAGCAACAGGAACCTTTGGCTTGTTGTAAGTAACTTCTATGCGCTCAGGCATGTTGAAATGAGGAACGATGACGTTAACTTTAGGCATTTCCGAGTTGATATCTGAGACTAAAAGCTCATGCGGATAACATCCTATCATGTTAACTTCATCTTCATTCCTATTTCTGTAGATCTGAATAGTACCATTATCTAGCAAGACTTGAAGATCTCTTCTTACAATTGAACATCCATGAGAATCTACACAACATATGCTACAGGAACCGTAGTGATGCTGGTGAAAATTCCGCCCTTGACAGAGAGTAGCGTGCATTTGTACCAAATTTGCTCTTGAGAAATTGATATCATAGATTCGGTAATTGCCAGGACATCCATACACCATGTTTACAACCTGCCCTCCATGATTGGGCAGCGGATTTGCTTGCACATTTGGATTCAAATTTCTGAAAGAGAGAAGATTAGATCCAACCAACCTCTGAACTTCATATTTCAAAGCTATGCAATGCTCAAGATCATGGCCAGGTGCTCCTTAATGAAAAGGGCATGAGACCTCGGTTTTGTACCACCATGGGAGTTTCTCAGGTACTGGTGGTGGTGCTTTAGTTTGAACAAGACCTCTTTCGATCAAAGCAGGGTACAACTCTGTGTAGGTCATTGGAATCAGATCAAACTGTGGAGCTCTTTGTACACGATTCTGATTATTGTTAAACTGTTGAGCCTGTTGTCGAGGCTGTTGTTGTTGAAACTGCGGGGTAAATCCCGGATTCGGTGTTGTATTAACGACTGGCGTGATAGCAGCAACCTGTGGTTAACGAGTGACATTTCCTCTTGGCCTCCCTTGGGATACCATGTCAACACTTTGTTCTTTCTTCTTTGGGAAACCACTTCCGAACTTTTTGGTTCCGCTTGAAGATCCACCTTCTTTAGTTAAACGTCCGATTCAGACTCCTTCTTCTAGACGCATCCCCATGTTTACCATCTCAGTGAAATCACTTGGAGCACTAGCAATCATACGTTCATAGTAAAACGGGCCCAGAGTATTCAAGAAGATCTTTGTCATCTCTTTCTCTTTTAACGGTGGATTAATTTGAGCAGCAATTTCTCTCCATCGTTGGGCATATTCTTTGAAAGCTTCATGATCTTTCTGAGCCATGGATCGGAGCTGATCTATGTCTGGAGCCATATCCGAGTATATTTGTATTGTCGGACAAAGGCCTCGCCTAAGTCATTGAAAGTCTGAATATTGGTGCTATCCAATCCTGTGTACCACTTCAGTGCGGCACCAGTCAAACTGTCTTGAAAGTAATGGATGAGCAACTGATGATTATCTGCATAAGTAGACATCTTCCTAGCATACATCACGAGATGGCTTTGTGGACAAGAACTACCCTTGTACTTCTCAAAGTCTGGGACCTTGAATTTAGCTGGTATTTGTACACTAGGAACCAAACATAGCTCCTGGGCATTCTTTCCAAACAAGTCTTTTCCCCGAATAGCTTTGACTTCCAGTTGAATCTTGTTGAATTGTTCTTGGAGATCTTCCACGCGGTTGCGCTGATTTGTGCTATCACCTTGATCATGATAAATCTCATTGTCTCCGTAAGGAACAGTGTGAACCATAGGAGTAGCAATCGTCATAGTGGGTTGAGAGAGTGCCATAGTGATTTGAGAAAAAGTTACCCACTGATTTGGAGTGAACTGTGAACTTTGTGCAGCAGGCGCTTCAGTTGTGGATGTTTGAACCCCAGAAACATTATGGCGAAAAACCTGCACCGAAGCTGAAAGGCGTGCCCCAACCTTCTGGCATGGAGAAAGATGGAATGCTGAATGCAACTGTAGAAACTGGAGTAGTGACCTCAGATGTTACTGTTGCTTGACTGTTGGGTGGTGGCTGCTGATTTTGTGCGGCCATTAAGGAGTCAACCAGAGTAGTGAGACTTTCCAACTTTTCTTGAAGGGTGGTTACTGTACCACGGAGCTCAATATTATCTTGTTCAGAGTATTCCATCACTCTTCTTTTGCTTGAACGAGTATTGTATTTATGATCTGATTGCGAGCGCGGTCGTGAAACTTTGAGACGCGACAGCTTGACGATCTAATGGAGAAAGATCCAAAAGATGAGACTCTATACAACAGCCTCGATATGCAGAATGATGTATGCAAAATTTTTTTTTGATTTTTTCCAAATATTTTAAAGATTATTCTTTTGCAAACATTTGAACACAAACTATTCTTTTATAGAAATAATGGGAAAATGTGACAACATTGGAGCGTAGCTCCTTACAGAAGCAAATGATAAAAAAAACTAAACAATCCTAAGCATCCTCATCAGATGAAGAACCAAATGCGTTGTGCAGCTTGAGCTTCATGATTTCTTTCCCATAATAAGCTTTCAACTCCGCATTTTCGGTCCTTAGCTTGTCAACATTCTTCCAGTCGTCAGGCGTTGGAGCGTTGCTTGTTGAACCCTCAAGATTTTTCTTGCTTTCTTTGATGTACCTTCTGATTGCAGCATCTTTCCGACGGATCTTCTCATCTTTACTCATGAGCCATCCATCTTGATAATAGAGAGTTTCTTCGTGATCTTTCACTCTTTTCTTCAACTTTCTATTTTCCACATCAGTCTTACGAAACTTTTCTTCCCAAGCATCTTTTTCTAAACTCATCTTGGCTAAAATCTCTTGGTATTCTTCCGTAGTGTCAACAGGAATGTTGGGTAGTTGAGATACCACAGGGAACATGGGTTTTTCATAATCGTAAGGCATTTGAAGCTCCCTTGCTCTTTTTTTCACCCAACAGGTATAGGCGTCCGTAGCAATGCAGTTTCTTACCCCACCTTTTTCTTTTCTTCGAACGTCGTACCAAGCTCTTACCATTCTTGTCTTCAACCATTGAGGATCCTCCCCTTCTCAGTAAAAGTAGCATTCCACTGCGAGACCAATGGGTTTAGCTGAATTTGCATACCCGAGTTGTCGTCGGGCTAGGACCGGATTGTAATTAATTCCTCCTTGTGTACCAATGAGGGGTACGTTGGCGAACTCTCCAAAACTATCAATGGTTTCTGTACCACAGCGAGCCAAGGTATACCAATGAATATCATTATTAGTAAGGGACATAAGTCTTCGAGGCCAACGCAAACTTTCTCGGTTTTCCGTGAAAGTAGGAGACTTAGGTAAGTGTGAAACAATCCATTTGAACAAAAGAGGTGAAGACTTGGATTAGTTGTCATGCTACCAGTTTCGATGAAATCAAAGGCTTTCTTTATTAGAAACTGTGAAGTTAAACCCGGAAGGTTTCCTTTGGTTGTCCAATTACTCTCTACTTCAGATTTCTTCAAGTGGATACTTGTTGCAATGACTGGTGACTTAGGAATGGCTTCCAAACCATTGAAAGGTATTTTGTCAGACACAGGAATACCCAATAGATTGGCATATTCTTCCAAGGTTGGTACCAACTGATAATCTGGAAAGGTAAAACACCGGTAGACGGGATCATAGAACTGGACCAGAGTTTTGAGAAGTCCTTCATCAACATGAGTATTCAAGATAGGCAAAAGCTTTCCATAACTTTTCCTAAAATCAGAAGGATCTTGTACAAAAGATGCTAACTCTCTCAGTCTTTGCACATTAGGCATTTTGAAATCGTACTTCTTGGTATGCCTTTTTACTCACTCCATAAATTAATCCTATAATGTTTGCAAAGAAAATTCTCTAAAATTTTTTTGGAAAAATCATGTTTTTTTTTATGGAAAAAAGATGGATTTTTAATGGATGTATGAATGCATGGATGTATGAATGCCACATATACAAACATGGTAAGGAAAATACGGTGACGCAAACATGGTACTACAAACATGGTAATTCAAACATAGTACACATAGGTTCAAAGGTCCAGCGTCACGAGCATGAGGTCAGAGAACCAAACATGGGATAGTACTAGGGGTTAATCACTTGCAAAACATGTTCTACTGATACGTCAGAGTCTACATTTTTCTTTCGGATATTACCGGCTTGCACAACTGAACTTGTGAGCTAGCAATATTCTCAAAAAAAACTCGTCTGAGTGTGGTTCTCCGCATGACAACTAATCCAAGTCTTCACCTGAATAGTTTCTGCACCACAACCTAATAAGGTCAGGATGGGTTATGGGTTCTACAGCCAACTCAGCTTCTACAGTTCAATGAAAGCAATAATGTCTTCGCAACTGAACATGCTAAACATATACTACCAACAAGGAACCTCCACTGAGCGGAAGGATTCTCATGCCAGCTTTTTAAGGACGGACTCCTTGTATGCCATACATGACTATACCCTCCACCTAATTCTTATGTGTACTTAATCCGGGTTAGGATTTTTCCATAATGTATCACTTGTAACAGAACCACAGATGTAACAGAACCATAGAACCAAACATGTAACAAAAATTAAAATAAAAAACAACAATTAGAAATAACCCTTTCTTTGGAAACAATAAAAAGATGGTCCCCAGTGAAGTCGCCATTTTTCTGTCGCGGGCGAAAAATCATATCCTTTTTTGTGGATGAGACACCTGATGCCTTCTTTGGGCTCGAGTGCTCATAAAAATGATTTTTCTTTGTTTCGACCAAACTTTTTATTATTTCCAAAGTAGGAAAAGGAAAAAAGCTGCAATAACCTTAAAAGTGGGGGAGAGATCTTGGGTAAGAGGGTTGGTTATACGAAGGGAAGGTATTAGCACCCAACGTATCTATAGTACTCTATAGGCTTCTTTGTTGTGTTTGTTTCATTTTATGCTATGGTGGAGGTTCTGTTGTGAAATAGGTGGGACCTAAGGTGTTTGTTTGATTATGCTCGCAAAGATCATCGCGATCCTCTGCATACATATCCCTTAGAGGAAATCAGAGCAACTGTAGCTCGGGGTCTGCGGGGTGCTAAGGTTTGAATGGTTTGAGAGAGAAGTTTTGCTCGCCAAGGATACGGCCTTGTGCCTACGTATTCCTAAAGGGATGTTGAGAAAGTCAGAGCAATCGTAGTTCCCACTTATGCTAGTGGAAGCAAAGGAAAAGAGACAAATGTCATCTAAATGTTTGATGTATCTAATCTATATCATCACATACATCTGTTTGTTTTTGTTTGAAAATCTTTTCATTATAAGCCCTGGGCCATGCCACTTATGGTGCTTAGAATGATAAAGATGCTTTTTAGCCAGCCTTGTGGCAAAAACTTTCAATGAAGTCAGCCTTGTGACAAAAAGTTTTGATTAATCAGCCAGCCTTGTGGCAAAAGTTTCAATGAAGTCAGCCTTGTGACAAAAACTTTGATTAATCAGCCAGTATGGTGGCAAAAAGGTTTGAACGATTAGCCAGCCTTGTGGCAAAAAAGTTTGATTGATTGATTGTTTGTGATGATATAGAAGAGATACTCCTATCATAGAGATGATAAATGTCTAATCTCCTAGGGTATTTGTTTTGGATATTGGGGATGCTTATAAGAAGCCCGTGGGTCCTTGTACGAAGCCCAAGAGGAGGCTATCCGAGGGTCCTTGCATTGTAAGCCCAAGAGGAGGCTATGGGAGGGACTATCGAGGGTCCTTGCATTGTAAGCCCAAGAGGAGGCTATGGGAGGGACAAGTCGTTTGTACAAAGCCCAAGAGGAGACATGGTATAGTTGGTTTGAGCTCTTAGAGCGATTTCACCGAGAAACCATACTCTATGTCCTAACCTAAACTAGGGAGATTCTTTGCACGAAGCCCAATAGGAGGCTATGGGGAACCTAGTGTTGTACTAAGTTGAACAAGTATATAACACAAACACAAATATGAACAAGTACGAGCAAATATGAACAAGTACATGAACAAATATGAACGAGTATGAACAAGCACACATATATGACAAGGTGTGTGTATACAATGGAGTTTATGAAGGAAATATACCTGTAAGCATGATCCGTTTGTAAACACGGGGGCTCGAGACTTATACTCGGGGAGAGGCCCATTGAGTTTATTCAAAAGCTATGTAAACAAGTATTTACAAAAGGGCTCGGGACTTATACCTACATGGAGGCCCATGGTATATTTTTTTGGGAGGATTTAAAGAGAACCTTCATTTTGATTTGTTGTTTGAAAAATCAAATTGATCGAGGTATATACAAAAAAAAAGGTGTGTGTACAATGAAATACCTAATTTCATGTACAGGAATGAGACTTATACCTATGTGGAGGCCCATGTTTTATTTTCATAAAACATGGTTGATTGTTTTTTGAAGTTTTGTTGTTTTGAAAATGATTTGAAAAACTGTTTGAAAAGGTTTTGTTTTGAAGAAGTTTTCTGTTTTAAAAAAAAAAACTGTACAAAAAGAAAAGAAATGGGACTTACACTCTCTAATATTCGAGAGGCCCCACTTCGTTTTGAAAATCAATTGATCAATCCAAAAAGATTCAATCAATAGTTTCTTTTGAAAAGAAAAATCAAAAAGAAATAGTTTATCGTTTTGAAAAGAATCGTGATCGCTTGTTTTAAAACGGTTTGAATTTGAAAGAAATCAACTTAATTAAGTTAAAAAAACAAACTTTAAAGCTTAATTAAGACCTGAAAAATTAGGGTTTGATCACAAAAAATATTTACAAGTGATTAGGTTAAAAAATCAAATGAAAAATAATATTTAAAGTATTAAAAACACTTAAAAATATATCATTTTATACCTAATAAAAACATATTAAATAAATATTTTTTGGTGATTTTTTTTGGTATTCATAAAATACATATATTAAATGAGGAGTGTACAAAAAATGAAATAAAAATGAGTTAATTTGATTGGTCAATTAATTGAATGAAGTTGCAAAGAAAATGGAGAAAAATAGTTGTAAAAAATATGGTTTTGGTCCTGCCAGGGTTTGAACCCACGCCCTGAGGTTCACTACTCAAAACAACAACCAACTGAGCTGCGCGCGCAGCTGGTAACATACACGCTTCCATTTAATTATATTTGAAAACTAATATTTGAAATTTCTGAACAGAAAATGGCGCCAAGAACACCATCCCCATTTGATTTTGAAAATTCTTGAAACTGGATTGTTTTGATCAAGTGGATAGTCTAACTCACTCGAATTTCAACAAGGAGCATGATGGTACCATTTTATTTCATTTATTTTCACTCTAAGATCACTAATTCTCTGATGAACACGAAGAACCCTAATATGACAAATCATTGTGAAATCGTGTATGATCATGATATGATGCAATTGATTGAGGGTTAATGATCCTCATAGGTGCAAAAACAAGATGATATATCAATATTTCATTTATGATGCGTGTATGTATGAGTTTGAAGTTCATGAGCACTTACCTCAAAAACGGCCAAACTGAGAATTGAATTTTGATCTGGAGGTGTTACAGATGCTTTGTGATGATCTGGATAGCTTCGATGATGATTATGGAAGGTGCCTGGATGCTTGGATCAATTTGAATTCACCTGTGCAAAGCTATGGAACCCGATCTGCAGAGCCTTGGAGTGAGGATCGAATTTGAAAATTCTGATGTTACAGATCATATGTGAGTGTTTGAACAGTTCATATGCGATATATACGAGGTGTTGGAAGTGTTAGTTTGGACAGAGATGAGCTAGAATGGATTTTGGCATGATAAGGCTAGTGTTATGCATATTTGGGAAGTGAGGTAGTGATTTTGAGGTTTAGGTGTTTTTGGGGTGTATGAGTGGATCAAACACATCCCATATGATGTTTATGAGTTGTTGGAACCACCATTTTGGCCAGAACTCCAATGGTTTAGAGATTGAGATTTCTACCTCTTTGAAAACTATGAAACTTGTAATTCAAGAAAGAAAGAGAAAACCTATGCTTATGAGGTTTTGGTGTGATTTTGAATGGAGTTTGGACCTCTATTTATAGGCCAAGGATTCTGAACTCAGAGCTTTGCAAGTTGATCAAGGAATGGTGATTTGGCATTTGGAGATAAAATGGAATCTTTACATTTAATGCAAAATGGTTAAAGTGACTTAACCATGGTTATTTCTCTAAGCTTCTTATCTCTTTCCATTCTGATCTCAAACCATAAAAATATCTTCCAATTATTGCATTGGTGTGTCATCACTTGTGTTATAGGCCATGTAGTATTGAACTTAGTGAAAATGGCTTGTAATTTCATGCATAATGACCTCTAATGACAAAATTCAAAACCATAGCTATGCTCCATATTTTTTCATGATCTTAGACATTTTGGAAAGCTCATGTTATGTAGTTCAAAACCCTAGTTGGAAGTTTCTTCAAGACCTTTAAGGAAATGGGTGAAAAAGATCCATGAACTTTGAGAAAAATGAGATTTCAAGTGAAATTTTCAAAAGATGCCAACTTTGAAGCTCCATATCTCTTAAATGATTGATCTTTTGGAAAACAATTATATGTGTCAAAGTTGTTTATTGGATCAAAATCTACAACTTTCATGTTGGAAGTTTTTTTCAGTTTGTAGGTGAAATTTTGAGAAATTCCCTTCCAAAGTTTGGAAAAAACCATTGAAAAACACTTAGAAAATTTTCTAAGTATGGAAAGTCAAACTTTTGACTTTTTGATTCGTGATTGATTTTCTTGATTTTTCTTGATCAAATGACTTCATATATCATATATTGATGATTCAAAACTTCAAAAGTCATGGTTGACCAAAATTCCCCAAAAGTCAATGGTGATCTTGTACAGTTGACTTCTTCAGACGAATCGCGTTTCTGGAGATTTCAAATGAACCAAGCTATCCTCACCAAATGAATGGTATGAATGGATAATATTGAGGTATTAGGGGATATTGAATCATAGTTTGAGTTGTGGCACCATGTCCTAATTAAAAAGTCAGTTGTTCAGGTGAATTAGGTCAAAAACCCTAATTGTCGACCGGATGAAATTGATGACCGTAGGTCTTGAATTGAGATGAAATTTCCATTGGATGTTATCATAGGGATTATTTGAAGATGATTGAAACCTTTGAGTGATTCCCTGGAGCTTTTTAGGGTTTCCCAAATGTGATTCCTGATTTTAGTCCCTGATAGCTCAAAAACCCAAATCTGATGATCTGAAATTTCACTGTTGATCAGTCTTTGTGTAGGAGATGTCTTGAGTCAATAGATTAGGTCAAAATGATGTACTTGGGGTCTTGAGATCATGTCCCAAGTCATTAGGTCAAATCCTGACCAAAAGTCAGGAGTATACTGTCTTTAGTCAAAACCCTAGTCTGGTTGATTCAGAGCTTTTGAACTAGTTGAAATGAATCTTTGAGGACCAAATGTTGACCGTTGATGAAGATAGTTCTTTTTAAATGAAGGGAGAACAAAACCCTAATTGATTGTTGCTTGTACTGATGAGTGATTTCTTGATTAAACCCTGCTGAGCACAAGTAGCAAACACAAGCTATGCAATTTGTTAGAGATGCAAATGATGCATATGCAGATGATATGAGGTGGTATCTTAGGTCAAAATTTGGGGTATGACACGTAGCCTTAGTTTTTCAAAAGAGTTTTGAAAAGATGTTTTTTAATTGAGCTAGGCATATTAAGAGCACTACCCTAAATAGTTGGTCTTTTTCTATACCTTTTGAAGTTCCTAGGATTATCCATACTATATAGAAGTAGGAAATCTTTGTTTATATTGGACGTGTGGGTCATCGAAGAGTCATCGAGGTCGTTGAAAGCAACAGGTAGAGGTACCTTTAGCAATATTCGAAGGGACAATCATCATTTCGTAGGCAACCATTCGAGGGACTAGATCATATGTTTTCGTAGGCAACTTTGAGGGTCATCAAAGGACCATGATCTTTAATGATTTTTGAATCGTAGGGACTTTTGCTAATAGTACCTCCATATTTGAGGGGCACGACCATTTAATTCGTAAGGCAACCAAGAGGGGCGTACTGTAGCAAATTGCCTAAAATTTATAACTTAGAGAGTCGCCACCTATTCTACCAAGGCAAATAGGAAACCTTTAATGGTTAAGATATTTAGGGTAAGATACTATATTCGGGTTAAGGGAAGGTGTTAAGCACCCAAAACCCTTTCCTAAAGGTTAACATTGCAAAGATAAGGGTTATGGCAGAAAAACATAAAGAAGGGTAACAGATAGTTAATAGGGTTAAAAGCTTAATTATTGACATGATTAAGATTTGGAGGAGGGGGACTCGCCTTGTTGCCAAGTGCCTACGTATCTCCTTATGGAGAATCAGAGTCTACGTAGTTCGGGGAAGGGTTGTACGCCTTTAGAGTTGAAATTTGATTTGAGATGTTTTTTAGAGGCTTTTTGAGTGGCCTATCGTAGTTATGATAATCCGTAGTTTGATATCCGTGGTTTTGAAAAGTGTTTTAGGAATGGTTGTACAACCCTGATTTAATTTTGCACTATTAACCGCAACGATCAATAGATTCGATCGCCATAGTTAAAAGATTTGAAGTTGCACCATTACCAATTTTAATCAATTAATTTGATTATTACTAATAATGAATTAGGATATTTTTAATAATTTTCAATAATTAGTTTGTATCGTTATCCCTTGTAAATGATTGATTCGATTAGAAAGAATAACGAATTTGAAGTTAGAAAAAGAAAGAAAGGTTAATCATCACAACTAATAAAATAGTTGCAACCATTTAACCGAATATGATTTAATTTGCATTTTAATTAAATACCATTTTAATTAAAATTATTATTGACCATAGCGATTAATCGATTTAATCGGCCCGAACAACAAATTTGAATTTTTAATATAAATATTATATCCTTATTTTATAAAAAAAAATTATTATATAATTAATATATTAAAAAAAGATATTTTAATTAAAATAAACAAATAATTAACAATTTATTTAAGTTTTATTAAGGTTTTGATTCAACAAGGTTGCTATTAGGGTACATAGTATGGGTATTAAATCTGGGGCGCTGGATATGGCTTAGCGGAGGATTGAGGGTCAGATTGAGAGGGTGCATGGTGAGGTCTAGGGTCAAGGGCGCACTGGATCATGTTTGGAAAATCAGAAAAAATATATGAAAGGGCCAGGGATCGAACCATGGACCCCTAAGGCAAACACACGCGCCCCCCACCATTCCAACTATGCAACTTATTTGTTTAGATAACGCAAGCAATATATGATATATAATACTAACAAACCCATATGGAAACAGGCGCGAAAATTCAAACAAATCAGTCACGTTCTGACACCTCATCGTCTTCCCCAATGATCCTGCAAAAAACTGCAAATATTTGCTACGATCTTGCTACGGATACGTTCGTAGCAAATTAACCTGAATAATAGCGATTAGCCCATGCTCAACCAAAAATATTTCGCACCTGTTCCAAAAGCTTCATCCAGACTAGACGAAATCAGACACGCATTCAATTTGACCTAATTTTATGCTTACAAGAAAACCCTAATTATGAACCCTAAACCTTAACTCGGCCTCCAATGGCTGAATACGCTTTAGACCCTTAAACTTTAATCCAGACATACAGAAACGATCACAACATCCATATCAATCATATTATGCAAACAAATTATCATGAGCATGCGTGAATTGTTACAATCGAACCTGATTTCAGAACCATGTACCTGAGCTTATATGGAGAAGTTCTGGGGGTGTTGATGAAGCGTAAGTATCCCAATAGTTTCAGAGTGCCTCGAGGAAGCTTTTGCAACCTTCAAATCTCTTTGAAACCTTTTGAATCTCAAACTGATTTTGAGTTTTCTTGCAAATTTTGACTCTTGAGTTCTTGCCTCCAATCCGAATTGTCAGCCCCTAATCCATTGCTCTGTCTTGCATACTTATAGAGAAGCAAGATTAGGTCAAACACACAACCCAAATGCTCCTTGAATCCAATCTTACCAAACTTGAGAAAATTGATTTTATTTTCAAATAGAATCTTTCTATTTTGGCCAAAATTTGTGTTGATCTTTCTCCAATCTCTTAATCACGAAATTATATTGTATTTTGCCATAAATGCTGATTAAAATCAATCCATATGCACCTCTTTAGTAAAAATTTGATTTTCCCTTTAATTAAACTATTTTTAAATCATTTAAAAATGAAATAAAATTATATATAAGTTAAATAAAAGGTGAAATTCGTGGCATGTGGTTTGGATAGTTTGTGGATCAAGTTTGAGTCATAAAATGTAGGCCCATTTGTAAGGAATTCAATTTTTGACCTTCTTATTTCACATTTTACCCCCAAAAATTGCTCAACTTTGATCAAGCATATCTCACTCAATTTTTAAGCTATGAGGGAGTTCTAGGACTTTTTGGAAACCTCAGGAGATCCTCTACAAGCCACTTTGGAACATATTTTTCATTTGGAGCTTTTATCTTGATCATATCCTCTTTGACAAAAAACTGCTTTTGAAGGATGCTTGAAAATGACCTGTAATCTTTTGCACCATACCTCTCAAATGAAGCATTTCTAGCCCTGGCTTGTGAGAGGCAAAGTTGTAGAGAATCCAATTTCATTCAAAATAGGCTTTGAGTGGGGAATTTTTGATGTTCCATGTGAAAGTTATGCCCAGTCAAAGTTGGGTTGACTTTCTCCTAAGAAACCCTAATTTGAACCTTTTTGTATTTGTTCATCTCTGAGTTTCTATTAATGGAATCATGATCAATCCTTTATCAAATGATGGTTATACTCTTATTTACTTGATCTTGACCCAAAATTGAGAAGTTTTGACTGTGATTTGGTTATGGTTAACTTTTAGGTCAAACCAGTTGACTGTGGGCTACCTGGACCATTGAGGGAGCAAAGCTTTGGATTTGAATCTTGAACTTTGTCATGCAAGCATCCTAGAGCATAATGAATCATGGGGACTTTATTGGGGCTTCACCTATCCTATTACCTTAGGAGAATACCCAAACCCTAGTCTTAGAGGGACCTTGTATAAGAGAACTCCTTAATGCAACCCTTGAGCATTGACTCATTGTGAATGAAGTGTGGGAGGTAAATTTTGGGGTATGACTGCTGCCCCTATTTAATCACCTTAGATCGAATGGCGTGAGAATACATGGATCTCACGTTGTTCGGATCGAAGAGTTATTAAATAATGGAAGACCCCTAAATATATCCCGTGCTTGAGTGTGAGAAAGACCCGTCCTGCTAGCGCCTGAGTCTTACATAGCGAGGACTTGCAGTTTAGTTGTATGATCAGCTTGCTATCATTGATAGCAAACTTTCGTAGTTTGTGGACCCCACCTACTATAGTTATAGTAAGTTTCTGTAGCTCGTGAACTCCAAAGGATCGCTTGCTATAGTTTTAGCAAGTTCACCTGTACCAAGAGGATTACTTGTCATAGCTTTGACAAGCTCGCCTGCACCATTCGGATCATATGTCCTGGTTCAGACAAATTTCACCTACACCATTAGGATCTTTTATCCTTGTTCGGATAAATTCTCCTACACCATTAGGATTACTTATCCTTGTTCGGATAGATTCTCCTGCACCATTCAGGATCTTTTATCCTTGTTTGGATAACTTCACCTGCATCATTAGGGTAATTTATCCTTGTTCGGATAAATTCACCTGCACCATTTAGGATCCTTTATCCTTGTTCGGATAAATTCACCTACACCATTAGGGTAATTTATCCTTGTTCGGATAAATTCACCTGCACCATTTAGGATCCTTTATCCTTGTTCGGATAAATTCACCTGCACCATTAGAGTTGTCTTGTCCTTGCTCGGAAAAGTTTCATGTAACACTCGGTATTTAGTTAATTATTTAATTATATACATTCAAATTATTTCGAATTTAATTGTTGAATTTTTGGAGTATTGAGAATTGTTGACATGGGTTTTATGATTAATTAGTCGATTAATTAATTGATTAAGTTGTAGAAAAAGTATTGAAGAAATACTAGATTTGTTATATGGACTTAATTAAGTGATGGTGGTAGTAAAAGGTGGGGTGTCAATGTTAGGCCCAATAGGTTTAGTAAAATTAGGTTAAGATAAGGATTAGGTTAATTAGAAGAGAAAAAGTCTTGGGGAATTGGTCATGGGAAGTAGTAGAGAAGAGAGAAAATAGGAGAGAAATTCATTCTCGTTTTTCTTGCAGCAGTCTCACTAAATCGAAGATCCCCGATTCGTTAACCGTTGGATCGTCACCAAATTTTGTGGGTAGGTTCGCAACACCTATATCTAACTTTTGACCGTTGGGATCTTCAAAATAAGGTCTGAGTTGTGAGATATGATCATCGCACTGTAGCTGCATATTTGGGAAAATTTTCAGCTTTTTATTCGGATTAAAAGAGGCAATGTTTGGGAGCTAATGCTAGATGGCTTCGATCGGTAGAATTGTAGAATGGACTCCGAATACAAGGTAAGGGGTGGGGTTCTAACTCTATAACCGGACTCATGATGAATGATATGTGGGGGTTAAATTCGTAGGAAATTATTCCTGATTATTTGTTGTGATTCTGTCGTGTTGATTCGATGAAATTAGTTGTTGTTGTGGTGATAATTGTTGTTGTTTTATGCGAAGTTGAAGGATGTTTCAGTGACGATGTATACCTCTATTTATTAGTATAGCGACGATATAGGCTTATGCCTTGTGACGATGATTTTGTTTGTTGTGTGTGTTTGTTGCATTCATATACATATGCATTTTTGGCGACGGCCTGGATTGGCAAATTAGTGACGAAGGCTTATGCCTTGATGCCTCTGTTTAACTGGCAATTGGCGATGGGGGCTGAAGCCCTGGGTACCACATGCATGTGCAGTTGTAGAGTCTCATTGTATGTGGCATGAGTGTGATTTAATTGTGATGTGACTTGAGTTGTTGTTAAATTGTGATAATGTGGAGTTGTAATTATAAATTGTTATACTAATGACGTGTTGTGACAAGTATTGTCTGGAAGATGAGAAATAGTTGTTATAACTATTAATATGTTGTCGTTATTGATTTTTGTTAATTATAACTGTTCAGGTTAATTGTTATTATAAATGTAGTCTGAAAGCTGTAACGTGATAATTTCGTATGATTAAATTCTAATATATTGTTTATCATGCGTTTGTTTATATTGGTAGATATCTCACCCTTTCTGAATGATGTTTCCCTTACCGTGGGAAACTGACAGGTACTCAAGATAGCGGTGGAAGTTTTGAAGTGATTTTATGAAGTCTTTAATTGCTGTTAGTCGAGTTGGTGTATTGCTCTGATACGTAGCACTCGGGGGGATAAAGCGATTGTTTTATTTATTAATTTGTTTGCTGAATTTTTAAGTGAATTATGTTTTAAATTGTAACTTAAAGTTACTGTGCAATGATGCTACGATTTGATTAGAATATTTATGAAGTTTGATGATTCCGCTGCGAGTTAACTATTTAATTTGAAACAAAGTGATTTTTTAATAATGATTTAATTGTCCGTTTTAAGTTACGTGCTATGTATCTATATGAAGGCAATTAAGCCATAATTGTTTTTGAATGACGAATATGTGATACCTCAAATGAATGTTGTTTGCAATTTATACTCTGATTTTTATTATAATTACCGGGTAGATTTGGGGTGTTACATTAGTGGTATCAGAGCAGGTCGGTCCGTCCGGCCAGAGTCGTTTAATTGTTGTTTATCCCTTAGTACGCGACAAGTGTGTATAACACTGTCGGTACTTGTTGCTTTCTGGTTGTTGCAGGAATTAGTTTGAGCGAAGTGGGGGAGAAGCTTTGCTTCTCGGATGTGGTTCAGTTGCAAGTTCGCAAAGAGGATTGTTGTCTGGGTGTTTCGAAAACTGAATTTCGACGAAAGAATGTGTCTCTCGAGTTATAAAAAGTTTGGGGAGTGAGGAGATATGTTAAGAGTTTTTTGGAATATGTTTAAGTTGAAGAAAAATGAGTTTTGGAGTGGAAATTCCGTAAGCAAAACGCAGGAAATTGCTGAATGTTTTGTGAAACTTCAAAAATTCATAACTTGAGTTCTGGACATCCGATTTGAGTCCCGTTTGAAGTATTGGAAAGCTAACGAGATGAAATTTATTTTAAAAATGGTTTCAGAAGCTATAATAGATTTATTTATAACAGGATGATGTTGGAAGGAGATGGAATTTGCGGTTACGCTTGTCCTTGGAACTGGATTTGTTTGTTTGTGCCGCACAGGACGTTAGCGTCAAAGTTGAGTGAATTTAAGGAGTAGTTAATAGGTTTGTTGAAAATAAATTTTAAGAATTAGTGTACCATTTGAGAAGTTTTGGAGATACCGTAAAGAGTGTCGCTGCATGGCGTCGATGTTCGCACTTTCGAATAGCGTTGGAATAGTTTACAAGTTAGTAACGGTTATGTTGAAGAAGTACCGGAATGGTCGACATATGTGTAATCGATTTGAGATGTGTTAATGGTTTGTTATGTTGGATGGTTGGACGTGGAGGTGAAGTTGATGATGGTTGTATCGGATAAATTTTCGAGGACAAAAATATTCTAAGTGGGGGAGAGTTGTAACACTCGGTATTTAGTTAATTATTTAATTATATACATTCAAATTATTTCGAATTTAATTGTTGAATTTTTGGAGTATTGAGAATTGTTGACATGGGTTTTATGATTAATTAGTCGATTAATTAATTGATTAAGTTGTAGAAAAAGTATTGAAGAAATACTAGATTTGTTATATGGACTTAATTAAGTGATGGTGGTAGTAAAAGGTGGGGTGTCAATGTTAGGCCCAATAGGTTTAGTAAAATTAGGTTAAGATAAGGATTAGGTTAATTAGAAGAGAAAAAGTCTTGGGGAATTGGTCATGGGAAGTAGTAGAGAAGAGAGAAAATAGGAGAGAAATTCATTCTCGTTTTTCTTGCAGCAGTCTCACTAAATCGAAGATCCCCGATTCGTTAACCGTTGGATCGTCACCAAATTTTGTGGGTAGGTTCGCAACACCTATATCTAACTTTTGACCGTTGGGATCTTCAAAATAAGGTCTGAGTTGTGAGATATGATCATCGCACTGTAGCTGCATATTTGGGAAAATTTTCAGCTTTTTATTCGGATTAAAAGAGGCAATGTTTGGGAGCTAATGCTAGATGGCTTCGATCGGTAGAATTGTAGAATGGACTCCGAATACAAGGTAAGGGGTGGGGTTCTAACTCTATAACCGGACTCATGATGAATGATATGTGGGGGTTAAATTCGTAGGAAATTATTCCTGATTATTTGTTGTGATTCTGTCGTGTTGATTCGATGAAATTAGTTGTTGTTGTGGTGATAATTGTTGTTGTTTTATGCGAAGTTGAAGGATGTTTCAGTGACGATGTATACCTCTATTTATTAGTATAGCGACGATATAGGCTTATGCCTTGTGACGATGATTTTGTTTGTTGTGTGTGTTTGTTGCATTCATATACATATGCATTTTTGGCGACGGCCTGGATTGGCAAATTAGTGACGAAGGCTTATGCCTTGATGCCTCTGTTTAACTGGCAATTGGCGATGGGGGCTGAAGCCCTGGGTACCACATGCATGTGCAGTTGTAGAGTCTCATTGTATGTGGCATGAGTGTGATTTAATTGTGATGTGACTTGAGTTGTTGTTAAATTGTGATAATGTGGAGTTGTAATTATAAATTGTTATACTAATGACGTGTTGTGACAAGTATTGTCTGGAAGATGAGAAATAGTTGTTATAACTATTAATATGTTGTCGTTATTGATTTTTGTTAATTATAACTGTTCAGGTTAATTGTTATTATAAATGTAGTCTGAAAGCTGTAACGTGATAATTTCGTATGATTAAATTCTAATATATTGTTTATCATGCGTTTGTTTATATTGGTAGATATCTCACCCTTTCTGAATGATGTTTCCCTTACCGTGGGAAACTGACAGGTACTCAAGATAGCGGTGGAAGTTTTGAAGTGATTTTATGAAGTCTTTAATTGCTGTTAGTCGAGTTGGTGTATTGCTCTGATACGTAGCACTCGGGGGGATAAAGCGATTGTTTTATTTATTAATTTGTTTGCTGAATTTTTAAGTGAATTATGTTTTAAATTGTAACTTAAAGTTACTGTGCAATGATGCTACGATTTGATTAGAATATTTATGAAGTTTGATGATTCCGCTGCGAGTTAACTATTTAATTTGAAACAAAGTGATTTTTTAATAATGATTTAATTGTCCGTTTTAAGTTACGTGCTATGTATCTATATGAAGGCAATTAAGCCATAATTGTTTTTGAATGACGAATATGTGATACCTCAAATGAATGTTGTTTGCAATTTATACTCTGATTTTTATTATAATTACCGGGTAGATTTGGGGTGTTACATTTCACCTGCGTAGAAATTTGTTTTGCAAATGTGTATGCACCTTGTGTATGCATTATGTGCATGCATATGCCCCTGCTGTTTGTATGATGTATATGTATGAATATTTATGTATGTAAATGTTACATGTATGCAAATGAATAAGCATGGTAACCTCAACACCTTATCTCCTAATCACCCATTGCTTTTGTTTTAACCCCTTTTGGAATGTTCGTGAATCCTAGTTCGGATTGTATTTGAATGATCCATTGATATTATCCTTTGTGAAAGGGTTGTATTAGATCGTAATGATCGCAGCATGTGGCGTATGTAGCCCTTCGGAGATTTCGTAGTTTTATCCTATTGATTTTGTATTGAAAGTTTGTAAGTTTCTCATGTTAAATCCAAGTTAAAGCTTATGAAAATAATTTATCCTTTGTAAATAGTATTGAAATGAGAGGAAAAGCGTAGTAAGAAAAGAATCTTTTATTGATAATGCCTTGAATTGGCGAGTGTACAAAATGCCAGAAAGAAAATGACAAATAGAAATGATATTAATACTGCAGTTACTCCTTTGTTATCGAGGGTCCTAGTAATCCTTCGACCTTAGGAGAAGATAATTGTACAAATCCCTATCCTTCGTAGTTTGCCTTTGGCTCATGGCCTATAATCCTACCTTTGTTAGGTGTAATATTTCTTGACTGCATCCGAATTAATTGGGTGCAGTAGTTCATCCCCATCCATTGTAGTGAGAACCAATGCTCCTCCTGAGAATACCTTTTTTACAACATATGGACCCTCGTAGTTAGGTGTCCATTTTCCGCGGGCGTCAAGTCGAGGTAATAGTATCTTCTTGAGAACAAGATCACCTTCTTTGTAGGTCCGAGGACGGACCTTCTTATCGAACGCCTTCTTCATCCTTTTCTGATAGAGTTGCCCGTGACACAGAGCTGTCAGTCGCTTTTCTTCAACGAGATTAAGCTGATCAAAACGAGTTTTTACCCATTCCGATTCCTCTAACTTTGTGTCAGCTAGGACTCTTAATGAAGGAATCTCCACTTCGATAGGGAGGACTGCTTCCCTACCATAAACTAGGGAAAATGGGGTTGCCCCTGTAGAGGTGCGCACCGAGGCTCTGTAACCGTGTAGGACGAAGGGAAGCATTTCGTGCCAATCCTTGTATGTTTTCACCATTTTTTGTATTATCTTTTTGATGTTATTATTTGCAGCTTCAACAGCGCCGTTCATCTTAGGCCTGTATGGTGAAGAATTGTGGTGTTCAGTCTTGAACTCCTCACATAGCTCCCTCATCATGTTGTTGTTTATATTCGACCCATTGTCGGTGATAATTCTGTTTGGAACCCCATACCGGCATATGATGTTATGCTTGATGAACCGAGTGACTACTTGTCTCGTCACATTGGTGTAAGAGGCAGCTTCAACCCATTTGGTGAAATAGTCTATAGCAACCAGTATGAATCGGTGTACATTTGAAGCCTTCGATTCGATCATCCCTATCATGTCAATCCCCCATATTGCAAATGGCCACGGTGAACTCAGAACGTTCAACGGATTTGGCGGTACATGTACTTTGTCAGCGTAAATCTGGCATTTGTGACATGTTCTTGCGTATTGGAAACAGTCTTCTTCCATTGTTAACCAGTAGTACCCTGCTCGCAATATTTTTCTTGCCATTGAGTGTCCATTCGCATGAGTTCCGAAGGTTCCTTCGTGTACTTCTCTGATAATCTCCTTGGCCTCACTTTTATCCACACACCTTAATAATACCGAGTCGTAGTTCCTTTTGTATAGGATATTTCCACTCAGGAAGAACTTAGATGCTAATCTCCTCGGTGTCTTTTTATCAATTGTATAGGCGTCCTCCGGGTATTCTTGCTTCTCCAAGTACTTTTTGATATCATGGTACCATGGTTTGTTGTCAGATTGCTCCTCAATCGTGAGACAATAGGCCGACTCGTCGAAGTGTCTGACCGTTATCTGTGGTTCGTGGTTTGGCCAGGTCACTTTGAACATGGAGGAAAGTGTTGCTAACGCGTCATCTATTTGATTTTCTTCCCTCGGGATATGAGTAAAAGTGATTGTATCAAACTCGGCCATTAACTCCAGTATAAGGTCTTGATATGGGATTAGCTTTACATCTCGGGTATCCCATTCTTTGTTGACTTGGTGGATTACCAACGCTGAATCCCCGTACACCTCGAGTAGTATGATCCTTAGGTCGATCGCAGCTTCTAATCCCAATATGCACGCTTCGTATTCTGCAATGTTGTTGGTACCGTCAAAGCATAGTCTTGCAGTGAAGGGTAAGTGCCGATCATCGGGAGATGTCAGGACTGCCCCTATACCATGTCCTAGTGCATTCGAAGCACCGTCGAACATAAGTTTCCAGACCAAGCCTGGCTCGGGTCCCTCGTCGGGTCCTGGTATTTCGTAGTCTCTTACTAGCATAATGTCCTCATCGGGGAAATCGAACTTCATAGATTGGTACTCTTCGAGGGGTTGGTGAGCAAGATGTTCTGCCAGTACACTCCCTTTTATCGCCTTTTGAGTTACGTATTGTATGTCGTATTCTGACAGTAACATTTGCCATCTTGCGATTCTACCCGTGAGAGCCTGTTTCTTGAACACGTATTTTAAAGGATCCATTCTCGATATCAACCATGTGGAATGATTCAGCATATATTGCCTTAGACGTTTGGAGGCCCATGCTAGGGCACAACATGTCTTTTCCAATGGTGAATACCGATATTCGCAATCCGTGAATTTCTTGCTATGGTAGTAAATAGCGTGTTCTTTTCTGCCCGTTTCATCTTGTTGCCCCAATACACATCCCATAGATCTTTCGAGAACTGTGAGGTACATGATCAGCGGTCTCCCTGGCACGGGAGGCAAGAGTATCGGTGGCTCTTGTAAGTAGTTCTTTATAGTTTCGAAGGCTACTTGACAATCGTCATTGTGGTGGTCGTTTTCTTTTACCTCCCCGTTTCACTTGGGAGGACGGCACGCTAGACCCTTCACGCGAAATTTGGAAGGAGAATGCGCCCGTGGTGGGATGAATTTTGTTTCAGTTCTTCCTACGATATCACACGAACTTTCTTATTTGTCCTACGAGTAGGAAAGGGGAAAAAAGATCTCAACTAAACCCTAGGAGTTTGCTAAGTGTGGGGATTTCACCTAGACTAGAAATTCTGGAGTCCGGGGGGTCGGTTATACATAGGGAAGTGTTTAAGCACCCTACATATCTGTAGTACTCTACAGGAACCTTCTCTGTGTCATTGTGATTGTGTTTATTGCTAATGATTGGGAAAGTTTCTCCTTTGTATTAGGAGAGAGAATTGAATTGATTAAAGAAAGACAGACAGACAGACAAACTGACTATTTTTGGTATTTTATTAGCTCGCTGAGATTCCTTGTGAACCTCATGCCTACATATCCCTAGTGGAAGTCAGAGCTTAATGTAGTTCGGGGAACTAACTAGGGAAATTAATTATTTTTAGTGCCTTGCTTGAAGCTCAAGGTTGAAGCTTGAATTAAATCTCTGTTTACAGTAAAGAGGCATGAAATCATCTTTACAGAGAGGTATTTGTACTATTCTACCACAAACATTTTAAAAGAGTGACAGAATAACTGAATTCATTTCATTCAAGAGGGGGACCTTACTTGTGTATGTGCAAGTATACCAGTCAAATGCCTCTTAAATGAAAGAAAGATGCTCATCCAAATTAGGGAAAGTTACCACATGTCTGGGTTTTACTGCCAGCTCATGCCTTTCAAAATCCTAAATGGGAGTCTTGATTTAAATTGAAATTGAAATTGAAATGTTCGTTTGTTTGAATGTGGTAGAGTAGTAAAAATATCTCTCTATAGAGATAAGCTATGTCTATCTACTGTATAAAAGATTTGACTTTAGCTGGCTTGTATGAGGCCCAAGCTTGAGGCTTTTTGATTGATTTATTAATATTATTGACTCTGGGAGATGACTCCACTGGGGATTAATTACAGGGTATTTTTGTGTTCTGTACAAAGCCCACAATTGAGGCTGGCTCTACTTAGGGAAAAATCTATATTTTGATGGATTTTTATTTGGTGTTCTGTACAAAGCCCAGAATTGAAGCTGACTCTATTTGGAGAGTGTTTATTTTGATGGATTTTTATTCGGTGTTCTGTATAAAGCCCAGAATTGAGGCGGACTCTAGCTAGGGAAACACTATTTTCTGCCTTATACAAAGCCCAAGGTTGTGGCAGACTCTTTTAAATGAATTGAGTATGGATGACTCTTATGGGGAAAAGATCCTAGGTGTTAGGAATCTTTGACTCATGAAATAAGGTTTAATCTGCCTTGTACAAAGCCCAAGGTTATGGCTACTGAATGATGAAGAACTCACTGGGGAGACTCTATTATCTGCCTTGTACAATGCCCAAGGTTGAGGCTGACTCTTGACAGGGAAGTTTTATTGTTTGGTGCCTTGTATGAAGCCCAAGGTTGAGGCTAACTGTTTTTGTTGATTTTGACTCTACTAAGGAGATTTTATTTATTAAAAGACTGTTTTTCTTTGGAAGCTAACCCTTTCCAGGGATTTTGACTCACCTGGTGAATTTGTCTGTTAAAAGACTGGTTTTATCATGTTTTTGGTGGCTGACCCTTTCCAGGGGTTTTAACTCTTTTTTGGGGAAATTATCTCCTAAGAGAATGAATCTTTGGTTTTTTGAAGGACTGATTTTGTTGAAATGAAAGAATGATGTTGGAGGCTAAATGTTTTTGTTAAAATGAAGGAATGTGTTTGGAGGCTAACCCTTTCCAGGGATTGTTATTGAAATGATAGATTGATTTTGGAGGCTAACCCTTTCCAGGGGTTTTAAACAGATGGCAGAAGGAATATCTAGTGGAGACTTCTTGTTTAAAGCCCAAGATGAAGACTGACACTTGCTGAGGAGAAATAAACATAGATCCTAGACTCTGCTAAGGAAGATTGATGAAGATAAAGGTGACAGAGATTGTCCATGCCTCTCATTCCAAAAGGTGTACCCAATGTAAAATTGAGACAAACTTAGCTTGTTTAAAGTCTGGTTTAAATTGGAAGAAACTCACCAGGGTAGGCTAAAAGGTAACTAAAGACCTGTTCCTATGTTTATAAGAAACCTGATGGGTCCTTGTATACAAGCTCAAGAGGAAGCTGGAAATGCTTTTAAGAAGCCTGTGGGTCCTTGTACAAATCCCAAGAGGAGGCTAATCGAGGGTCCTTGTTATAGCACAAGAGAAAGCTATGTAGTTTTGAACTTATTTTAGCTCTAAGCAAATGGGTAAGAGGTTTCACCGGGAATAGTTCCTCTTTGGGTGGATGTGCCCTATTTTTGGATTCTAAGGTTTTTGCCAAGATGTTTCACCGGGAATAATTCATCTTGGGGGTTTGAACTACAGATCTCTAATTAGGAAAGAGCCTTCACCGGGAAGACATTCTCAATCCTAGGCCATATTCCTATAATATATATATATAGTTTATTGTCCTAGGGTTTATACTCAAACGTAGTTCTAAACAAATATATGTACAGTTTATATTTGACAGTAATTTAAATAAAGACTGTAAATTGAAAGCATGTAAAGCCTAACCTGGATGGAGTGGAGGCCTTTGAAGAAGTATATACAGAGCCTCAACAGTATTTTTTTGTTGTTTTGTTGATAACAGTTGAATATATATATGATAAACAGTTAATGGTTTTTGAAAACAGAAGAAGTGAAGATGGACAAAGGTCACATAGGTATCTGAAGAGTTTCACCGGGAATAATGCCCTTCAAATACCAGAAGAATGTTTTGAAAACAGAAAGAAGATTTTGAAAAATACAGTTTTGAAAACAAGCTAAGAAGAGAAGGTGTTTGGGACTTACACTCTATTAGAGGCCCAGTACTTTACAGTACTGGCTATAACAACAATTTGAAAATGATTTGAAATGATATAAGGTTTTGTTGTTTGGAAACCTTAATCATTTGATTTAATCAGAGATTGAAAAAAACAGTTTTGAGAATTGACAAAAGTCAACTAAATTAAGGTAAAAATAAAGATTTTTAACTAATTAAGACCTAAACAATTAGGGTTTTATCATAAACTTATTTACAAAATAATTAGGTTAAAACAAAATGAATATATATATTTAAAGTTTTTTAAGAAAACACTTTAAAACATACTATTTTAAACCTAATTAAAATACATGAAATAAATAATATTTTTATGATTTTTTTTATTATTCACAAAATAGATATATTAAATAAAAAGTGTGTGAAAAATGAAGTGAAAATGATTTAATTTGATGAGTGAATTAATTGTGTGAAGTTTGTGAGAAAATGAAAGAAATTGTGTGTTAAAAAAATAGTTTTGGCCCTTGGAGGGTTTGAACCCACGCCCTCTAGGTCACACACTCAAAATAATACCACTGGGCCAAGGCGCGCTTGGTGTTTAAGAGACATACCCAATTCATTATATTTTCAGACAAGTGTTAATTCATGGAAAAATGAAAGAAACAAAAAGTCTGGGGCGAGGAGGATTCGAACCCCAGACTTTGGGCATGAGGAGACTAAGAGCGCATGTGTGGCCACTATTGCAAGTAATTCATTCGTTTAGAAAACGCCTATCATTAAAAATAAAATAAACTTTGACCAGAGATTTGAAATTTGCGCGCCACAGCCATGGTCGTCTTCTTCCTCAAGCTCCCAAATTTTGAATTTGTGAACTTACCCATTTCTCAACCATTTGCAAAGATGTAAAGACCAGAAATCGTGAAGAACCCTAAAATTTAAAAATCAAATTAAATGGCTATACTGAAAGATAAATGAATGATGATAGAGGGTTTTCAATCCTCTGATGATGCTGAACAAGATAGAATCGAGCTATATCATAAAGAGTGCTTAAATTAAAGAGGTGGAGTTCAGAAACTTACCTCTGAAAAATGGAGGTCGTGAGGATGATAGAGAGCAACTGGGCTTGTATGAATGATCCCAAAAGCTTCCTTGAGACTCAGTGATGCTAACTGAATGCTTGTTGTAACCTCAATCCTCCTGAATTGTTCTATGGACCTCCCTCGATTTGAGCTTCAAGTGAACATGGAGAGTGATTATTCTTGAGTTACAGATGAGCTGCAGCCATCTGAACAGCTTCACTACCTCCTATGGAACGTGCCTGGATGCTTGGCTCGATTGGAAACCTTCTGAATTGCACTATGGACCTCCAACTGCAACAGCTCCAAAGTGAGAGCAACAATGGTGTTCCTCCACTTACAGAAGTGATCCAGGTGCTTGGATCACCTCAAATGACCTCCCTTGAGATGTTAGAATGCTTACTTTCCAAAGATAAGCTCTGGTTTGAAGAAAACGATTCTTCTTGCCAAAGAACTTTGGAAAACAATAAGCATGAGAAGAGAAAGAGAAAGCAAGGAATATGGTTGCTTTGGTGTGTTTTTTGAATGAGAAAGAGGCCTCTATTTATAGGCAAATTATGCTGAGCAATCGGAGATAGTAAGCTTGCTTAATGAAGTCACTTTGGTTTCTTAGCCATGAAGAAATTCAAAGAATATCCCAAGTGCAATGATAAGCTCTTTGATACCACTCCCTAGCCATCGGTTTTGCTTGATCTTAGGGGACAAATTTGCTGCAGAAATGAGCTCCAATTGGTTGGGAGAAGATTCCTTTGATGAATCACCAATTTGCCATAAATTCACAAATGTAATCATTACATAATCACATGTTCTTGTTTTTGAGAATATTCTCCAATCCTTATGCAATGATGGAAATTGATGTATGGCATGCTTGCAGATGTATTAGAGGTCGTGTAGCATCACTTAGTGAAGCAAAATGCACAAAATTGCAAAGTTCCAAATTGTACATGACCTATAATTTCACTTCATGAGGCCAACTTTGAACAAGCATAACTCTTAGCTCAAAATGAATTTGGAGAAGGTTGAACACAATTTGGAAAGCCCTAAACATCTACTTCAAATCATTAGTTTGGAGTTTCTTCAAAATCCTTTGGCAAATTTGTGAAAAATGAGGCCAAAGTTGGAAGAAAACTAGGTTAAAACACTTAGAAAAATATCTAAGTGTTTATGACCTAGAACTCCAAAATTTCCAAAACTCTTAAATGATTGATCTTTTGAAAAAAGTTCCTTTGTAAGATGTTGTTTTATTTTGCAAGATCTACAACTTTCATGTTGGAAGTTTTTTGGGTTGTGTAGGTGAAATTTTGAGTTCTCACCATGCCTTAAAAAACCCTAATTCCCGACTTTTTGCTCCTTGATGAATTTCTTTGAATTTCTTTGGTCAAATGACTTTAATATCCATATATTGATGATATTGATCCTTGAAAGTCATGGTTTGTCCAGAAATCTTAAAAGTCAAAGGTGATCCCATACAGTTGACTTTTCCCTGGTAAGGTGAGATTTTGGACTTTTGTGTAGAATCAAGATCTTCTTCTCAAATGAATGATGTAAATGGATTATATTGAGGTAGTAGAGGTTCTTGAATCATGTCTTGAGTTTTGGATCCATGCCCTGATTAAAAGTCAACTATTCTGGTGAATTAGGTCAAAAACCCTAATTGTCGACCAGATGAAAATGATGGCTGTAGACTTTGAATTGAGGTGTGATGTCCAGTGGATCTTGTCATATGAGATATTTGAAAATGATTGATGTCTTTGAATGGTCCCCTAGGGCTTTTTAGGGTTTCCCAAAGGTGATCCCTGATTTTAGTCCTTGATAGGCTCAAAAACCCTAGTCTGGTGACCTGAGTAAATCTGTACTCAGATGACTGGGTGTCTAATCAATCATAGGTGAAATAATGAAGCTCTTGAGTCTTATGATTGTATTAGAGACTAATCCTTCTATTGATTGATCCTTTGCCTGAGTTTTCTTGTCTTTGAACACCCTTGATTGAATGTCAGACTGCTCTGGGTACTTACTTTGACTTGATGAAAATCCTGAAGATATGTCATCTCAGGGGGGGCAAAAATTAGGGTATGACAGATGCCCCTATTTAAGTTTCTTTTATCTGGAGGGAGAGAGATTGAGATCTCGATCTCTCCTGCGTAAAAGAGACTTAAATATCAAAGAATGCCCGAATTTTGGGCGCTCCTGAGATGATAAAATCTTTGCATGATTTGATCCTGTTGTCGCACTTGGCGGGGGATGAGAAGACAAACTCCTGTAGAAATACTTGATGTGGACTCTGGCGAATGGATGGCAGTGTAGGATGCGCAATCCATCTTCTTTAACTAAGTGTTGATACTTAGAAAAAGGTAAACAACCTCCCCTCGTTTCGGATGTCCATATCTCGAAACTGGCCTCAGTTGTGTTTGGACAATATCTCAGATAAAGAGAAAATTTCCAAATGTTTGTTTCCTCATCAAACTTCTCATCAGCACTTAGAGATGAGATACCATTTGATGGTAATAAAGAAACTTCATTAGTTTGCTTCCTCATCAAACTTCTTACCAGCACTTGGAGGTAAGATACCATTTGACGGTAAATAAAGAAACTTCAAAGGTTTGTTTCCTCATCAAACTTCTTACCAGCACTTGGAGGTAAGATACCATTTGATGGTAATAAAGAAACTTCAAAGGTTTGTTTCCTCATCAAACTTCTTACCAGCACCTGGAGGTAAGATACCATTTGACGGTAATAAAGAAACTTCAAAGGTTTGTTTCCTCATCAAACTTCTTACCAGCACTTGGAGGTAAGATACCATTTGACGGTAATAAAGAAACTTCAAGGGTTTGTTTCCTCATCAAACTTCTTACCAGCACCTGGAGGTAAGATACCATTTGACGGTAATAAAGAAACTTCAAAGGTTTGTTTCCTCATCAAACTTCTTACCAGCACTTGGAGGTAAGATACCATTTGATGGTAAATAAAGAAACTTCACCATCTTCCCTTTTGACTTGGCATCTTTGAAAGAGTGTCATATGGGCCCGCGCTCTTTTGAGGGGGTAATGACTTTGTTTGAAGGCGGACGAACTGTTTTTTGGGGTGAAAACCAACATTTATTGTCCTCTTGAATGTTTAACAAACAAACTGTCTTTCCTTGGGGAACGACTACCATTTGTTGACTCCGCTGGGGATCATGAACTATCTTCTGGACGAAGACTACCATCCACTGATTCTGCTGGAGAATCATTTGTCGATCTGCTGGGAGATTCTGAATTATTTCCTTTGACGAAAAGTGGCATCTCTTGACCTTGCTGGGGAAATACCAAACTGTTTTTCAGGAGGAAAAACTGCCACTTGTCAATTATGTCGAGGAATCCATATTTCTTAGAGAAGAGAAACCGCTTATCGACCCTGTAGGGAATTCCAAAATGCGAAACAGACTATCTTATCTGAAGAAAACTGTCGACTGTCGCTTTTGCGGGAGAATCTCGGCTGAGGAATTCCAAAAGTGAACAAACTATCTCTTTGAGGGAGACTACCATCTGTTGACTTGCTTGGGGAGATCCTTGTGTATGAACTGTTGTCTCGAAGGTAAAAGTTTCTCCGGAACTTGCAGGGGAAACTTGAGTTCATGCCTTAATGACTTACGCATTCATAGGATCAAAGCCTGACTCGACTATGCAATTATGATGTAATGTATGCATGAATATTATGACAATGAAAAAATGTAAAGTGAATGTGAATAGAATTGTCGCGGATGTAATATCCTATGATACGACTTGAATTCTTGTTGATCAGAAGATGTCCTCTTCTTGTAGTTCGAACTCTGTTGGGAATATCTGGTTATCAGTTGTCCGCTGTCCGAAGTGAGTAATATGAATTGAAGTAAAGATCCGTCATCGCGAGATGTTCGCAAAGCAACCTCATGGGGAAATCTTGATTCCCGGAGTCTCAACCGTTCTCAGAGCAGCTGTCTGCATTCTTCCTATTGTTCGTAAACCTTAGAAAGAAATTTCACCTTTATTTTTGCAAGTAAATTCATTTTATTTTATGAAAACATTTGTTTCAAGAAAATGACTGTTTAAACTTAAAATGCATTTCAAGAAACTGAATAAGACTAGATTGCAAAGAAAAGCACAAGGCTCAAATTATTATTTATGGAATGGTAATCAGCCAAATGCTTGATTCCATGGAGTATTTACAAAGTTGGAAATTGGTAATTTTTGGGAAAAGGGCTACGATGAAACGTGACGACCGTTATCTTTCCTTTCCACTCCGAGTTGCGCTGTATTCGTGCTTCGTAGAAGATGACCTACTGCTGATGAACACTCCGCTATGGATTTTGAATGATCAAGTTTGTCCTGAACACAGTTACTTGCCATATATCCCTAACTTTTGCGTAAACTACCCCTTTCGGGTTTTAAGTCTACCGGGATTGATTATTATATTTTTTATGTCTCTAACTTTTGCCTGAATCGCCCTTTCGGGTTTTCGATTCACCGAGACGCTCTTTTTTGCCTAAGCCGCTCTTTGCGAGTTTTCAACTTAGCGAGCTGTTCTTTTAATTATTTAGGCGAAGTATTTCTTGACTGCGTCGACGTTCACAGGACGGGTGAATTCTTCTCCATCCATAGTCGTGAGTATTAAGGCTCCTCCTGAGAAAGCTCTCTTGACCACGTAGGGGCCGTCATAATTGGGAGTCCATTTCCCTCTTGAATCTGTGAGAAAAGATTGAATCTTTTTGAGTACAAGGTCGCCTTCTTTGATTATGCGAGGTCGAACCTTTTTGTCCAAAGCTTTCTTCATTCTTTGTTGATATAGCTGTCCGTGGCATAAAGCTGTCATGCGCTTTTCTTCGATTAAGTTCAATTCATCGAATCTGCTTTGACACCACTCGGCTTCTGTTAATTTTTCCTCCATCAAAACTCTCATTGATGGGATTTCAACCTCTATTGGTAGGACTGCCTCCATGCCATATACAAGGGAGAAAGGAGTTGCTCCAGTCGAAGTACGTACTGATGTACGGTAACCATGAAGAGCATACGGGAGCATTTCATGCCAATCTTTGTAAGTGATGACCATCTTCTGAATGATTTTCTTGATGTTTTTGTTAGCTGTTTCTACAGCTCCATTCATCTTTGGTCTGTAAGGAGATGAGTTGTGATGTTCAATCTTGAATTCTTCACAAAGCTCCTTCATCATTTTGTTATTCAAATTTGACCCATTGTCAAGGATTATCTTGCTAGGAATATCGTAGCGACAGATGATGTGATTTTTGATAAACTTGACGACAACTTGTCTTGTAACGTTTGCATATGAAGCTGCTTCGACCCATTTGGTGAAATAGTCTATGGCTACCAAGATGAAGCGATGTCTGTTGGACGCTTTTGGCTCGATCATTCCAATCATGTCGATTCCCAACATGGAGAAAGGCCAAGGGGAAGAGAGTATGTTGAGAAGAGATGGTGGCACATGAATTCTATCGGCGTAGATCTGACATTTGTGACACCTCTTTGCGTACTGGTAGCAATCTGACTCCATTGTCAGCCAGTAATATCCTGCTCTCAGTATTTTCCTTGTCATGGTATGTCCATTGGTGTGAGTACCAAAGGAACCTTCATGTATTTCTCTCATGAGTGCTTCTGCTTCTTTTCTGTCAACGCATCTGAGCAGAACCATGTCGAAGTTTCTCTTGTACAGAACATCTTCATTCAGGAAGAATCTACAAGTTAACTTCCTCAAAGTCTTTCTATCTTTCTTTGACGCTCCAAGAGGGTACTCTTGCTTTTGAAGAAAGTTCTTGATGTCGTGATACCATGGTTTGTCGTCGATGATTGCTTCTACTGTGAAAACATGAGCGGGCCTATCCAGGCGCATAACATCGATCTGAGGAATGTCATTCCAATGATTTATCCTAATCATGGAAGAGAGTGTGGCTAATGCATCAGCCAAATTATTTTCTTCACGAGGAATGTGATGAAAATCTACCCTATCGAAGAATGGTAACAATCTTCTTGCGTAGTCTTTGTAAGGAATTAGTCCTGGTTGGCGTGTTTCCCATTCTCCTTTGATTTGATTGATGACCAAAGAAGAATCTCCGTATACATCCAAGTGTTTGATTCTTAGATCCATGGCTTCTTCGAGACCCATGATGCAAGCTTCATATTCGGCCTCATTGTTTGTGCACTTGAAAGTTAATCTGGCAGTAAATGGAATATGGGTACCCTGAGGTGTAACAATGATTGCCCCAATTCCTCGTCCATAAGCATTGACAGCTCCATCAAAGATTAAGCCCCACTGGGATCCTATCTCAGGTCCTTCGTCTGGTAGTGGCTCGTCGTAATCTTTCATCTTGAGGTACATGACGTCTTCGTCCGGAAAGTCGAAACTGGTTGATTCATGACCATTGAGTGGGTGGTGAGCCAGGTGCTCAGCTAGAATGCTTCCTTTCACGGCTTTCTGTGCGTGATACTCAATGTCATATTCTGATAACAACATCTGCCAACGGGCAATTCTCCCGGTTAAGGCAGGCTTCTCAAAGATGTACTTGATTGGATCCATATGAGAGATCAAACAAGTAGTATGTCGAATCATGTACTGGCGGAGACGTTTGGCAGCCCAGGCCAAAGCACAACACGTCTTCTCGAGCATGGAGTAGCGGGATTCACAGTCAGTGAACTTCTTGCTCAGTTAGTAAATGGCATGCTCTTTTCTCTTTGTCTCGTCTTGCTGTCCAAGGACACAACCCATGGAATCTTCTAAGACGGTTAAGTACATTATCAAAGGTCTTCCTTCCACTGGAGAAGACAAGATGGGTGGTTCGAGCAGATATTCCTTAATGCTGTCGAACGCTTTCTGACAATCATCTGTCTATACGCAACTTTGATTTTTCCGTAGAAGTTTGAAAATAGGAGCGCAAGTTGCAGTCATGAGATATATGAATCTCGAGATGTAATTTAGACGTCCAAGAAATCCTCTAACTTGTATCTTGGTTCTGGCTGAAGGCATTTCTTGAATTTCCTTGACTTTGTCTGGATCTACTTCAATTCCTCGTTTGCTGACAATGAAACCAAGGAGTTTTCCAGAGTAGACACCAAAGGTGCACTTGTTGGGGTTCAGGCGAAGCTGAAACTTCCGTAAGCGTTGAAATAACTTTGTCAGATTCTGTATGTGATCTTCTTCATTTTCTGATTTGGCAATCATGTCATCCACATAGACTTCCACCTCTTTATGCATCATGTCGTGGAAAAGTGTAGTCATGGCTCTTTGATAAGTTTCCCCTGCGTTCTTTAGTCCAAAAGGAATAACACGATAGCAGAACGTGCCCCAGGGGGTGATGAAAGCTGTTTTTTCTATGTCTTCAGGTGCCATTTTGATTTGGTTGTATCCTGAAAATCCGTCCATGAACGAGAAAACTTTGGATTTTGCTGTACTATCTACCAACATATCAATATGTGGTAAAGGAAAATCATCCTTAGGGCTAGCTTTGTTCAAATCTCTGTAGTCGACGCACATGCGGAGTTTTCCGTCTTTCTTAGGAACGGGAACAATGTTAGCTAACCACTGAGGGTATTCTGAAGTGACGAGGAAACCTGCGTTGATCTTCTTTTGAACTTCCTCTTTGATTTTCATGGCCATCTCCGGATGAGTTCTTCTTAATTTTTGCTTGACCGGAGGGCATTCTGCTTTTAATGGCAAGTGATGCTCCACTATACTGGTATCCAACCCTGGCATATCTTGATAAGACCAAGCGAAGACATCTGAGAATTCTTTGAGCAGCTGTATCAAACTCTCTCTGATCTCTGAACTGAGCGAAGCTCCAATCTTAACCTCTTTTCTGTTTCCATCGGAACCAAGGTTAATGATCTCTAGAGGCTCATTGTATGGCTGAATGGCCTCTTCCTTTTGTTGAAATAATCGTGAAATTTCCTTTGATATTTCTTCGTCTTTTTCTTCCTCTGCCTCGAATACAGGAAACTCAAAGCTTGGAGAAGTCATACGGTCGTTCGTTTCAACGGGGTATTTTATGATTAATCTGCATATGTGTGATAAGTTTTATTTAGACAACGAGGGAAGACTCGGTGTATGCAGTTAATGGAATATTTGATGTTTTTTAAGGGTATTTTTTTTTAGGATTACCAATTTCCGAAAAAAGAAAAGGAAAAACTAAACGAAGGAACAAAATGACATTTTTATTTATTGACAGTCATTTCTTGAAACAAAGACCCTATAAAACAAAACTCTATTGCTTTGGGCGAAGCAAAGAGGGACATTTTCCTAAGAAATAGTAAAATGCAAAGCCCTATGAAACATCTCTTCACCCTGGGCTATGGTGAGAGGACAAAATAACGGTGAAAGTTCCTACTTAGGAGTGCGAACAACAGTTGAAACTTCAACAACTGTCCAGTAGTGGCGAACCCCATTGTGCACTAAGTAATCCGGAACCTTAGGCTTAAGCTGGCCTGTGGTAGGTCTTGATTTACCAACCACTGTCTTTGCAACACTCAGACGATCTTCTTCTACTTCAGCAGACTGAGCGGTGTGAGCATACCCATTTCCAAGTGGAGTATGTCGGTTTTTCTTTTGAGGAAACTTCCAATCTTCTGAATGGAGAGACTCGTTGTCGGAGACACTTTCGAGATCATCCTCTTCTGTATTTTGGTCTTGCTCTTCTCCCAAGATGGCATTGACTAGATATGTGAACTCTAAATCCGTAGACTCGGAAGGTGACTTGGGGATATAATCCTCAATGATGACTTCACCAGTCGATGATGAATAGCAAGGGTTATACATCTCTTTTGGCTGAGAGAGGTACTCATAATCAATGTTCCATCCAGTTGGAACAATGTCTTCAAGAGAGATTCTTGAACTTTCAGGAGCGGAGTATTTTACCATGTAGTCTAATTTTCCGCTTGGTTCTCCTAATGTATCCCAAGTCTCTTCGGGGATAGGAGGAACTTCTTCTGATGAACCATGACTTCTGGTGGTGAAGCTGTCAGTAACTTCATCACTGCTTGGTTGAGTCTTACTTTCAGATCCTTTAGTCGGATAACAGCAAGGTGAATCAGACTCTGATAGGGCTATGTATCTTGCCTCGAGAAGGTAGGACATACATTCCACTTCAAAATTCTCATCGGTGTCTTCCGTACCGATGGTATTGACTGTTTGTTGAACAGGTTGAAGAAAGCCTCCACTGCAGAAAGTTTCTTGAATAGGGAGAACTACCTCAATCCCTGGGATAGCTTTTGATGATGTCGGAAAGAACCCAATTCCTATTCTGTTCTTGTTGTTGGTAGGAATATTAATGTGCCCCCAACCACTGGTAGTGCCATCCTTTACAACTTGGATTGCATCTTTGTATGAAGAGATAGACACTGCTTTCTCCTTTCCTTTGTCTAAGGAAAGTGCTTGGAATTTAGTTCCAACAACTTCTTTTGGTTCTATGTCGGAGAATGATGACAGGTTGCTGACGATCAGAGCTCGTTCTCCACATACGGTTACCAATTTGTCATTTCTTATGAACTTCAGTTTCTGATGAAGTGTTGAAGTAATTGCCCCAGCTTCATGAATCCATGGGCGACCTAGCAAACAACTGTATTGTGCTGGAATGTCCATAACTTGGAAAGTGATTTTGAACGTCTGAGGTCCAATAGTTATGGGAAGATCCACTTCTCCAAAAACTGACTTCCTTGATCCATCAAATGCTTTGACGATGACATGACTTGTCCTCAATGGGTAATCTTCGAAAGATAATCTTGATAATGTTGATTTAGGCATGACGTTGAGAGAGGATCCGTTGTCTATTAGGACTCCTGTGAGTATATCACCCATGCAGCCAACTGAGATGTGAAGTGGAAGATTGTGGTCCACTCCTTCTTCAGGAAGATCTTCGTTACAGAAACTTAGGTTAGTTCCGGCGGAGATGTTGGTAACGATGTTGTTGAATTGGCTTATAGTAACACTTGGTTCTACGAAAGCTTGTTCCAAAACTTTCTGTAGAGCTTCCCTATGAGCTTCAGAACTCAATAGCAGGGAAAGAACAGAAATCCTAGACGGAGTATGTAGTAATTGATCTACAATGTTGTATTCACTCCTCTGGATTAACTTCAAGATCTCATCATTTTCTTTTGCTTGAACAGCATTGGTCGGATGATCGTCTTGCCTATATGGTACTTCCTCCGAAGGTTTCTCCATATTTTCTATTGTTCTGTTGAAGACTCGTCCACTTATGGTGACTCGACTAACATCAGCAATGTTGACAACAGACGGTAATGGTATTTCCTTACCATTTTCAATGAATGTAGCGTTGTACTTGTATGGTATAGCCTTGTCAGACTCATACGGTACAGGACCTGGTAAGTAGATGACTAGTGGAGCAATTGCTGTCTTCGTGCTGTCATACTTAACTTGCATTGGTTCAACTTGATTAATTTGAGGAGATACGGTAAAGACTTCATCATCTTCTCTGTTGGCAAGAACAGTAATGGTATTGTCATCCATCAGCTTTTGAATGTCGTTGCGAACACGCAAACATCCTCGTGAATTTCTTCGACAAATTTCGCATCTACTGTAAGCTTGAAAATCTGTTCCAAAGTAGGCAAGTCCATTTAAAGTTTTATGGAACCTGACTACCGATCCTTCAAGATCTTCAACTTTGTAGGTTTTGTATTCTCCTGGACATCCTTGAACCATGTTGATGTCATGCTCAGTTCTGACTCGGATGTGTTGAATCCATCCTAAGTCCATTTGTTCTTGTAATGCAGCTTGAACTACGGCACATCCTTGATTATTCTTTAGACAAATTTCACATGTGAAGTAGTTGTGAGGTGGTACATGACCGTACCCAGCTTGTTTAGCGTGCATCTTGACAAGATTTTCCCCTATCTGACGAATGTCATAGATTTGAATGACATTGGGGTGTTGATCTATCAGATTGACCGAAGCTTCTTTATGCTGCGGCAAAGGATTTGCTTGGACGTTTGGATTAGTATCTTTGAAGGATAGCATTCCGCTCTTCACTAATCGTTGGACGTCGACCTTGAAAGGGAAACAGTTCTCAATATTGTGACCTGGTGCCCCCTGATGATAGGGACAAGATTGGTCAGCCTTATACCATGGTGAGGAACTGTTTGTAGGATTTGGAGGACTCCTTGTCTGAATGAGTCCTTTTGCCAGTAATGTTGGAAATAATTCTGCATACGGCATTGGTACGGGGTCAAAGGCAGGATACCTTGGAGCCCGATTGTTGTAATTTGGAGGTCGAACCTGCTGCTGAGGTTGCTGCGACCTTTGTTGAATTTGTTGTTGCGAAACCTGAGGTTGATAAGCTGGCGCTGAGTTAACAACCGGAGTTATTGTTGCAACCTGAGGTTGGAATTTCTTCTTGATTTTGTGCAAGACATTGCTGACATCTTGATCCTTTTTCTTATGGAAAGAACTTCCATACTTCCTTGGACCAACAGAAGATTCTGGTTCTTTGTTCAAGCGTCCTTCCCGAACTGCTTCTTCTAAACATACACCCATGTTTACCATCTCGGTAAAGTCACTTGGTGCACTTGCAACCATTCGTCCGTAGTAAAATGGACTCAAAGTTTTGAGATAGATTTTTGTCATTTCTTTCTCTTCAAGTGGTGGACAAATTTGAGCAGCAACTTCACGCCATCTCTGAGCGTATTCCTTGAAGCTTTCTCTATCCTTTTGAGTCATGGCCCGGAGTTGATCTCTGTCGGGAGCCATATCCAGATTGTACTTATACTGTTTGACGAAGGCCTCTCCGAGGTCTCGAAAAGTACGAATCTCTGAACTGTCCAAGTTCATGTACCATTTGAGTGCAGCACCAGTCAGGCTGTCTTGAAAATAATGAATGAGCAATTGTTGATTATCAGTCTGAGTTGACATTCTTCGAGCGTACATCACAAGATGACTTTGTGGGCATGAATTCCCTTTGTACTTCTCGAAATCTGGTATTTTGAATTTGTGAGGAATCTTAACATTTGGAACCAGACAGAGGTCTGCAGCATTCTTTCCAAATAGATCTTGTCCTCGGAGAGTCTTGAGTTCCTTCTGCATTTGCAGAAACTGTTCCTGGAACTCGTCCAATCTATCATACACGCCAGCATCCTCACTTGGAGCGTGATGATATACTTATCCGCCCTGCGGGGGAAAAGTATGCATAATCGGTCGTGGAGAAGCCATGACAGCAGATCTTGGAATCTCAGCATTCTGTTGTGCGAAACCCATTGCCGTTGCTCTTGGAACTTCAATTTCCAGAGGTTTGTAACCCTCCGGTGGACGTATATCCATGGTGACTTTTGGAACTTCAGAAGCTGGAGGTATGTACCCTTCTGGAATAAATTTATACGGCATGCCCCAAGGTCGATCAGGCGGCATGGTATACTGAGGAACAGGAGTAGAAACAATCTCGGAAACCACAGTCCTTTGCGGTTCTTCTGGCGTTGGTCGATTCTGTGCAACTACCAGGGCTTCTACCATACTATTGAGTCTTTCAACAGTACCTTTGAGAGTATTAATCTCTTCTCTGAGTTCTTCATTCTCTTGCTCAAAGTCTTCCATTCTTTTCTTGCGACTTGAACGAGTGTTGTATGGATGAGACAGCTTGAAAGTCTTGGTTCACCTCCTTCTCCTCCTCTCTTTCTGGAGAAAGGAAAGTTACTATTAGATCTGCGACAATTCTCGTGTCAGTGTGTCGCTACCGCGAAAATTAACAGAGCCGCCACTAACATATTTATCCTGAAAAGGAAGGGAATGCCAGCAAACCACAAAACAAAACAACGGTCTCACGACCAGAGAAAAAGGGTAAGGGAGTCGGTTACGCGAGGGGAAGGTGTTAGCACCCCTCGCGCCCATCGTACTCGATGGTATCCACGCCTGTGTCTAAACCTATGGGTGTGTAAGCAAATCTACGCTAATCTGGACTAAAATGCATGCAGAATGTAGGTAAAAGAAAGGATTATGCTCGCACGGGCCCTACCCCGCTGCCTACGTATCCGTTTTGCGGAATCAGAGGTACCGTAGCTCGGCTAACTAATTTCTGTTTGTTTTGTGTTTTTTAGGTGAACGAGTTACATCACACTCCGCGGCTCGACCTTTGGAGACTTATGCTTGGGAATGGAGTGGAAATAACAAGCTCTTAAGAAAAGAAAATCAAAGAGTGTGGTTTGTGTTTTAAAAGATGCATGAGGAAGACCTAAGCTAAGGGGGAAAGCTTGCTACCTAATGTTATCATACAAAGGGTACAAGTCTATGCTAAACTATCAACCTACGAGGGAAAAGGGGAAGCACACAAGAATATCACACAAACGAGCATCCGCTCGTAAAGCAAACAAACCCAACGGTACTGACCGAATGGTAGAAAAGCGGTCCCGCCGTAGCCAAGGGGAGCAACTCAACCCAAGTCAACCAAGCATTAGACCTCGCGAAAATGATCGGGCCATAGACAAGAGGGCGGACCCCTCTCAGCAACCAAGCCGTCACGGATCATAAAGGAAAACGGTGCGTGCGTACACCGAGCATCAACGTCGAGCGACGTGAGCTATAGGAAAGGCGGGGGTCCGGCTGCATGAACCCTTTTCCTGACATACTCGATAACAAGATCTTGTGCAGGTTCAGAAGCGAGCAACGCGTAGCGTGCGCTTACTGAACAGACTCGATTAGACTAGGCGGGGGTTGATTGCTAACCCTTTCCGCATGCCTTCCATGAGGACTTAACGGAGTGCCATATAGGACTTATTACACCGTGACTCCCTGCCGCAAAGCACAAATGTAAACACACCAACAAAAATAGAGCGTCTTTCGAGGGCTTGGCCAGATGCATGTCTAGGTCCTACTTCTCATGTTAAAGGATGATGCAAGAAAGCGGTAAAAGGGACCAGGAGACAATACCGAGCGGATAGCAAATCCGCAGTGAGCTAGCAACGCAAGCAAAGAAGAAACTTCACGTAATCTAACATCCAGCATAGCCGGGAGTCCAGCATAAGCGTCAAAGCGATGCGGTGTGAAAATAAATCACAACCGCTATGTGGTGCGTATCAAACACAACCACACAAGCAACTTGCAAGAGAAACACAAGCCAGACGATACAGGAATATACATCTCAATGAATGAGAGATCAGGTGAATCGCATCGGGCATAAGTTCGTGTCCCACAAATAAAGTGGAACACGATGCCAATCAATCGCACCGGAAGCGAATTCGTGTCCCACAAGTAAAGTGGAACACGAAGCAAGTCGAATCGCAATCAAAGGCTCTCTCGAAGTACCTCGCACATCTCAACAACCAAATCAGTAATAACAAGGAGGCACGCATCGCCATAGAAAATAATAGAAATTAAATTCTAAGTAAATTCTAAAACAAAATTTAACAAGAGCAAATTGTTTTTTTGTAACGTTTTTATCAAAGAATTAGAATGAAACTAGGTAACAAAACATTTAAATTCTAACAAGAAAATAATACATGTTTTTGGTTATTTTTATCATGCAAAAATTTAACAAAATGATTGTTTTCATGCATTTTTCTATACTAAAAATAAAGGACAACAAACTAGTTACAAAAACTAAATCTAATATGCAAAAAAATGAATACAGGGGGGTTTTATGTGAAAATAAGTGGTGCAGGAAGCAAATCAGGCGCTACAGCCCAAAGAATTGGCCCATCAGAGTTTTGTTTGCAAATTCAGAAAAAAGTGAGAGGCGTATGGGCCTCTCTGGGGTGTAGACAGCAATTCATGCGCAGGCCCAAGGAGATGATTTTGATCCATTCAAAATTAATATGATCCAGATTCCAATTTCTCAGTTAATATCCAGATTTCCTTTTAATCCCACTTAATATCAATTAATCAAATCCATTAACTCCCTAATTAATCCCCATTAAACACATAAACCTAAAACTATTTGAGTTAATAACAGAAAAGGAATTAGGGTTAGAAATTTGTGACCATCAGACTCGTTCTTCTTCCCTCTATCACTCAAAATGCGGCGGTGGACCTTCCTTCTCCGGCGACATCTCCGCACGCCGCCGATTCCGTCTCATCTCCCTCATCGCTCTCGCTCTATCCGGACTCTCTCTCTCGATCTTATCTCGACCGAATCAAGCTCGCTCACATCTCTCATCTCTGTCTACGATGGAGGTTGCTGTGGATGCGCCAAAGAACGGTTAAATGAAAATTCTTTGAGATGCGAGGATTATGAACGATGAAACAAGTTGTTGCAGGTCCGTTGAGGATCGATGATGGACAGGTGCTCAATGTTGTGCCGTTACCGTGTTGATTCGAAGCAAAGAGCCAAGGTGATAACGCCGTGACGATGCGAATGAACTTGTAGGTTTGTGATTCGGTTTCTTCTTCCAATTCAGTTTTCACTTCTGCGATTCCTTCTTCTGTTAACGTTTCTGGAAATTGTTCGATTCGAGGTATCAACACGGAGAAGTGTGAATTATCGATCGTGATGTTGTGCGATGTTGTTGAAGATGTTGATTCAAAGACGATGATGAACGTGCAACATGATTCAGAATCTGGTGAAGATTGATTGATGAAGGTGAGTTATCAGTGAATTGGTGAAAGCTTTTTTGAGTTGTTGTGAAGGTTTTCTGAATTGTTTTCTTTGTGTATGAATTGCAGGGAGAGTGAGAAATTGAATCGAGAGTATGGTGATGAAGATGATGAATAATTGCGATGAAGAAGTTTGTTTATGTTTTCAGATTCAAGAATCGGTAGAGGTGATGAATTGGTGGTTTTTGTGAATGATGAAGATGGATTGAAGAACGAAAGGGAGGGAATCAGGAGAATTTGTTACAGGTTCGTCCCCTCTTCTCTGTTCTGAATCCCCTCCTCTCGTAATTCTGTTATTGATCTCTTGTATTGGTTAATCGACTGAACCCGGTTCAATTGTGTTGGATGCAGGGCTGGGTTTTTTTCCTGGTTTATTTATATGCAGCAGTTGGTTCGGTTATGCAGGTGTTAGGTGCAACGTTTAATGCAGCTGCACCAGTTTGGTTACGACGGCATGATGCAATTTTGGTTTTATTTTGTGCAGGGTCGGTTAGCAAGTGCGGTTTTGAAGCTTCCCCTTGCCACATGGTTCATACGTGATCTTAGTTGAAGAAAAGAAAAAAACTGACATTGGAATTTTATTGAAAGATGAATGAATGTAAACTTGAAGGACTATTAAACTTGAATGGACTAATATTTGAATTCTCTTTTTGTGTAATGATTTTTTTTGTAACAAAATCTTCTCTTTTTGAATGATTTGAATGATAATTTGGATACCGACTTTCACCTCTTGAATTCCAACTAAAATTTGAACCAACACTTCTAGTTAATAAATCCCAAGAATCCATACACAATTGGTTAAGATTTTTTATTCATTCGATTATCTTTGACCTCAAACTTGCTTGAATCTTAATTTCCAAAGTCTGAATCAACTTGCAATTGAAGTAACAAGTATATGGTGGGAGCTAAAAAATTACATTGATCAAAATGAATGAACGATTCAATCCTTTATGCCATTGCACTTGTGTTTCAACCCACCAACACAATAATGCCTTGAAAGAATCCTCAAAGAAGATATGAACTGAAGCATGTACGAACACTTTGGCATCAAACCCAACGAACCTCAAATGTATTAGCGATTGTGGACACAGTGTATAAGAAACTCTTTAATAATTTTCTTCAATTTTTGAGAGACGAAATAAACGTCCTTTCATAACTTATAGCACAGAGAAAGAGGGCAAATTTTGGGGTGCAACATCTGCCCCTATTCAAACTTCTTGAACCTGACGAGTGAGAAATGAAAGTTTCGAACAGTTGAAGTGAAAGGAGATTGAATACTAGAATGAACTCGAAAATTTGCACTCTTGATCAATAGAAGATTCCATCTTGCAATAAGAAGGAATGTACCACCCCGCAAGCAGGGAGAAAAAACTTCAATTGATCTGGATAATTAAATAAGCTCCAACTTGCGATAAGAAGGAACGGGCACCCACAGGCAGGGGAAACACTTCAATTGATCTGGGCATCAAGAGAAGGAACATCTCGACTGATCTGAGTATCAGACGTAGCAGATGTCTCCGAACTTGCATCGGGATAGATTTCTTAAGTAGATCTGGGAATCGAAGGAGATACATCGGTTGAATCGGACATCAACAGGTAATAGGTATCTCTGATCTGGGAATCCTGATCTGGGAATCTGGGCAGACATCTCTTCTGATGCAATTAAATCATCAGGTAGATATTCCAACTAATCTGGGAATTAGCGGCTAGCTCCTTCGTAAGACCACGGGGATCCGGAGGCGGTTCCTTCAACTGAACTGGTAATCAGGATAGGAACAATATCTCTTCCGAACTGTGTACGCCGGGGAAAGAATGCCTTTAAATTGATTTGGACATAATGCCAGAAAATAAGTAGGACAATCTTCATCTGAATGAAAAAGTCAATCAGGCAAACATCTCCATCTGATCTGATGATATCAGTGGCTTGCTCCTTCGTAAGACCACGGGGATCCGGAGGCGGTTCCTTAAACTAATCTGAATCTGAATATTAGGATAGGAACAGATGTTTCTTCCGAACTGTGTACGCCGGGTAAAGAAAACATCTTCAACTGATGGTTAGGCATCAGGACTGGGCAAACGAGTTTCTTCTTCTGAACGAACTAAATCGTCAGGGAGTAGATATTTCCAACTGATCTGATGTATCAGAGGGCTTGCTCCTTTGTAAGATCTTGGGAGATCCGGAGGCGGTTCCTTCAACTGAAAGTCTGATTTATCAGGAATAGGAACAAATATCTTCCACCGATCTGGGGGCATCGGGAATAGGAATGTCTTTGAACTGATCTGAGCTATGCCAGAAAATATGTAGAACAATCCTCTTCTGATTCAAAACATCAGGATAAGCGCCTGTAATGACTAGGCGAATATTGCTCTCTAGGGAGCATTTGAATATGGATAACTTTCCTGCACAAAGAAACAGATATGATATGATTTATGCATGATGCGTGTATGAATGTGTATGGAATAACGTTTCCGAGAAGGAAGACGCTACACGCTTAGAGAATGCTATGCAAATGATGCATGATTCGAACGTTGCTTAGGGATACAACGGAGGAGCACTGATTTGCTAAAGAAGTCCTTGAGAGAGCATGGAACTCTGCGGGGAGGACAAGATGAGTGACCTGAAGTCACAATTGCGAGCTAACAAAGATGGATCAGAAATCTGCTGGAGATGATCAAATCTAGAGCTCTGGTTGGGGAATAAATCTTGCTTGGGGATATGAACATCCCATTTAACTGCTTAGGGAATACCCTGGCAACTTCACTGGAGAAGCAAATTCTCGACACACTGGGGATATGGAGATGTGAGCAAGTCATGAAGACAACTCTGATGAGGAGTGACAAACTTGCTGGTGCATGAAGCATTCCGTTGGGGAAGTCCTAGATGAGAACAGGTCTTGCTGAGGATGCAAATTACTCTTTGCTGAGGAAAGATTCAGTGGGGAAGATGAATACTTCTACATAACGATCCACTGGGGAGGTGAGAGATCTGCTGGGGATAAGGAACTGAGCATAAGAACCTTTGTTAAGACCATTCCACTGGGGAATAAGATGACGCTCTTGGGGAAAACAGGTCCATCTGTTGGAGAGAGAAGCGCTTTACTGGGGAAAGAGAGGCGTTTGGGCAAGGAACCTCGTTAAGAGCTTGCTGGGGAATCAGATATCATTCAATCAGGATTCAATCGGGGAGAAGATATTCCATCAGGAAATAAGGCTCCTGAAGCACGGAAATTGCATTGGGATGTGCTTTGTTGAGGAAATGAGAATTTTGGAACCAGCGCCTCGTCCGAATGTACTTAGCTGGGGAAGGAGAATCTCTCACTTGGCTAGGTCCGCCAATGCGTTGACATGGTATACTCGAAAGGATGTACCTACGAGGTAAACAGATGAAAATGCCCCAGGATATAGCATGACGTCTTCACGGGGTTTCCTCACATGGCAGAGAACGGTAATGCTCACCCACAATGGGCAAATGCAAGAGCAAACAGATTATCAGACATCTTAGCTTTGAAACTTTCCATACAAGCAATGGATTCAATGAGTTGACAAGCAAGCAGTGATTAGAACACCAAACAGGTATCGGTCCGAGTATCAAACAGGCATTGATTCTCCAAGGTAATGCCACCAGGAAGTGGGGTTAATGGGTCAAGCAAGTGTTGACTTCAAATGGACCAAACAGGCATTGGCTTTCATAGTGTTCTGCATATTCATGTTGATTTTAAAGATGCCAAACAAGTAATGAGCTTACAAACACATTGGGGTATATATGACAACTATCCGCATTTGTTGGAAATCCACGACACGAAGGTCGGAAATGAGATAAACTCACGACACGAGGGTCGGAAAGGAGATAAACTCACGACGCGAGGGTCGGAAAGGAATCAAACTCACAACTCGAGGGTCGGAAAGGAGATCAAACTCACGACGCGAGGGTCGGAAAGGATATAAACTCACGACTCAAGGGTCGGAAAGGAATCAAACTCACGACTCGAGGGTCGGAAAGGAAACAAACTCACGACGCGAGGGTCGGAAAGGATATAAACTCACGACTCGAGGGTCGGAAAGGAATCAAACTCACGACGCGAGGGTCGGAAAGGAATCAAACTCACGACGCGAGGGTCGGAAAGGAGGTAAACTCACGACTCGAGGGTCGGAAAGGGGGTAAACTCACGACGCGAGGGTCGGAAATGAGGTAAACTCACGACTCGAGGGTCGGAAAGGAGGTAAACTCACGACACGAGGGTCGGAAAGGAGATAAACTCACGACGCGAGGGTCGGAAAGGAGGTAAACTCACGACCCGAGGGTCGGAAAGGAGGTAAACTCACGACGCGAGGGTCGGAAAGGAGGTAAACTCACGACGCGAGGGTCGGAAAGGAGATAAACTCACGACGCGAGGATCGGAAAGGAGGTAAACTCACGATTCGAGGGTCGGAAAGCAAAGGAATCACAACACGAGGGTTGGAAACTCACGACTCGAGGGCCGGAAAGCAAAGGAATCACAACACGAAGGTTGGAAACTCACGACTCGAGGGTCGGAAATCAAAGGACTTGATGTCCACATAACAGGACTCTAGTGGAGGGATACCGATAACCAACGGTTGCAACCTCTGGAAGAGATTTTAAAATTGCACTGAAATGCAAAGAGATGCCACCAAAGATTGGACTTTCAGCCTCTGATCATTGAGGATGACGACCCTAATAGTTCTCAAGTTCATAAGTTGTTTAGCTCACACCTGAACTTTAAACTGAACACCTCCTGATGAGGATAAAATGCCAATGCATAGTGTCTTGCCCCAGCCTGTAAGGACTTTGAAGAGATTCGTCTCGTAAGGACTTTCTGATATTTGTTCATATCAAACTGACTTGCCCCAATATCAAGAATTTTGGCACCATGCCCCAGATTGCTCAGTATTTTGAGAGATTCTTCGAATCTTGACCTGATTGCCTCAGATTGTCTGAAAACTTGCTCGATAGAGTAATCAAACACTTTTGTGCCCCTGAGGGTTATCAGACTTTGAGATATTGATGCCTCTGCTCAACGGAGTTCTGAAGACAACTTGCCCTTCGGGAGGGATAAACTTTTCATCTGAAGTTCACGATGGAAACTTTCTTGATGTTAAGCACTTGTTCACATGCAAAGAATGTTTATTATGAGAAATATAATTCTAATGCAAAGAGCATGTTCGTCTTGAAGTTTAAAGAAACTTTTTGAAAGGATGTCGTAACATCGAGTTTTTTTGTGAAAGAAAGAAAAGATGGTGTGATACTAACCCAAGCGTTTAGCGGATCTCCTAGGAGTCAGCTTACCGTATTCTCGTGTATAGTCTGCTTTCGAATTAACCCATGCTTCAGTTAGGACTTTTCAGGGTTGTAACGTGGCCAGGTTCACGGTTTGAGAAAAAAATATTTTTAGGCTCAAATTATTTGGTGCCCACCCCCTTCATGATGTTCTCCAGTCCTAAGTTCAGTTAACTCGATGCGAGCATTCATCCTTCAAGAGGAGATTGAGTTGATTGAGGAGTCAATGAGGTCTTCTGGACACGACAGTCACTTTACCTTTTGTTTTTGGTGTCTGATCACACGACTTTGTTCTTTGCTAAGGATTCTTATTTTGTAATCCTTGCTTTGCTTTTGCTTTGCTTCTTTCGTTTCTCTAACTTTTGCCTGGACAAATTATTTTGAATTTTGAAGTCCAGCGGGATGCCCTAACTTTTGCCTAAGTCACATGTTTTCAAGTTATTGACTTAGCGGGCTCTTTTTCTTTTTTTCATTCTATTTTTTTTTTGAACAAGTCGTGTGACCATGAATCTCAGATTTGTTGGAAGTGACTGTGACTGCCTGAGTCTTTGATAGGTGAAGAATTACCATTATGGTATCGTTATCCTTTGACCTCCTGATTTAAGAGATAACTGTTGTGGATTTGGCTTTCCTCAATCTATTGAAAGATAGCCATTGTTGTATCTTTAGATGTGGTGCTCCTGATGAATTTTGAATGCTCAACCAGGTTAACTGAACACTACCCGGCCCCTAGGTTAAAAATAAGGTTTTTTTTATAGAGAAAAGAAACTCCTACTTCGAAGGCTCAGAAGGGTTAACGAAGGTTTCACTCCCTTATTTCTCCAGTGTTTGGGAATTTGAAACAATGCCTGTACATCATCAACAGGGTTCTACTCAAAAGCATATCATTTGAGGTTTTTGTTATTATGTTCATCATTCTCCCTACAGAGTTATCATGCTTTGTTAACAAGAGTTGAGTATCACAAAAAGCATAGAAAAACATATAAGAGCAAAAGCGAATGGATTTTCTTCAAGACAAACATATCCAATGCATTATGATTATAGTTCAAAAATAAACAAGTTTTACATGCAACAGTATTGAACAAACAAGAAAGCTTAAACATGAACATGCATGGTGAATTAGGAATTGCCAATGTTGAGGAGATCCTCTCCGTATGGACTTATTGCTTCAAAAGATTCGTTGTGTCAAAGGAGAACTTCAATGCTGGCCTTCAAGTGCGAATATGATAGCCTTTGAATCAACCAGGTCTTGAACCTTGTCTCTGAATGACTGACAACCTTCAATCAGATAACCAAGTGCCCCCGGAGTGGGAAGCACACCAAGCAATAGCATATGTTCCTGCATAACACTTTAGATTACTTCCCGGAAGAAGGTTTTGGCGAGGCCATATGAAAGTTGTAAGTGCTCAGCTTTAGGGATTTGAGTTGTGCCAGTAGTGCACAAACTCAAGATACAAGGCGTCTTGCTTATCCCTCGGTCGGGAGCCCTAAATAACAGCGACTGACGTTTGTGAATGCTTTAGGGATTTGAGCAGCCAATGATGCAAACTCAAGAACACGGAGTCTTGCTTATCCCTCGGTCGGGAGCCCTAAATATAGCTGCTAGATAGAAAACACCATCATGAATGGAGGAAACTTGTGTTACTATCAGCGAACAACAATAACCTCTGACGCTTGGATATCAAAGTCTTTACTTGGAACACACAATAGCCGTTGTGAAGGAAACCTCTGGCAGTACAGATTGCAAGTGATTCTCATGAGTTACTCCTCGAGGAAGAGCAAACATTCTACTTGCGGAAGATGAAATGGCATCATCCGTTGGAAACCATTATGAATAAACTAAAACATCTTTGCATCGAGCAAGTCCTGGACTCTTTGTACCTCCCCACCTTGTAAGGCTTGACATTACGATCAGGTGCCCCCAGAATGGAAAACACCGAGTATTGTCATCAAAATCAGGAGAGCTATCTGTGGTGAGGAAGATCTAAAGCAACCAACTTAAATTCCAACAAGCAAGGAAGTAACTCGAATACAAGGCACTGGGAGTACATCAGCTTGATTCTTACTCTTTCCATCTCTGTTGACAAGCAAAGGTTGCTGAAAAGGAAACTCCATGAGGAGGAGGTGACTCAGGATGTGAAGCAGAACCTTGAGAATAAGAGGTGTCTATATGAGCCACTTTTGATTACTGCTGGGCAGAAGATTCTGGCGAAGTCACACGGAATTCGTAAGTGCTTTAGGGATTCGAGCAATGCAAATGGTGCGATGCTCAAGATAGACAATGTCTTGCTTATCCCTCGTGCGGGAGCCCCAAGCAACTTCAATGATTTGCAGATCCTAACATCATAACCAGGTGCCTTAAGATAGAACTCACACCCAGTGTCATCATCATTAAGCAGAGAACTTGCAATCATCAATAAAGTACTGAGCTTAACCAGTTGCAAATAAAGCAAGCCATGGAAGCAAATGAGCATAAGACAAGTCTTCAAAAATAACCCCAACTGAGCTTTCCTCTTGGTCACCCCACAAAGTTGTTTCAGGACTGATCTTTGAACACAAAACAATTGCAAGTCGAGTCTGAAGAGAGTACCAAGTCTGAATAAGAGATCCTCGATCCTGAAAACCTGTTATGCATGGAATGTATGAGATGCATGATATGAATGCAATGCCATGTTCATTCGATTTCCAAGGAATCCTCATGTTTTGATTTTTTGAAAGCGAGAGATGAAAAAGCTCAACACGAGGCTTAAAGATACAATTCCTTGGAAATGAGAGGAACACGTATGCTAGTTATTTTTTGTACATCATTTTTTCGAAAGTAAATATGCAATGATGCAACATGGTGGGAACCGCAATACTGGATATATCTGGGATGCCGATAAATCACACGGCACAGGATCAAAGGTTCGGCATAGTTTCGGACCACCACACAAACCACAAGTCACCAACGGAGCAAGTTACCATCGGAACCAGAACATAAAGTCACCAATACACTGGAATAGAACATATATTACCACTCGAACAAGAACCATTGTACCCCATGCACAGGAACCAATAGTACACTCGAACAAGAACAGCGGTAACCCACGAACGAGAACAAAGGTAACCCACGAACAAGAACAGCGGTCACCAACAATGTACCTGTTATATGATCATTGATTCCCGCCCCACTCACGGGTAAAATCTAGGCCAAGGTAAGGTCATGAAACGCAGTATACGGTCCGCCCGAAGGTAAGCATCATCACAGCGCGGATGCGGGTGACGATAATACCTCCGTTTGAAACCACTACTCTGCTTGTGGTCACATAATCCATCCCGAGACGTACACCTCGAGACAAACCATGCTTCCACTCTATCCTAGGGTTCCTATGGTTCACACATAGCCTGGGTATTAGGCCTTTTACCTCTTGAAACATCCACCCAACAAACAGAGATCCAGCCAGTCCAGAATATGATGCAGAAAAGTAAAAGCGCACATAGAATGCAATGCAAACAGGTAAATATGCAAAGCAATAAAAACACCCAATGATAAACACACAAGCGCTAGGATCGACTCGCTGAGTCCGGACCAGCAACAGGTCAAGACGTCCCCAGCAGAGTCGCCAGCTGTCGCTACCGCGAAAATTAACAGAGCCGCCACTAACATATTTATCCGGAAAAGGAAGGGAATGCCAGCAAACCACAAAACAAAACAACGGTCTCACGACCAGAGAAAAAGGGTAAGGGAGTCGGTTACGCGAGGGGAAGGTGTTAGCACCCCTCGCGCCCATCGTACTCGATGGTATCCACGCTTGTGTCTAAACCTAGGGGTGTGTAAGCAAATCTACGCTAATCTGGACTAAAATGCATGCAGAATGTAAGGAAAAGAAAGGATTATGCTCGCACGGGCCCTACCCCGCTGCCTACGTATCCGTTTTGCGGAATCAGAGGTACCGTAGCTCGGCTAACTATTTTCTGTTTGTTTTTGTGTTTTTTAGGTGAACGAGTTACATCACACTCTGCGGCTCGACCTTTGGAGACTTATGCTTGGGAATGGAGCGGAAATAACAAGCTCTTAAGAAAAGAAAATCAAAGAGTGTGGTTTGTGTTTTAAAAGATGCATGAGGAAGACCTAAGCTAAGGGGGAAAGCTTGCTACCTAATGTTATCATACAAAGGGTACAAGTCTATGCTAAACTATCAACCTACAAGGGAAAAGGGGAAGCACACAAGAATATCACACAAACGAGCATCCGCTCGTAAAGCAAACAAAACCAACGGTACTGACCGAATGGTAGAAAAGCGGTCCCGCCATAGCCAAGGGGAGCAACTCAACCCAAGTTAACCAAGCATTAGACCTCGCGAAAATGATCGGGCCATAGACAAGAGGGCGGACCCCTCTCAGCAACCAAGCCGTCACGGATCATAAAGGAAAACGGTGCGTGCGTACTGTCGCACGCTCGCGAAAAATGATCAGAGTCGCCACTAATATATTTATCCCATAAGGGAAAGGAATACCAGGAAACCTAACAAAGGAAGGAACAGGGTCTTGCGACCAGAGAATCTAGGTACGGGAGTCGGTTACGCAAGGGGAAGGTGTTAGCACCCCTCGCGCCCATCGTACTCGATGGTATCCACCTATGTTTGTTTATATCTAAAGGGTGTGTACTATGTCTATGTCTAAATGCGAATGAATGCAAAATGTAGGGAAAATAAAGAATTGTACTCGCACGGGCCCTACCCCGCTGCCTACGTATCCTTTTCAGGAATCAGAGTTACCGTAGCTCGGCTCACGATTTTCTGTTTGTTTTTGTGTTTTTTAGTTGGGCGGCGTTAACGTTCACGCTCACGCATAAGGGATCGACCTAGGATGCGTACGAGCGGAAATAACGGTGCCCTTAGGTGCCAACCAGGCAAAAGAAAAAGAAATGATTGGTTTGTGTCTTTTAGCGTAGATGAGTGATGAACAGTTCCCAATACCGGGCCACTCACCACTTTCTCTACTTTGTTTTGAATCTGAACCATTGTTAGGTGTTTTATGTGTTTTTGGTTGTGTATTTTTTAAGGGGAATTAATCTGCGAGTCGAATCACATAAAAATGTATAATGATCGAGAAGCAGATTAGGGAATGAATCCCACTCACTTCTATCCCATTATGTAATGTTCGAGAAACAGATTAGGGAATGAATCCCACTCATTTCTCTCCCATTAATTAATGTTTGAGAAACAGATTAGGGAATGAATCCCACTCATTTCTCTCTCATTAAGTAGTGACCGAGAAACAGATTAGGGAATGAATCCCACTCGTTTCTATGCCACTAAGCGATTGAGAAATAGCTTAGGGAATGAATCCCACTCATTTCTCTATCGCTTTCTTAATGTGATTTGCCTCTTCCTTTTATTAAGTATTTTAAAAGAGTCGAAAAGAAAAAAGAATGCAATAGGGAACTAATCCTAAATTCTAGTCTAAGTTGTTATTTGGGAAACTAGCCTAAAGTCTGATGTTAACATGAGATAGATTCTAACAGAAACATACAAGTGATATTAACAAGGTGGGCCAAAAATAAGGCCAGAAACTAAGCAACAAAGTCACACAACAATTATACGAGACGAACATGGAGATAGTACAAAACGATTCAAGCATTAGTACAAAAATGAAACTAAAAAAATACTACTATTTTTATGCGTTTTTATGAAGGAATCAACCTAAAAATCTAACAAAATTTCAATGGTTTTTTTATCTTTATTACCTAAAAATACAATGAGAAAATTATGATTTTTATTGCTTTTTATCATCTATAAAACTATATCAAAAACTAAGTCAAGAATTCTAAATTCTAACAAAGAAAGTATGGGCTCAGGGGGGTGTAAACGGAGTATGGTGGTGCAGTAGAAGTGAGGGCGCAAGGCCCATAATCAGAGGCCCAGGGATCAGTTTTTGTTGTTGTTGTTATATGGTTTACAAAAAGGGCGTTATGGGCCATGGTGGGGGTGTAGTTAGCAATACTGGTGAAAGCCCAAGGGTATTGTTTTTTTGATCATATTTTCATTTATTATCAATTGTCCACAATAAAAATAAAAACGAAAAGAAAAAAAAAATAAAGAAATTGAATTGGGATTTAGGGTTATAACCTTGTGACCTTTGAACTTTTCGTGGAGCACTCTTCTTCTTCGCGCAAACGGCAAAGACGGCGGCGAAGATTACTCTACTCCGGCGAAATTCTTCAGTTTTCCGTCATGATCGGAAGCGAACACTCAACCTCCGTTCTCATTCTCTTGCTTTCGTCTCTGTCTCAAACTCTCTTCTCGTCTTCGACCTCTCCGATTCACTCAAAGTAACAGCCACCGGAGCCACTCCCTCCGACGGTGGATGCGACGGAAAATTCTGAAAGACCAGAGAACAGATTGATTCGATAACGATCTTGGCCTTTTCTTCCAATCGAACTCGGCGTTGAAACTTGTTGAATGCCTTTTGTCGCAGGTTGTAGAAGATGACGGCGAGTTATTGATGGAGTTGCAGTATGACGGTGAAATTGTACTTGAAGATTGATGTTACGATGTTGGTGAATTCATGAAGGGCGAACGTTGGATATGACGAGTGATGGCGATTCAGTTACAGGTTCGTTCTCCTTTTTTGTGCCACATCTTTTCTAACATCTCTCCTTTTTGTTACAATTTCTTCTGATTCTCTATTCTGTATGTTGTTCCGTGGATTCCAGGATGGAGAACGAAGAACGATAGAGTTGTGTTGAAGATGTGCGTTGAAGATGAAGCGCTTCTAGTTTTTGTGGTGATTGAAGAGGGTGAAGAGGTATTGAAGAAGATGGATCGAGAATTGGAGAAAGGTTGCAGGATGATGAAGATGGTGACGAATTGGTATGGTTCAGGAAGAGAAGGAAAAATGGTGAAGAGTGAGAAGTGAAGAAGAAGCGTTGAAGAATCTGACTGAGGATTATATAGAAGTTAAAGGTTAGTTCTTTTTCTCTCAACTTCTGCTGAATCTGTTATAGGTTAGTAACTGAAATGGTTTGAGTTATGTTAGGTTAGTTATAAGATGGTTGAGAAGTTAGTTATGAAAATCTGTTGGAGTTAGTTACGGTTGGGGATTCTGTTATGGTTAGTTGGAGTGAGTTTGGACAGTTTGAAAGTTGGTTAGAAGTCTGTTTTAACTGGTTGATTTCTAATGTGCAGGGCAGCTAAGGGTCCGAATGGTTTTCATTCTCATTTTGAATTGAAACTTGGAGGTAGAATGGTAATGTAATTACAGGGCAGGTTTGTTGTTAGCTGAAAGCACTTTGTGGTTTACATGATTGTATGGAATTTGGTTTGAAGTATGATGCAGGGACTTCGCTTGAAATGCAACTGGACTATTTATTGTGTAGGATTCGGTTTGCGGATACGTCAGTGACCTGTGTATGTATGAGGATGTTTTGACTTTGTACGAAATACATGAATGCATTTTTTTAACTGAGTTTTTGAATTGGTTTTGAGTAATATCAATATGGGTGTTGCAGGGAGCTTGGTTAGAAGTAGGTTGTCGGATTTGTTTTCTTTGCAGGGGCTGCAATGTTAGTTGTGCAGAGTTAGCACTTGGTGGATTTGGTCTCATACTGTTGGTGAGATATTTGGTAGATTTTTTGGTTTAGAACTGACAGCTTTGTGATAGGGCTGAATGTAAATGTTAGTTAACAAATAAACTGGATTTAGGGAAGTTAGTTTGAAGTTTGATTTTCTGGTTTTTGTTGGAACTGTCATGAACTGATCTTCATATATGTTATGTTGATTTTCAGGCAGTCATGGTTTAATTTGAATGTGAAACGGTTATGTGCTTTTCTTTATGTGAACTCTGCTTTGGTGTTATGGCATGCTGAAGGTGTTTGAATCGGTACCGTTCTCTCTTTTGCAGGTTGAGCACATGGTTACTTGGGACGGTTGAATGGATCTGCTTGGTTCTAAAATGTGAGCATGACGAAGGCAGCACGTCGGTCCAATGATTATGGGGACAAAAGATGTATCTATGTCAAGAAAGCTTGAAGATTGGAATAGCAAAGTGGGAATTGGGTCTAGAATAGGGTTAGGATATATTTTCTTCGCGTGTCTTCGATGGAGTGTAATGGTGTAATGACTTAGAATTAATTGTGTAATTGTGGATGAACTTTGAATGGTGTAACGGTAATTGTAATTGAATGGATGTATAGATCGAATGAACTTGGACTTTGGGTGAAGGGATTTGAAATGGGTGTATAGACACTCGACTTTTGTATTGACTTATATCTCAACCAAATACAGATGAAGTTTTACTTCTATTCTTTCCAAATTTGAATTTCTCTTCATGCTTCAATATCTACTATAAGTATAAAGTCTTTCAAATGAAATTACCCATATTCCATCTTGAATGAGGAGATCCACATGACTTAGTTAGCAAAAGTCAACCTTCCTAGGTTGACTTGTTGACCAAGTGTCAATTATCTTTAGATCTCTTTCCTTTTTCTGAATTCAAATGAGCAATTATCCTTTATTCCTCTCAATGCTTGACATCAAAAGAATTTGCACTTTAAACTTCAAATCCGCCATTAACCCAATATCTTGTCGTGGAAGAAACAAAACTCGAACAATGGTTGCCCACACGGAGATGAATCAATGCCCCAACTCAATTCATAGCATCGTAACTTAGGTCAAGCAATAAGTCATTTGAACAAATGCCTTCCAGAAGACATGTACCTATCACAATCTTGATTAAGTGTCAAACACCCCTTTTGAGGGAATGAATAACCTTTTGCCAAGGCTTGGATGAAATCCCACTTGCTTCGAGACCCTTAATCCCATGCTTTTAGACATTTTATTTTATGAATGAATGCAAAGGCCATGCAAATGCCCTGATGGGGGTATGCAGATGAAATGGGAAGTATAAGCCAGTTAAAATAAGGGGTAGGACAAATTTGGGGTATGACACGTACACCGAGCATCAACGTCGAGCGACGTGAGCTATAGGAAAGGCAGGGGTCCGGCTGCATGAACCCTTTTCCTGACATACTCGATAACAAGATCTTGTGCAGGTTCAGAAGCGAGCAACGCGTAGCGTGCGCTTACTGAACAGACTCGATGAGACTAGGCGGGGGTTGATTGCTAACCCTTTCCGCATGCCTTCCATGAGGACTTAACGGAGTGCCATATAGGACTTATTACACCGTGACTCCCTGCCGCAAAGCACAAATGTAAACACACCAACAAAAACAGAGCCTCTTTCGAGGGCTTGGCCAGATGCATGTCTAGGTCCTACTTCTCATGTTAAAGGATGATGCGAGAAAGCGGTAAAAGGGACCAAGAGACAATACCGAGCGGATAGCAAATCCGCAGTGAGCTAGCAACGCAAGCAAAGAAGAAACTTCACGTAATCTAACATCCAGCAAAGCCGGGAGTCCAGCATAAGCGTCAAAGCGATGCGGTGTGAAAATAAATCACAACCGCTATGTGGTGCGTATCAAACACAACCACACAAGCAACCTGCAAGGGAAACACAAGCCAGACGATACAGGAATATACATCTCAATGAATGAGAGATTAGGTGAATCGCATCGGGCGTAAGTTCGTGTCCCACAAATAAAGTGGAACACGATGCCAATCAATCGCACCAGAAGCGAATTCGTGTCCCACAAGTAAAGTGGAACACGAAGCAAGTCGAATCGCAATCAAAGGCTCTCTCGAAGTACCTCGCACATCTCAACAACCAAATCAGTAATAACAAGGAGGCACGCATCCGCCATAGAAAATAATAGAAATTAAATTCTAAGTAAATTCTAAAACAAAATTTAACAAGAGCAAATTGTTTTTTTGTAACGTTTTTATCAAAGAATTAGAATGAAACTAGGTAACAAAACATCTAAATTCTAACAAGAAAATAATACATGTTTTTGGTTATTTTTATCATGCAAAAATTTAACAAAATGATTGTTTTCATGCATTTTTCTATACTAAAAATAAAGGACAACAAACTAGTTACAAAAACTAAATCTAATATGCAAAAAAATGAATACAGGGGGGTTTTATGTGAAAATAAGTGGTGCAGGAAGCAAATCAGGCGCTATAGCCCAAAGAATTGGCCCATCAGAGTTTTGTTTGCAAATTCAGAAAAAAGTGAGAGGCGTATGGGCCTCTCTGGGGTGTAGACAGCAATTCATGCGCAGGCCCAAGGAGATGATTTTGATCCATTCAAAATTAATATGACCCAGATTCCAATTTCTCAGTTAATATCCAGATTTCCTTTTAATCCCACTTAATATCAATTAATCAAATCCATTAACTCTCTAATTAATCCCCATTAAACACATAAACCTAAAACTATTTGAGTTAATAACAGAAAAGGGATTAGGGTTAGAAATTTGTGACCATCAGACTCGTTCTTCTTCCCTCTATCACTCAAAATGCGGCGGTGGACCTTCCTTCTCCGGCGACATCTCCGCACGCCGCCGATTCCGTCTCATCTCCCTCATCGCTCTCGCTCTATCCGGACTCTCTCTCTCGATCTTATCTCGACCGAATTAAACTCGCTCACATCTCTCATCTCTGTCTACGATGGAGGTTGCTGTGGATGCGCCAAAGAACGGTAAAATGAAAATTCTTTGAGATGCAAGGATTATGAATGATGAAACAAGTTGTTGCAGGTCCGTTGAGGATCGATGATGGATAGGTGCTTAATGTTGTGTCGTTACCGTGTTGATTCGAAGCAAAGAGCCAAGGTGATAACGCCGTGACGATGCGAATGAACTTGTAGGTTTGTGATTCGGTTTCTTCTTCCAATTCAGTTTTCACTTCTGCGATTCCTTCTTCTGTTAACGTTTCTGGCAATTGTTCGATTCGAGGTATCAACACGGAGAAGTGTGAATTATCGATCGTGATGTTGTGCGATGTTGTTGAAGATGTTGATTCAAAGACGACGATGAACGTGCAGCATGATTCAGAATCTGGTGAAGATTGATTGATGAAGGTGAGTTATCAGTGAATTGGTGAAAGCTTTTCTGAGTTGTTGTGAAGGTTTTCTGAATTGTTTTCTTTGTGTATGAATTGCAGGGAGAGTGAGAAATTGAATCGAGAGTATGGTGATGAAGATGATGAAGAACTGCGATGAAGAAGTTTGTTTATGTTTTCAGATTCAAGAATCGGTAGAGGTGATGAATTGGTGGTTTTTGTGAATGATGAAGATGGATTGAAGAACGAAAGGGAGGGAATCGGGAGAGTTTGTTACAGGTTCGTCCCCTCTTCTCTGTTCTGAATCCCCTCCTCTTGTAATTCTGTTATTGATCTCTTGTATTGGTTAATCGACTGAACCCGGTTCAATTGTGTTGGATGCAGGGCTGTTTTTTTTTCCTGGTTTATTTATATGCAGCAGTTGGTTCGGTTATGCAGGTGTTAGGTGCAACGTTTAATGCAGCTGCACCAGTTTGGTTACAACGGCATGATGCAATTTTGGTTTTATTTTGTGCAGGGTCGGTTAGCAAGTGCGGTTTTGAAGCTTCCCCTTGCCACATGGTTCATACGTGATCTTAGTTGAAGAAAAGAATAAAACTGACATTGGAATTTTATTGAAAGATGAATGAATGTAAACTTGAAGGACTATTAAACTTGAATGGACTAATATTTGAATTCTCTTTTTGTGTAATGATTTTTTTTGTAACAAAATCTTCTCTTTTTGAATGATTTGAATGATAATTTGGATACCGACTTTCACCTCTTGAATTCCAACTAAAATTTGAACCAACACTTCTAGTTAATAAATCCCAAGAATCCATACACAATTGGTTAAGATTTTTTATTCATTCGATTATCTTTGACCTCAAACTTGCTTGAATCTTAATTTCCAAAGTCTGAATCAACTTGCAATTGAAGTAACAAGTATATGGTGGGAGCTAAAAAATTACATTGATCAAAATGAATGAACGATTCAATCCTTTATGCCATTGCACTTGTGTTTCAACCCACCAACACAATAATGCCTTGAAAGAATCCTCGAAGAAGGTATGAACTGAAGCATGTACGAACACTTTGGCATCAAACCCAACGAACCTCAAATGTATTAGCGATTGTGGACACAGTGTATAAGAAACTCTTTAATAATTTTCTTCAATTTTTTAGAGACGAAATAAACGTCCTTTCATAACTTATAGCACAGAGAAAGAGGGTAAATTTTGGGGTGCAACACAGTGCGTACAACTAAAGCGATGTATGATATGCAATTAAGTTATTATTTTTCAAGGAAACACCATAATTACGTTATGAAACATCAAACTTTTATTAATTAAGCGAAAACGCCGTTTTTACACACATTGAAAAGGGAAATACAGAGAAACTGAGAGAAAGGACTCTAAAACTTTGATGATGAGCCGACTTCACGTTCTAACATCTTCTTTTGTTTCTTTAGCTGAGCGTTCTCTGACGTGAGCTGATCGATGATCCAGGAAGCAGGAGGGATATGATGAGAAAGTGATGATTGTGTCACTTGTCGATCGAGTATTTCAAGTAACTCATTCTTCCTTCTTAGGATGTTTTGAATCTCAACATTTTCCGTGTTGACAATTCGATAATTGTTCTTCCAAGCATTCCTTTCTTGGCATACCTTGTTTAATGCCGCTTGCAGTTTTTCAACATCGGTGGAGAAAAGATAAATTGGTTCCCTTAGGGGAATAGGTTCTTGATGTTGATATGGCATCCTGAGCTTGAATTCTCTGACGCGTACCCATTGAAGGTAAGGATCCAGGGAGATGCAAAGATGTTTTCCTCACAATCTTCTCCCTTTGCTGTGTACAAGACGCCAGGCTTTAACAATTTCCTTCTTCAGCATGTTGCCATGATCGTCGATGTTCTTGAAGAATAGACCCTCCAATTGGATGTTACTTGGTATATTTTTCATGGGATAGCCGTATTGACGACGGGCTAAAGCTGGATTGTAACTGATTCCTCCCTTAGTTCCAATAAGGGGTACATTGGGAAAACTTCCGCAACTGAAGATAATCTTGGTTTCGTCATTGTCAGGACTACACCACTCAATGTCCGTGTGAGTGAGAGACATGATTTTCTGTGACCAGTAAAGGCCATCCCTCATATTCCAGAAAGTGCTAGACTTTGGCAGGTGTGAAACAAACCATTCGTATAACAACGGTACGCAGCATGTGATTAATCCTCCTCGCTGCAGGTTTCTTGAATGCACAGAGTGATAAGTATCCGCAAGCAAGGTTGGAACTGGATTTCCAATTAAGAAGATCTTAATTGCGTTGATGTCGACGAAATCTTTAATGTTAGGAAACAAAAACAATCCGTAGATAAGCAAAGTCAAGATTTCCTCAAAAGCGCTCATATCTTGGATGCTGACGAAATACCGAGCTTGATCAAACAAGAATTTGGAGGGCAATCCTTGAATTCCTCCTCTACTCACCATATGAGTTCTGATGTCGACTACGTTCAAAGGAGTAGTTGCAGCAATGATAATTTCGTCAGGATTCTTTTCCAAACCGGAGTACGGATCTTGCGCGTACACGGGTATTCCAATCCGACGAGAGTACTCCTCTAACGTAGGCATGAGCTGATAATCTGGAAAGGTGAAGCAGTGATACGTTGGATCGTAAAACTGTATCAAGGTGGGACGGATCCCATCCACCATGTTGGTATTGAGCAAAGGCAGAAGTTTTCCATACTTCTCCTTGAAAGCCTGGGGGTTGACCACCAGTTTTCCGAGCTTTCCCAGTTCCTCGACCTGGGGAATCTTGAAGGTGTATTTCCTAGCTCTTTTTCTTCCATAATCCATGGTATAGATCCTTAAGTTCTTTCTCCGTTTCTCTCTTTCTATGAAGTTCAAAACGTTCGTTATTTAGTTTCCTTGAAAAACGACTCGAAAAAGACTCTTTTTGTTTTTAGTTGTTATTAATGAATGATGCATGAATGCATGAATGCACACACAAGAGTTTTAAACAAACATGGCGTTGAAGGGTATAGTGGTCATGAAGTCCAAACGCAAACCTCGCCCCAATGGTAAACTAAGGTTAAGGATTTTTGTACCTGTAGAACGGGTTCTAGGGGTCTCAGAGTTTTTGCTCAACCTTAAAGATACGTTGATTGGTATCTATAAGAGAGTTTTCTCTGAGTGTAGTATCTGCGTGACAATTACTTTCGTAATCACCGCTCTACGTCCTAAAAAGGCTTTAAGTGGGGTTAATGTGTTTCTAGGTCCTCCTAGTACAAATCAGTCTCGGAATGCAGTGGCGCAGTTAATCACAACCAGTCAGGCAAATCCCAAGAGTAGACTTGGAAACCAAGATTAGAGGGCCTTCACCGGGAAGACATCATCCATCCTATCTTATGTTGCACTCAAATCCTGGTATAGGATTTCTCACCACAAGGGGGAATCAAGCCCTTTCCCGATACAGAATAAACAAAATAAACAAATATATATGCAACAAACACATGATATGACACAGAGGTTAGGCAGGACCTCTCTTGTTTGAGGGGGAATTTGGCATCCCTAATTCCTCATTGGGGCTGGACCAGCAACAGGTCAACCATTGGTTTGGATGAAAAACCAAGGTTTTTAACACTTATATCCCCAGCAGAGTCGCCATTTTTCTGTGGTGGTCGTTTTCTTTTACCTCCCCGTTTCACTTGGGAGGACGGCACGCTAGACCCTTCACGCGAAATTTGGAAGGAGAATGCGCCCGTGGTGGGATGAATTTTGTTTCAGTTCTTTCTACGATATCACACGAACTTTCTTATTTGTCCTACGAGTAGGAAAGGGGAAAAAAGATCTCAACTAAACCCTAGGAGTTTGCTAAGTGTGGGGATTTCACCTAGACTAGAAATTCTGGAGTCCGGGGGGTCGGTTATACATAGGGAAGTGTTTAAGCACCCTACATATCTGTAGTACTCTACAGGAACCTTCTCCGTGTCATTGTGATTGTGTTTATTGCTAATGATTGGGAAAGTTTCCCCTTTGTATTAGGAGAGAGAATTGAATTGATTAAAGAAAGACAGGCAGACAGACAAACTGACTATTTTTGGTATTTTATTAGCTCGCTGAGATTCCTTGTGAACCTCATGCCTACATATCCCTAGTGGAAGTCAGAGCTTAATGTAGTTCGGGGAACTAACTAGGGAAATTAATTATTTTTAGTGCCTTGCTTGAAGCTCAAGGTTGAAGCTTGAATTAAATCTCTGTTTACAGTAAAGAGGCATGAAATCATCTTTACAGAGAGGTATTTGTACTATTCTACCACAAACATTTTAAAAGAGTGACAGAATAACTGAATTCATTTCATTCAAGAGGGGGACCTTACTTGTGTATGTGCAAGTATACCAGTCAAATGCCTCTTAAATGACAGAAAGATGCTCATTCAAATTAGGGAAAGTTACCACATGTCTGGGTTTTACTGCCAGCTCATGCCTTTCAAAATCCTAAATGGGAGTCTTGATTAAAATTGAAATTGAAATTGAAATGTTTGTTTGTTTGAATGTGGTAGAGTAGTAAAAATATCTCTCTATAGAGATAAGCTATTTCTATCTACTGTATAAAAGATTTGACTTTAGCTGGCTTGTATGAGGCACAAGCTTGAGGCTTTTTGATTGATTTATTAATATTATTGACTCTGGGAGATGACTCCACTGGGGATTAATTATAGGGTATTTTTGTGTTCTGTACAAAGCCCAGAATTGAGGCTGGCTCTACTTAGGGAAAAATCTATTTTTTGATGGATTTTTATTTGGTGTTCTGTACAAAGCCCAGAATTGAAGCTGACTCTATTTGGAGAGTGTTTATTTTGATGGATTTTTATTCGGTGTTCTGTATAAAGCCCATAATTGAGGCGGACTCTAGCTAGGGAAACACTATTTTCTGCCTTGTACAAAGCCCAAGGTTGTGGCAGACTCTTTTAAATGAATTGAGTATGGATGACTCTTATGGGGAAAAGATCCTAGGTGTTAGGAATCTTTGACTCATGAAATAAGGTTTAATCTGCCTTGTACAAAGCCCAAGGTTCACTAGTACAAAAATACCTTTTTAGCAGAGGTTGTTAAGTCAGTTCACTTGCCACCTGACTTAAGAAGCGATGCGGTGGCAATTCAGTAAATATTTAAAACTTTGTTAGGTCGGAGACATTTAAAACTAACTTAGCAAAGATTAAATAAAAAATAATAATTTGCATTAAATTTTTTAAGTCAGCTATGTTTACTAACTGACTTAAAAAGTTTATTTATTAAGTCGGGGTATCAACTATCTGACTTAAGAAATCTTATTTACTTCTATGATATTAAATTTCAATATGTAAGATGATGGTTCGATATGTAAGGTGAGGGAATCGAACCCTGTACGTTAAAGTTAACAAAATTAGACCCAAAATTTTCCTTCTTTTATTTTCATTTTTTAATAGAAAAAAACTCTGTTAATCGATAAAATATTTTTTATAAAATTGGATTTCATATATCTTCTTCTACCCTTCTTCTACACAATATCATCGTCATGACCTTCCTTCCTCGACCCTGACCTAACTATATGATTTGGTGCAATTGGAAAATTATTTACAATTGAAATCTTGTAAAAAAAACTCGGCACTTGAATTTTAGACGTGATTAGAAGGATCTCATCAAATTACCTATCCTTCGTTTTAGGGTTTCTTCTTTCCACCACAGTCCCCTTCGCTGACGGTGGTTCATCCACATGCTTGACGATTTGCAAAGACGGCGGTGCTCCGACGGTGTTCTAATCTCCAAAACGCTCCCGTTGGAGACTCTTCGATTCCGATTCTGCTCCTCAAACTACAACGTGTTACCGGTCCTCAATGCTCCAGGGTTGAAGAAAATCACAAGATGATTGCACTCTCTATTTCCTCGATGTTCGCATTCCATCCTAATAAACTATTAAAATTTCTTTTATGTTTTGTGTTCCAGAGGCTTCATTAGAAGATTTATTTTTGATTCTATGTGTTTGATGCTGGAGCAGGCCCGATGGGGATCAGGGAGACTGTAGTTGGAATTTGGGGGTGGGGGGTTGATGGTCATAGCAGTGCTGAAGCTAGTGAGATGGCGTCAAAACTTTCGATAAGTATTTTGTTCTGCATACTTATTTTCTTCTTGATGCCATGTATTTTGTTATATCAAAGACTTCGACAGGAACATTGCTTCACAGACGGAACATGTTCACGTAAACTTATTGTATAGATGGAACGAGATTATAGGTTGGCATTGGCATGAACTACAATCTGAAAGGTGATTTTGTAATTACATCTATAACAAAATTATTTGGTTTCTCACATTTGAATGCAAACTGAATGTAAACTTATTGTATAGATGGAAAGAGATTATAGGTTGGCAATGGGCAGTATGGATATATTATTGGGTATGTGACTTTTGAATTGAAGTTCATAATTTTTTTACAGCTATGCACTCTTTGATATGGATGGAAAGCAAGTTCCACAAGAGTTGGTTAAAGAAGTTGGTAAAATCTTCTAAACAAATTTGCAGGAGGTATGTCATTTGTTATTTATAGTTATTAAATTTACATCTGTGTTATATTTTTGAGTTCAAATTTTCTGGAATACAATATTTTCTAATTGAATGCACCAGATGTCTGATACAACTTACTGTTATCTACGTGCACTTTCAATTGTTTTTGGGACCAGGTAATTTGAAGAAACCAAGTTCAACAAATTTTGGTTCTAATACTTGTATCATCCATTTCAAGTTCCTGTCATTGGAATTTGAATTGAACGAAATAAATCATATATAGGTGGTGGAGTGGACTGGGGATCCATGCATGGTTTTTTCCATTTCAGCTTTTTGTCTTAGTTAATTTTTTGTGCTAGACACATTATTGAAAGACACAATTATTGAGTAGCAAGTTGTGAATTTTAGGTTAAATGTTAATGATATGCCATTTGTACTGGCTTCTATTATTGATATAAGAATATTAATATAAGAATGCTAGATGTAAGAGACATAAAAATGAGATTAATAAGTGACTCCATATGGTTATATTACTCACAACATGTTGTAAGAAACTTGTTAATTACTATGTGTATTAACATTTTTATTTATAACTTACCATTGTTTCTATATATCTTTGTTAATTACTATGTGTATTAATTTACCTTTTCTATTAATCATAGTTTTATTTAATCATTTATTTGATATTAGATTTTTTTAATATTAAAATCTAGTATCAATCTTAATCCAAAGATGAATATAGACTTAATCTACTAACAAAACATGGCTTAAGCATTTATGTGAGTGTTTTAGAAATTGTATGAAAATAGTTTAGAATTTGTATATATTAAGTTGTTTATGAAAATAGCTTCTTTTATTTAGAAATAGCCTATTCACAATCATTAAATTATGTTATATACCCAAACACACCCTTGGATTGAATTATATGGTTGCAGTTGATTGCATTGATTGTGCTGCTGATGCGTTGGTTGTGAGTGTTGTGAATGAAGGAATTGAAGCTGTAAGAGACATCTTATGCCACCTGAGAAAGCCATGGGTGATGATCCATGTCAACGATGATAAAAATCTTCACTTTCACAAAGCTCGTAAGATAATTCTTATTCAACTTGTTTTCTAACTATCTTAGCTTAATCTAAGTAATGCATTCTTAACAGAATTTGATCCGAAGGACTGTCCAGTTGATTGTTCGAGGTCTTGTGAAAATGTCTGCCCTGCAAATGCAATCTCATTCCAAGCGAAATCTGCTTCGCAAGTTTTATATAATACCGGAGCACCAAGAGTAATGAAGGTTTTTTACTTGATTTTACTTAAACACTCAATCTATTTTATAAAACTTGTATTGTTTAATTGGCTTCATCATGCAGGACGATGTCATAACGGAACACTGCTACGGCTGTGGTCACTGCCTTCCAGTTTGTCCCTATGATAAAGTTCAACATTTTACAGTTCCACCTGAGATAATTAAGTCTTAGCTTTCTCTAAATTATTTATTTAATTCAATATTTTTAGCTGCTATGAATATTGTTTTCGTATATTGATCCAAGAGATGTAACATATGTTAGGGATGTTATTACAACTGTTGATCTGATCAAGAGAAATGAAGTTGATGCTATAGAGATACATACAAGTGGAATTTAATATTAATATTCTATGAAACACCTCTACAGCTTCATCATGCCTCTACAGCTTCATCATCCAGGACGATGTCATAACAGAATGCTGCTACGGCTGTGGTCGCTGCCTTCCAGTTTGTCGCTATGATAAAGTAAGTTCGGCATTTTCCAGTTCCACCTGAGATTATTTATTGCTTAATATTACGATCTTGATTATTTCACCAGAGAATTAAACGCATGTGTGGTGTCGTTTTCTTTACCTCCCCGTTTCACTTGGGAGGACGGCACGCTAGACCCTTCACGCGAAATTTGGAAGGAGAATGCGCCCGTGGTGGGATGAATTTTATTTCAGTTCTTCCTACGATATCACACGAACTTTCTTATTTGTCCTACGAGTAGGAAAGGGGAAAAAAGATCTCAACTAAACCCTAGGAGTTTGCTAAGTGTGGGGATTTCACCTAGACTAGAAATTCTGGAGTCCGGGAGGTCGGTTATACATAGGGAAGTGTTTAAACACCCTACATATCTGTAGTACTCTACAGGAACCTTCTCTGTGTCATTTGTGTTTGTGTTTATTGCTAATGATTGGGAAAGTTTCTCCTTTGTGTTAGGAGAAGGAATTGAATTGATTTGAAAAGACAGATAGACAGACTGACTATTTTTGGTATTTTATTAGCTCGCTGAGATTCCTTGTGAACCTCATGCCTACATATCCCTAGTGGAAGTCAGAGCTTAATGTAGTTCGGGGAACTAACTAGGGAAATTAATTATTTTGGTGCCTTGCTTGAAGCTCAAGGGTGAAGCTTAAATTAAATCTCTGTTTACAGTAAAGAGACATGAAATCATCTTTACAGAGAGGTATTTGTACTATTCTACCACAAACATTGTAAAGGAGTGACAGAATAACTGAATTCATTTCATTCAAGAGGGGGACCTTACTTGTGTGTACAAGTATGCCAGTCAGATGCCTCTTAAATGAAAGAAAGATGCTCGTCCAAATTAGGGAAAGTTAGCACATGTCTGGGTTTTACTGCCAGCTCATGCCTTTCAAAATCCTAAATGGGAGACTTGTTTGAAATTGAAATTGAAATGTAATGTTTGTTTGAATGTGGTAGAGTAGTAAAAATATCTCTCTATAGAGATAAGCTATGTCTATCTACTGTATAAAAGATTTGACTTTAGCTGGCTTGTATGAGGCCCAAGCTTGAGGCTTTTTTGATTGATTTATTAATGTATTATTTAACTCTGGGAGATGGCTCCACTGGGGGTTAATTACAGGGTATTTTTGTGTTCTGTACAAAGCCCAGAATTGAGGCTGACTCTACTTAGGGAGACTTTATTTGTGTGCCTTGTACAAAGCCCAAGGTTGTGGCTGACTATTGAGGAAATAAGGTTTTTTAGACTATGACTCTATTTTTTGTGTGCCTTGTACAAAGCCCAAGGTTGTGGCTGACTCTAGCTAGGGAAAACATTATTTTCTGCCTTGTACAAAGCCCAAGGTTGAGGCAGACTCTTAAATGAACTAAGTATGGATGACTCTATGGGGAAAGATCCTAAGTGTTAGGAATCTTTGACACATGAAAATATGGTCTATCTGCCTTGTACAAAGCCCAAGGTTGTGGCTACTGAGTGATGAAGGACTTACTGGGGAGACTCTATTATCTGCCTTATACAATGCCCAAGGTTGAGGCAGACTCTTGACAGGGGGAGTTTTATTGTTTGGGTGCCTTGTATGAAGCCCAAGGTTGAGGCTAACTGTTTTTGTTGGTTTTGACTCTACTGGAGATTAAAAAGACTGTTTTTCTTTTGGAAGCTAACCCTTTCCAGGGATTTTGACTCAGCTGGTGAATTGTTTGTGAAAGATTGACTTTATCATGTTTTTTTGTTGTTTTGGAAGCTGACCCTTTCCAGGGGTTTTGACTCTTTTGGGGAAATTATCTCCTAAGAGAAATGAACCTTTATTTTATTTATTAACTGATTTTTGGAGGCTAACCCTTTCCAGGGGTTTTGAAAGAATAAAAGAATGTGTTGGAGGCTAACCCTTTCCAGGGATTTTATTGAAATGATTAATTTGGGTAGCACTCCATTAATTATTAAAGGATGAAAGGATTGGCAGAAAGATTATCTAGTGGAGACTTCTTGTTTAAAGCCCAAGATGAAGGCTGACTCAATGCTGAGGATGACCAAAACATGGATCCTAGACTCTACTAAGGAGGATTGATGAAAATAAGGGTGACAGAGACTGTCCATGTCTCTCATTCCAAAAGGTGTACTCAATGTAAAATTGAGACAAACTTGGCTTGTTTAAAGTCTGGTTTAAATTGGAAGAAACTCACCAGGGTAGGCTAAAAGGTGACTAAAGACCTGTTCCTATGTTTATAAGAAACCTGATGGGTCCTTGTATACAAGCTCAAGAGGAAGCTGGAAATGCTTTTAAGAAGCCTGTGGGTCCTTGTACAAAGCCCAAGAGGAGGCTAATCGAGGGTCCTTGTTATAGCACAAGAGAAAGCTATGTAGTTTTGAACTTATTTTGGCTCTAAGCAAATGGGTAAGAGGTTTCACCGGGAATAATTCCTCTTTGGGTGGATGTGTCCTATTATTTGGATTCTAAGGTTTTTGCCAAGATGTTTCACCGGGAATAATTCATCTTGGGGGTTTGAACTACAGATCTCTAATTAGGAAAGAGCCTTCACCGGGAAGACATTCTCAATCCTAGGTCATATTCCTATAATATATATATAGTTTAACTGTCCTAGGGTTTACACTCAAACGTAGTTCTAAACAAATATATGTACAGTTTATATTTGACAGTAATTTAAACAAAGACTGTAAATTGAAAGCTTGTAAAGCCTAACCTGGATGGAGTGGAGGCCTTTGAAGAAGTATGTACAGAGCCTCAACAGTATTTTTGTTGTTTTGTTGATAACAGTTGAATATATATGATAAACAGTTAATGGTTTTTGAAAACAGAAGAAGTGAAGATGGACAAAGGTCACATAGGTATCTGAAGAGTTTCACCGGGAATAATGCCCTTCAAATACCAGAAGAATGTTTTGAAAACAGAAAGAAGATTTTGAAAATACAGTTTTGAAAACAAGCTAAGAAGAGAAGGTTTTTGGGACTTACACTCTATTAGAGGCCCAATACTTTACAGTACTGGTTATAAAAACAGTTGGAAATGATTTGAAATGATATAAGGTTTTGTTGTTTGAAAACCTTAATCATTTGATTTAATCAGAGATTGAAAACAGTTTTGAGAATTGACAAAAGTCAACTTAACTAAGGTAAAAACAAAGATTTTTACTTAATTAAGACCTAAACAATTAGGGTTTTATCATAAAATTTATTTACAAAATGATTAGGTTAAAACAAAGTGAATATATATATTTAAAGTATTTAAGAAAACACTTAAAACATACTATTTTAAACCTAATAAAAATATATAAAATAAATGACATTTTTATGATTTTTTTGATTATTCATAAAATAGATATGTTAAATGAAGAGTGTGTGAAAAATGAAGTGAAAATGATTTAATTTGATGAGTTAAATAATTATGTGAAGTTGTGAAGAAATTTAGTGTGAAAAGTGATAAAAAAATGGTTTTGTCACCTAGAGGGGTTGAACTCACGCCCTCCAAGTCATTGGCCAAAACACCCACCATCTGGGCTACGCGCGCAGTTTGTTTAAGATGCACTTCCAACTTATTATATTTTCAAACAAGTGGCAAAACATTGAAAAATAAATGAAGCAAAAAGTCTGGGGCGAGGGGGATTCGAACCCCAGACTTGTGGCATGATGAGACTAAGGGCGTATAGGTGGCCACTGGGGCAAGTTGTTCAGTCGTTAATAAAACGCACACCATTCAAAATAAAATAAACTCTCCCCTGAGAATTCAAATTTGCGCGCCACCACCATCTTCGTCTTCAACCTCAAGCTCTCCATTTTTGAATTTCTGAACTTACTCGTTTCTCAACCATTTGCAACGATGTAAACATGAAACTTGCTCTAAATTCACTCACGATTCTAAATATGTAACTAACATGAACTATCATTAACTACATCTAACTAATTTACCAGAAATCGTGAAGAACCCTAAAATTTCAAAATTAAATTAAATGACTATACTGAAAGATAAATGGATGATGATAGAGGGTTTTCAATCCTCTGATGATGCTGAACAAGATAGAATCGAGCTATTTCACAAAGAGTACTTAAATTAAAGAGAGGGAGTTCAGAAACTTACCTCTGAAAATGGAGATCGTGAGGATGATAGAGAGCAACTGGGCTTGTATGAATGATCCCAAAAGCTTCCTTGTGGCTCAGTGATGCTAACTGAATGCTTGTAATGACCTCAAACCTCCTGATTTGTTCTATGGACCTCCCTCGATTTCAGCTTCAAGTGAACATGGAGGGTGTTGATTCTCGAGTTACAGATGAGCTGCAGCCATCTGGTTAGCTTCACTATGACCTGAGGAGTGTGTCTGGATGATTGGCTTGCCTTGAAACCTTCTGAATCACTCCATGGACCTCCAACTGCAGATGCTTCAAAGTGAGAGCAACAATGGTGTTCCTCCACCTACAGAAGTGATCCAGGTGCTTGGATCACCTCAAATGACCTCCCTTGAGATGTTAGAATGCTCACTTCCCAAAGATAAGCTCTGGTTTGAAGAAATCGATTCTTCTTGCCAAAGAACTTTGAAAAACAATGAACAAGAGAAGAGAAAGAGAAAGCAAGTAATATGGTTGCTTTGGTGTGTTTTTTGAATGAGAATGAGGCCTCTATTTATAGGCAAATGTCTCAGTACTGATTGGGAGAGTGAGCTTGCTTAGTGAAGTAAGTTTGGTTTCTTAGCCATGAAGAAATTTCAAAGAATATCCAAATGTGATCATTGCATTTTCGAGCCACCTCCCCTATCCATTGATTCTATCTGATCTTAGGGGACAATTCAGATGCAAAGTGAGCTCTAATTGGTTGGTGAGAAGATTCCTTGGGTGATTCATCAATTTGCCATAAATTCTCAAATGTAATCATTACATAATCACATGTTCTTGTTTTAGGAATCTTCTTCAATTATCATGGCATGGTGAAAATGAATGCATGGCATGTTTGCAGATGTATTATGGGTCATGTAGCATCTGTATTTGAGGTCATGTGCACAAAACTTCAAAGTTCCAAAATGATGCATGACCTATAATTTCACTTCATGAGGCCAACTTTGAACAAGCATAACTCTTAGCTCAAATTGAATTTTGAGAAGGTTGAACACAATTTGGAAAGCCCTAAACATCTACTTTAAATCATTAGTTTATGTCTTCTTCAGAATCCTTTGGGAAATTTGTGAAAAATGAGGCCAAAGTTGGAAGAAAACTAGGTTAAAACACTTAGAAAAATTTCTAAGTGTTTATGACCTAAACTTCAAAATTTTCCAAAACTTCATAAATGGTTGATCTTTTGAAAAAAGTTCCCTTGTAAGATGTTGTTTTATTTGGCAAGATCTACAACTTTCATGTTGGAAGTTTTTTGAGTTGTGTAGGTGAAATTTTGAGATCTCACCATGCCTTCAAAAACCCTAATTCCCGACTTTTCGCTCCTTGATGAATTTCTTTGAATTTCTTTGGCCAAATGACTTTGACATCCATATATTGATGATATTGATCTTTGAAAGTCACTTTTTGACCAAAAACCTTAAAAGTCAATGATGATCCTTCACAGTTGACTTTTTCCTGACAAAGTGAATTTTTGGGCTTTTGTGTAGAAATAAGATCTTCTCCCCAAATGGATGATATAAATGGATTATATGGAGGTAGTAGAGATCCTTGAATCATGTCTTGAGTTTTGGATTCATGCCCTGATTAAAAGTCAACTATCTTGGTGAATTAGGTCAAAACCCTAATTTGTCGACCATGTGAAAATAATGACTGTAGACTTTGAATTGAAGTGTGATGTCTAGTAGATCTTGTCATATGAGTTATTTGAAGATGATTGATGTCTTTGAATGACCCTCTGAGGTTTTTTAGGGTTTCCCAAATGTGATCCCTGATTTCAGTCCTTGATAGGCTCAAAACCCTAGTCTGGTGACCTGAGTAAACCTGTACTCAGATGACTGGATGTCTAATCAATCATAGATGAGAAAAAATGAAGTTCTTGGGCCCTATGATTGTATTAGAGACTAATCTTTGTATTGATTGATCCTTTGCCTGAGCTTTCTTGTCTTTGAGCATCCTCGATTAGGTACCAGATGGAGAAATGACTGCTCTGGGTACTTGTCTTGCCCTGATGAAAATCCTGAAGATATGTCATCTCAGGGGGTCAAAAATTAGGGTATGACAGCATGCTATATAAACTGATTTTCTAGAGAAGCTACTAAAAACAACTTCTCATTTGAAGTGCTTTTAGATTTTTTTCAGATTCTGATTCTTTTTTTATAGTTGTAACATACGAACCAAAACTTTCAAATGTAATTCTTTCACCTTGTAATCATTGTGATTGGAACATATGATCGCAGAATTCATCTTGTAATACATACTGTATACACTGCCGCTTACACTGGTGCACCTTGTGTCAAGAGCATAGTGAGATGAAAGGAAGGCTCTCGAAAAATAGTTTTTCACAAATGACCATTGCAACCCTCCTCCCATTTAAGAGATGAATTCTACTGACCAAAAGGAAAATCCCGAGACATCTTCGGCTAACAACAATGGACACATTACTTTGGAGATGCATAAAAAAGCTATTGTCAATCTCGAGACATCAAGCTTGACCCAGATATAGATGTCTACATGAATGTGTACATCGAGAAGCTACTGTCAATCTTAATATAATTATGTTCTATTTGTAAGAACAATGCAAGTATTGACTATGAAAAAGATGTCCTAGACTTTTCTCCTTCAAACTGTCAGGTTTATGATTTAAATTTTGCTCACTAGATTCCTTGAATGTTGATGTGCCTGCTCATTTGAAATGATGTAATTATTGTTGTTGTGCTCCTTAAAACTTAGAGAAGTCATATGTAAATTCGGTTTCTTTAACAAGTGACTATTGTGTTCCTTAGAATTAATTTAGTTATGAATTGAATATTGCTCCTTGTACTTGCTACTTTGAATTGTTGAAATTGTTGGTTTGCCCGTTGTTAGATTTGCTCCGAAAAGCCGCTTTGTAGAGGCTCCTTAGAATTGCTTGCAGTAAAATGGAAGTGGAAAAAAAGCCTGTCAGGTATTTGATTTAAGAAAGGAACTTCTTAAGTTAGGTACAAAATAAAAGCCTATACTTATTAAGTCGGTTGCAAATTAACAGACTTAAAAACATTTTCTTAAGTCGGGTCCAAAACCGACTTAAGAAGTCAAAACTTCTTATGTCGGAAAATCTTAGGTCAGGCTCGGAACCGACTTAAGAAGTCATTTTTAACCGACTTAACAAGTGTTTTTTCTATTAGTGGTTGTGGCTACTGAATGATGAAGAACTCACTGGGGAGACTCTATTATCTGCCTTGTACAATGCCCAAGGTTGAGGCTGACTCTTGACAGGGAAGTTTTATTGTTTGGTGCCTTGTATGAAGCCCAAGGTTGAGGCTAACTGTTTTTGTTGATTTTGACTCTACTGAGGAAATTTTATTTATTAAAAGACTGTTTTTCTTTGGAAGCTAACCCTTTCCAGGGATTTTGACTCACCTGGTGAATGTGTCTGTTAAAAGACTGGTTTTATCATGTTTTTGGAGGCTGACCGTTTCCAGGGGTTTTAACTCTTTTTTGGGGAAATTATCTCCTAAGAGAATGAATCTTTGGTTTTTTGAAGGACTGATTTTGTTGAAATGAAAGAATGATGTTGGAGGCTAAATGTTTTTGTTAAAATGAAGGAATGTGTTTGGAGGCTAACCCTTTCCAGGGATTGTTATTGAAATGATAGATTGATTTTGGAAGCTAACCCTTTCCAGGGGTTTTTGACAGATGGCAAAAGGAATATCTAGTGGAGACTTCTTGTTTAAAGCCCAAGATGAAGGCTGACACTTGCTGAGGAGAAAAAAACATAGATCCTAGACTCTGCTAAAGAAGATTGATGAAGATAAAGGTGACAGAGACTGTCCATGCCTCTCATTCCAAAAGGTGTGCCCAATGTAAAATTGAGACAAACTTAGCTTGTTTAAAGTCTGGTTTAAATTGGAAGAAACTCACCAGGGTAGGCTAAATGGTAACTAAAGACCTGTTTCTATGTTTATAAGAAACCTGATGGGTCCTTGTATACAAGCTCAAGAGGAAGCTGGAAATGCTTTTAAGAAGCCTGTGGGTCCTTGTACAAAGCCCAAGAGGAGGCTAATCGAGGGTCCTTGTTATAGCACAAGAGAAAGCTATGTAGTTTTGAACTTATTTTGGCTCTAAGCAAATGGGTAGGAGGTTTCACCGGGAATAATTCCTCTTTGGGTGGATGTGCCCTATTTTTGGATTCTAAGGTTTTTGCCAAGATGTTTCACCGGGAATAATTCATCTTGGGGGTTTGAACTACAGATCTCTAATTAGGAAGGAGCCTTCACCGGGAAGACATTCTCAATCCTAGGCCATATTCCTATAATATATATATAGTTTACTGTCCTAGGGTTTATACTCAAACGTAGTTCTAAACAAATATATGTACAGTTTATATTTGACAGTAATTTAAATAAAGACTGTAAATTGAAAGCTTGTAAAGCCTAACCTGGATGGAGTGGAGGCCTTTGAAGAAGTATATACAGAGCCTCAACAGTATTTTTTTGTTGTTTTGTTGATAACAGTTGAATATATATATGATAAACAGTTAATGGTTTTTGAAAACAGAAGAAGTGAAGATGGACAAAGGTCACATAGGTATCTGAAGAGTTTCACTGGGAATAATGCCCTTCAAATACCAGAAGAATGTTTTGAAAACAGAAAGAAGATTTTGAAAAATACAGTTTTGAAAACAAGCTAAGAAGAGAAGGTGTTTGGGACTTACACTCTATTAGAGGCCCAGTACTTTACAGTACTGGCTATAACAACAATTTGAAAATGATTTGAAATGATATAAGGTTTTGTTGTTTGGAAACCTTAATCATTTGATTTAATCAGAGATTGAAAAAAACAGTTTTGAGAATTGACAAAAGTCAACTTAATTAAGGTAAAAATAAAGATTTTTAACTAATTAAGACCTAAACAATTAGGGTTTTATCATAAACTTATTTACAAAATAATTAGGTTAAAACAAAATGAATATATATATATATTTAAAGTTTTTTAAGAAAACACTTTAAAACATACTATTTTAAACCTAATTAAAATACATGAAATAAATAATATTTTTATGATTTTTTTTTGATTATTCACAAAATAGATATATTAAATAAAAAGTGTGTGAAAAATGAAGTGAAAATGATTTAATTTGATGAGTGAATTAATTGTGTGAAGTTTGTGAGAAAATGAAAGAAATTGTGTGTTAAAAAAATAGTTTTGGCCCTTGGAGGGTTTGAACCCACGCCCTCTAGGTCACACACTCAAAATAATACCACTGGGTCAAGGCGCGCTTGGTGTTTAAGAGACATACCCAATTCATTATATTTTCAGACAAGTGTTAATTCATGAAAAAATAAAAGAAACAAAAAGTCTGGGGCGAGGAGGATTCGAACCCCAGACTTTGGGCATGAGGAGACTAAGAGCGCATGTGTGGCCACTAGGGCAAGTTATTCATTCGTTTAGAAAACGCCTATCATTAAAAATAAAATAAACTTTGACCAGAGATTTGAAATTTGCACGCCACAGCCATGGTCGTCTTCTTCCTCAAGCTCCCAAATTTTGAATTTGTGAACTTACTCATTTCTCAACCATTTGCAAAGATGTAAAGACCAAACTTGCTCTAAATTCACTCACGATTCTAAATATGTAACTAACATATATTTATATTAACTACATCTAACTAATTTACCAGAAATCGTGAAGAACCCTAAAATTTAAAAATCAAATTAAATGGCTATACTGAAAGATAAATGAATGATGATAGAGGGTTTTCAATCCTCTGATGATGCTGAACAAGATAGAATCGAGCTATATCATAAAGAGTGCTTAAATTAAAGAGGTGGAGTTCAGAAACTTACCTCTGAAAATGGAGGTCGTGAGGATGATAGAGAGCAACTGGGCTTGTATGAATGATCCCAAAAGCTTCCTTGAGACTCAGTGATGCTAACTGAATGCTTGTTGTAACCTCAATCCTCCTGAATTGTTCTATGGACCTCCCTCGATTTGAGCTTCAAGTGAACATGGAGAGTGATGATTCTTGAGTTACAGATGAGCTGCAGCCATCTGAACAGCTTCACTACCTCCTATGGAACGTGCCTGGATGCTTGGCTCGATTGGAAATCTTCTGAATTGCACTATGGACCTCCAACTACAACAGCTCCAAAGTGAGAGCAACAATGGTGTTCCTCCACTTACAAAAGTGATCCAGGTGCTTGGATCACCTCAAATGACCTCCCTTGAGATGTTAGAATGCTTACTTTCCAAAGATAAGCTCTGGTTTGAAGAAAACGATTCTTCTTGCCAAAGAACTTTGGAAAACAATAAGCATGAGAAGAGAAAGAGAAAGCAAGGAATATGGTTGCTTTGGTGTGTTTTTTGAATGAGAAAGAGGCCTCTATTTATAGGCAAATGATGCTGAGCAATCGGAGATAGTAAGCTTGCTTAATGAAGTCACTTTGGTTTCTTAGCCATGAAGAAATTCAAAGAATATCCCAAGTGCAATGATGAGCTCTTTGATACCACTCCCTAGCCATCGGTTTTGCTTGATCTTAGGGGACAAATTTGCTGCAGAAATGAGCTCCAATTGGTTGGGAGAAGATTCCTTTGATGAATCACCAATTTGCCATAAATTCACAAATGTAATCATTACATAATCACATGTTCTTGTTTTTGAGAATATTCTCCAATCCTTATGCAATGATGGAAATTGATGTATGGCATGCTTGCAGATGTATTAGAGGTCGTGTAGCATCACTTAGTGAAGCAAAATGCACAAAATTGCAAAGTTCCAAATTGTACATGACCTATAATTTCACTTCATGAGGCCAACTTTGAACAAGCATAACTCTTAGCTCAAAATGAATTTGGAGAAGGTTGAACACAATTTGGAAAGCCATAAACATCTACTTCAAATCATTAGTTTGGAGTTTCTTCAAAATCCTTTGGCAAATTTGTGAAAAATGAGGCCAAAGTTGGAAGAAAACTAGGTTAAAACACTTAGAAAAATTTCTAAGTGTTTATGACCTAGAACTCCAAAATTTCCAAAACTCTTAAATGATTGATCTTTTGAAAAAAGTTCCTTTGTAAGATGTTGTTTTATTTTGCAAGATCTACAACTTTCATGTTGGAAGTTTTTTGGGTTGTGTAGGTGAAATTTTGAGTTCTCACCATGCCTTAAAAAACCCTAATTCCCGACTTTTTGCTCCTTGATGAATTTCTTTGAATTTCTTTGGTCAAATGACTTTAATATCCATATATTGATGATATTGATCCTTGAAAGTCATGGTTTGTCCAGAAATCTTAAAAGTCAAAGGTGATCCCATACAGTTGACTTTTCCCTAGTAAGGTGAGATTTTGGACTTTTGTGTAGAATCAAGATCTTCTTCTCAAATGAATGATGTAAATGGATTATATTGAGGTAGTAGAGGTTCTTGAATCATGTATTGAGTTTTGGATCCATGCCCTGATTAAAAGTCAACTATTCTGGTGAATTAGGTCAAAAACCCTAATTGTCGACCAGATGAAAATGATGGCTGTAGACTTTGAATTGAGGTGTGATGTCCAGTGGATCTTGTCATATGAGATATTTGAAAATGATTGATGTCTTTGAATGGTCCCCTAGGGCTTTTTAGGGTTTCCCAAAGGTGACCCCTGATTTTAGTCCTTGATAGGCTCAAAAACCCTAGTCTGGTGACCTGAGTAAATCTGTACTCTGATGACTGGGTGTCTAATCAATCATAGGTGAAATAATGAAGCTCTTGAGTCTTATGATTGTATTAGAGACTAATCCTTCTATTGATTGATCCTTTGCCTGAGTTTTCTTGTCTTTGAACACCCTTGATTAAATGTCAGACTGCTCTGGGTACTTACTTTGACTTGATGAAAATCCTGAAGATATGTCATCTCAGGGGGGGCAAAAATTAGGGTATGACAGTCATTCCATTTGATTGGCTGATCTTTCCTGAGTAGCTTGAATATAGGTTCACACGTAGCGGTAAAGTGTGAAATGAACCTTGAGATGTAATTTAATCGACCTAAGAATCCGCGCACCTCCTTTTCTGTCCTTGGGGCCGGCATTTCTTGTATAGCCTTCACTTTGTCAGGATTTACCTCTATGCTTCTTTGGCTTACAATGAATCCCAACAGCTTTCCCGACCTCACACCGAATGTGCATTTGTTCGGGTTCAACCTTAGCTTGAATTTCTTTAAGCGTTTGAACAGTTTTTGCAGATGTGTGATATGCTCTTCCTCGGTACAAGACTTGGCACTCATATCGTCTACATACACCTCAACCTCTTTGTGGATCATGTCATGGAACAGTGTAACCATGGCTCTTTGATATGTTACCCCTGCATTTCGCAATCCAAAAGGCATTACCTTGTTGCAGAAAGTACCCCAAGAGGTCATGAAGGTTGTCTTCTCCATATCTTCAGGAGCCATCTTGATTTGATTATATCCAGAAAACCCATCCATGAAGGAGAACACCGACGCTTAAACTGTATTATCCACCAATACATCTATGTGCGGTAGCGGAAAATCGTCTTTAGGACTTGCTTTGTTTAAATCTCTATAATCCACACACATGCGTACTTTCCCTTCTTTCTTAGGAACTGGCACTATATTGGCAATCCATGGTGGATAGTCGACCACAGCAAGAAACCCGACGTCGAATTGTTTGAGCACCTCTTCCCTGATTTTGTTATCCATATCCGATCGGACTCTTCTGCGCTTTTGTTTGACCGGTGCGCATCCTTCTCTGAGAGGTAACCTATGCACGACAATATCCATATCCAGTCCCGGCATGTCACGGTATGACCAAGAAAATATCTCTGCATATTCGTGGAGGAGCTTGATTAGCGTCGTTTTCACGCCCTCGTTTAGTGTTGCCCCAATCTTAATGTTCTTGGGTTCTTCATCTGTACCCAAATTTATGGTTTCAATGGCCTCTTGAGGAGGGAGCATACTTTTGGATTCCTTATCAATTAACCTTGACAACTCTTCCGGGAGTTCATCGTCTTCATCATCCCCTTCTTCGGACTGATTAGTGAGTGCCTCGAGTTTATATAGAGTTTCAGCAGTATTATTACCGGTAGTGTTAGAAGGTGATCTGCACATGTTTTATGTTTTATTTTTAGTATGCAGATATGATTGTGCTTTCGTGCGCGGAATTTATTTGTCATTTTCGAAAAGAAAGAAATAAATGCGAGAGGAAACGATATTTTCAATACCAATGCAAAAGACAAATTTTATTAAATAAACTTTAAACTTTGGAAGTAAATGGGGCCCTTACAAACAAACTCTATGCTTCGGGCGAGGCATGAGCGTTACTATTTTTTTTAATACGAAGGGAAATGAAAAACAAAAGCAAATTACTTTGAAATAAAAACTATCTCCGGTATCTCCAGACTTGTCCAATTCTGAAGTTGTTCTCCTGGCCTGATCTCTCGGATGAAGTTAGACGTTCCTCCCTAAGAATCTTTGTTGATCACCATAGCCACGTGTTTATACCCGCTTGCCACAAAAGTCTGCTTAATCGGGGGAAATCGTTGTCCTCCTTTCTCAGTGCTTGTGACCTTTGGTGGTAAGTACCCTAACCCTAAGCAATCCTTCTTCTCCAAGACCTCCGGTAGCTTGACCCAGCCTTACATGTCCACGTCTTGCAGATCTCTCCAAGATGTGACCGCCCTTCGCACCTTCTCCACCGGTAATGTAACAGCAGTTGCGATCTCCAGTGCCTGGAATGCAGTACCCATTGCTCCTTCTCCAGCCTCGATATATCTGTACGAATCCAAGTTGCTGACAAATATATCTTCCTCTCCACTAATGGTTACTATAGAGTTTCCATCCACAAACTTTAGTTTCTGATGGAGGGTGGAGGTGACTGCCCCAGCTGCGTGAATCCAAGGACGCCAAGTAAGCAGGTGAATGCTGGTTCAATCTCCATTACTTGGAAATTGATACAGAAGGTGCGAGGACCAATTATAATAGGGAGGTCCACTTCTCCAAATACCGGACTTTGTGATCCGTCAAACGCCTTGACCACCAGACGACTTGGCCTAACCACAAGTCCTTCCAAAGCTATTTTGTCGAGTGTAGCTTTTGGCATCACGTTCACTGACGAACCTGTGTCGATCAGGACTCTAGCTAGGTGAGCCTTTCCACATTGTATAGAGATATGTAAGGCTTTGTTGTGCGCCTTTCCTTGTGGTGGTAACTCATGATCAGTAAAACCCAGGCATGCTCCAGCGGTTAGATTAGCCACCATCCCATCAAACTGGTTGACTGTGATGTCTTTAGTCACATGGGCAGCATTCAGGATCTTCATTAAGGTGTCTCTATGCTTCTCAGAGTGTATCAGTAGTGATAGAAGTGATATTTTAGATGGTGTCTGTTCTAGCTGATCCACCACCCTATAGTCACTCTTCTTGATCAAAGCTAGAAACTCCTCAGCATCTTTGTTGATGGCTTCCTTATCCTTGGGCTCCGCCTCGTTATTCGGTCCCATAACAGCTTGATCATTAGACTGTGTCGAGTTTTCATTAGACATTGGTTATGCAGTTTTGAATATACGACCACTACGAGTCATGCCCCCAGGTCCCACAATACTTGATACAACCGAATTAGTACCAGAATTGTACTCCCAAGGTACTGCTTTCATCTTGTCCAATGGGTATGGCTCTCTGACCGGGATAATTCTAGTGCGCTCTGGCGTAGGTATCATCAATGGTTGTTTGGCACACAGGATGATTAACGGCTTTCTTGCCCCTTGGGAGGATATCATCAATGGCTCGTTCCTTTCCACCATAGCCAAGTACTGCTCCTCGGAATGTTCCCTCAGCTAAATTAAACCTTGATCCAAGAGCCTCTGCAAAGTGTCTTTAAAAGCCTCGTTATGTTGTAGGATAAACCCCTTTATAAGAAGATACCTCTTAAGTGCATATATGGGGGAGTTCCTTTGTTGAACCAACTCTTGCTCATTAACGACCTCAATTGCATTGACTGCGCCATCATGGTGTAGCATGGGATTCGTTTTCACATTGGGTTTATCAAAAGCGATTGCCCCTGACTCTATCAGATCCTGAACTACGTGCTTGAAAGCCCAACATTTATCCAATGTATGTCCGGGAGAGTTGGCATGGAATTCACACCTCTCATTAGCTTTGTAGTTGGGTGTGAGTTTTCCTGGAGGAGGAGGTGCCAATGGTTTGATCTCCACCAAAGACTCACTTATCAGATATCTCAGTATATCCTTCTTGGAAGTAGGTAAAAGATCAAATCTCCTTTGGTGCCCCTGAAACCGATTTTGTTGCGGTGGGAATTGCATCGGAGGTCTAGCTTCCTGATGCACCACTGCATTAGTCTCTCCTTCTTTCTTCTTTGCGAAGGTGGGAGCAGGCCTCTTTGACTGATAGGATCCAGACGATGCCCCTTGTATCTTCCCATTCTTAATTCCGCTCTCGATCCTTTCACCGATAACCACCAAGTCTGAGAATCCTGAAGATACACTTCCGACCATTTTATCGTAGTATGGTCCTTGCAATGTAGCCATAAACATGTCTACAAGTTCCTTCTCCAACAGGGGAGGTTGGACTCGGGAAGCTATTTGCCTCCACCTCTGGGCATACTCCTTGAATAACTCCTCTTTCTTCTGTGACAACTTCTGTAGTTGCATCCAATTGGGCGCCATGTCCAGATTGTACTTGTATTGCTTCAGGAATGTATTAGCAAGGTCATTCCAGCTTTGGATGTAAGACTTCTCCAATTGCATGTACCAGTCAACAGATGCTCCGCTTAAGCTGTCTTGGAAGAAGTGTATCATCAGCTTCTGATCATGAGCATAAGCAGCCATTTTTTGCACATACATGCGCAGATGATTCCTTGGACAAGTGAGCCCCTTGTATTTTTCAAAGTTCGGAACCTTGAACTTGTGTGGAATAGTTAGATCTGGGACCAAACTCATTTCAAAAGCATCCACATCGAAGGCGTCATACCCCTCCACAACCTTTAACCTCTCTGTTAGAACAAGATTTGTTCTGATCAATTATCTTAGTTTTGATGATAACAATAATATGAATTTTGCTTAAGATAATATGGTACTCTAATCAAATGCAATTTCCTTTTCAGGAAATATATATAAAGAGTATGCATAATTCAGCGCTCAGAAGCTTTGTCTCAAAGGGTTCAGCATGCAACATCAGAACATGGTCTGGCAAGACATCAGAAGATGGTCGAAGCAGAATCAGAACATGGGTCTATGGAAGCATCAGAAGAACATGAGATCAGAAGCACTGAAGTTCTGATGGTATCACGCACAGAAGCACTTCAAGGTCAGAAGATCAGAAGATGCTATGCACCAAGCTGTTTGACTCTGATGATATTCAAACGTTGTATTCACAAACATCAGATCAGAAGGAAGTACAAGTGGCAGGCTACGCTGACTGACAAAAGGAACGTTAAAAGCTATTAAAGGCAACGTCAGTAGACACAGCGTGAACAAGGCTCGAGGTAGTTGACAAAAGCGTATAACATTAAATGCGATGCTGTACGGAACACGCAAAGCATTAAATGCACTCAACGGTCATCTTCTCAACGCCTATAAATATGAAGTTCTGATGAGAAGCAAGGTTACGAATTCTACATCTATTCTGTGAATCTCAACTTGCTGAAACGCTGTTCAAATCAAAGCTCAGAATCTTCATCTTCATCAAAGCTCACTACATTGCTGTTGTAATATATTAGTGAGATTAAGCTTAAACGTTAAGAGAAATATCACAGTTTGTGATTATAGCTTTTAAGAAGCAATTGTAATACTCTTAGAATTGATTACATTAAGTTGTAAGGAACTAGAGTGATCGTGTGGATCAGAATACTCTAGGAAGTCTTAGAGGTTATCTAAGCAGGTTGTAACTAGAGTGATCGTGTGGATCAGTATACTCTAGAAAGTCTTAAAGGGTATCTAAGCAGTTGTTCCTGGAGTGATCAGTGTGTGATCAGAAGACTCTGGAAGACTTAGTTGCTGACTAAGTGGAAAACCATTGTAATCCGTGCGATTAGTGGATTAAATCCTCAGTTGAGGTAAATCATCTCTGCGGGGGTGGACTGGAGTAGTTTAGTTAACAACGAACCAGGATAAAAATAACTGTGCAATTTATTTTTATCTGTCAAGTTTTTAAAGCTACACTTATTCAAACCCCCCCTTTCTAAGTGTTTTTCTATCCTTCAATTGGCATCAGAGCGCCGGTTCTAAGGTGCAAGCACTTAACCGTGTTTAGAAAAGATTCAGGAAGAGAAAAACGCTTCAGTAAAAGATGGCTGATGAAAATGCAAAATCTACATCTACATCTGGCTCTGCTGAGCAACACAACGGTAACAATGGTTATACAAGACCGCCGGTATTTGATGGTGAAAACTTTGAATACTGGAAAGATAAACTGGAAAGTTACTTTCTTGGTCTAGATGGTGATCTATGGGATCTTCTGATGGATGGTTACAAACATCCAGTAAATGCCAGTGGCGTAAAGCTGACAAGGCAAGAAATGAGTGATGATCAGAAGAAGCTTTTCAGGAATCATCATAAATGCAGAACTGTTTTGCTAAATGCTATCTCTCATGCTGAGTATGAGAAGATATCTAACAGAGAAACGGCCTATGACATATATGAGTCCTTGAAAATGACTCATGAAGGAAATGCTCAAGTCAAGGAGACTAAAGCTCTCGCTTTAATCCAGAAGTATGAAGCCTTCAAGATGGAGGATGATGAAGACATTGAAAAGATGTTTTCAAGATTTCAAACTCTTACTGCTGGTTTGAGAGTTCTTGACAAGGGATACACCAAGGCTGATCACGTAAAGAAGATCATCAGAAGCTTACCCAGAAGATGGGGTCCTATGGTGACTGCATTCAAGATTGCAAAGAATCTGAATGAAGTTTCTCTGGAAGAGCTTATCAGTGCCTTGAAAAGTCATGAAATAGAGCTGGACGCAAATGAGCCTCAAAAGAAAGGTAAGTCTATTGCATTAAAATCAAATATCAAAAAATGCACTAACGCTTTTCAGGCTAGAGAAGAAGATCCTGAAGAATCAGAATCTGAAGAAAAAGATGAACTGTCCCTGATCTCCAGAAGGCTAAATCAACTCTGGAAGAACAAGCAAAGGAAGTTCAGAGGCGTCAGAAGTTCAAAGAGATTTGAACGTGGAGAATCTTCTGATGACAGAAGATTTGACAAGAATAAGGTCATGTGCTATGAATGCAATGAGCCAGGACACTTCAAGAATGAATTTCCAAAACTTCAGAAGGAAAATCCCAAGAAGAAGGTTCATAAGAAGAAAGGTCTTATGGCAACCTGGGATGAGTCAGAAGATGATTCAGACTCTGAAGATGAGCAGGCTAACTGTGCGCTGATGGCGACAGAAGATGACGGATCAGAATCTACATCAGAATCAGATTCTGAAGAGGTATTTTCTGAACTTACTAGAGATGAGTTAGTTTCCTGTTTAACTGAACTTCTGGAATTCAAGTCTCAGATTAGTCTCAAATACAAAAAGCTGAAAAAGCTATTTGAATTTGAAACAAAGAAGCTTGAGCTGGAGAATTCTGAATTAAAAGAAAAACTTTTAAAATTATCCAATAATGTTGGATCTCCTTCTGATTCAGAAAAATCCACTCCTAGTCTAAACCATATTCTGAAAGAATATGATTTAAGTTTCAGGAAGTTCTTATCTAGAAGTATTGGCAGAAGTCAGCTAGCTTCTATGATATATGCTGTGTCTGGAAACAAAAGAGTTGGCATTGGTTTTGAGGGTGAAACCCCATACAAACTTGAACCTGTTGATGAAATGAAATTCACATACAAGCCATTGTATGATCAGTTCAAGTATGGCCACTCCCATGATATTAGGCACACTTCACATGCTCAAAGTTTTCACATAACACACACCAAAAGGCATGTGACACAACCTAGGAAATATCATGAAACTCACATTAAGAATTATCATGCTGTTCCTCCTATTGCTTACAATGTCAAACCCAAGTTCAATCAGAACTTGAGAAAATCTAACAAGAAAGGACCCAAGAAAATGTGGGTACCTAAGGATAAGATTATTCCTATTGCAGATATCCTTGGCTGCAAAAAGGACAAAGCACAACATGTCGTGGTACCTGGACTCTGGATGCTCACGACACATGACAGGAAGAAGGTCTATGTTCCAAGACCTGGTGCTTAAGTCTGGAGGAGAAGTCAAGATTGGAGGAGATCAGAAGGGCAAGATAATTGGCTCTGGAACTATAAAGTCTGGTAACTCTCCTTCCATTTCTAATGTACTTCTTGTAGAAGGATTAACACATAACCTCTTATCTATCAGTCAATTGAGTGACAATGGTTATGATATAATCTTTAATCAAAAGTCTTGCAAGGCTGTAAATCAGAAGGATGGCTCAATCCTATTTACAGGCAAGAGGAAGAATAACATTTATAAGACAGATCTGCAAGATCTTATGAGTCAGAAGGTGACTTGTCTTATGTCTGTTTCTGAAGAGCAGTGGGTCTGGCACAGAAGATTAGGTCATGCTAGTTTGAGAAAGATTTCTCAGATTAACAAACTGGATCTTGTCAGAGGACTCCCTAATCTGAAATTCAAATCAGATGCTCTTTGTGAAGCATGTCAGAAGGGCAAGTTCTCCAAACCTGCATTCAAGTCCAAGAATGTTGTTTCTACCTCAAGGCCATTAGAACTCCTGCACATTGATCTGTTTGGCCCAGTCAAAACAGCATCTGTCAGAGGGAAGAAATATGGATTAGTCATCGTAGATGATTATAGTCGCTGGACGTGGGTGAAATTCTTGAAACACAAGGATGAGACTCATTCAGTGTTCTTTGATTTCTGCATTCAGATTCAATCTGAAAAAGAGTGTAAAATCATAAAGGTCAGAAGTGATCATGGTGGTGAATTTGAGAACAGATCCTTTGAAGTATTCTTCAAAGAAAATGGTATTGCCCATGATTTCTCTTGTCCTAGAACTCCACAGCAAAATGGAGTTGTAGAACGAAAGAATAGGACTCTGCAAGAAATGGCCAGAACCATGATCAATGAAACCAATATGGCTAAGCATTTCTGGGCAGAAGCAATAAACACTGCATGCTATATTCAGAATAGAATCTCTATTAGACCTATTCTAAATAAGACTCCTTATGAATTGTGGAAGAATAAAAAGCCCAACATTTCATATTTCCATCCTTTTGGATGTGTATGCTTTATTCTGAACACTAAAGATCATCTTGGTAAGTTTGATTCCAAAGCTCAAAAATGTTTCCTTCTTGGATATTCTGAACGCTCAAAAGGCTACAGAGTATACAATACTGAAACATTGATTGTGGAAGAATCAATCAATATCAGGTTTGATGATAAGCTTGGTTCTGAAAAACCAAAGCAGTTTGATAATTTTGCAGATTGTGATATTGATATATCAGAAGTTGTTGAGCCAAGAAGCAACGCATCAGAAGTAGAGCTTCTCAGAAGCAAAGAATCTGAAGATCAAGCATCAGCTTCTCTGGACAATCTAAGCATTTCTGAAGAACCATCTGTCAGAAGATCATCCAGACTCATTTCTGGTCATTCAGAAGATGTCATTCTTGGAAAGAAGGATGATCCAATCAGAACAAGAGCATTTCTTAAGAACAATGCAGACTGTCAATTAGGTCTTGTATCCTTGATCGAGCCAACTTCTGTTGATCATGCTCTAGAAGATCCAGACTGGATAATTGCTATGCAAGAAGAACTGAATCAGTTTACAAGGAATGATGTTTGGGATCTTGTTCCTAGACCAGATGAATTCAATATAGTCAGTACAAAATGGGTCTTCAGAAACAAGTCCAGAATGAGAAGATGAGAAATTCTTATGTATGAGTATATTCTGAAATGGAATTTCTTTTATAAGAAGTTCTGATTGAAATCAATTAGAAAGTGTGATTCAGTTATTACTAACGTTTTATTGTCTAAGTTGATTCAGAATCTCTTTAAAAGCAAAACAGCTGTAACTGGCTATCCAGATGGTAAACACGTGTTCACTATTCCTGGACGAGCGTGCGTGCAGTTGAGGGGACGTCTACTTAGGTAACTGTGCAAATCACGTCTTTTGTCATTATTATCTCTCCTCACGTCACGTAACATTAAATGCTTTTCATCATTTACTCTCTTTCAGTTTTCTTTTTATATTCTTCAAACGGTTCTTTTCCCTCTTATATTTCTCTCACTTTGCATTTCAGTTTCTTTTTCGTTCTCTCTCTCTGCATTCATATCATAAACCCTAGCAGTTTCCAATATCTGCAACTTCATCATGAATCCATCGTCAAGCTCTGGGAATCAAGATAATGATCGGAAACAAAAGAGAAAGGCAACTGCTGAACCAGAAACCAAACCCAAAAAGATAAAGATCACCTATGACCCTCTCAAGGTGAATTCAATCGAAGCAAAGTTATCTGGAAACTATTCTAGACGTGTGTTTCAACCCCCTGGTGAAAGCCCTCCATCATCTCCATCGTCTTCCTCATCTTTTTACCTTCAAGACTCAACTTCCTCCTCATCTAACCTTTCCTCTCCCTCAACCCATCCATCAGATATTTCTTCACCTCTCTCACACCCTTTTCCCACCAGAACACCTAATCCCTATAGTATTGTTTTTCCCGACTCCAGGTTCACTGTCAACCCTCCAACCCCTACCACTCAATCACTTCTGGAGCTTTTACATTCTGATGTAAATGGCTGGTTGGAGATTCTGGGTGCTGCTCACCTTAACCATCTGGATGAGTATGCTACAAACAACCTTTGGGATACCTTTCGTCAGGATTTTCTGGTTAGGGCTACAGACACTCAGAGAAGGATCATGTCTGAAGCTCCTGGTACTCATGGTCTTCGGTTGGAAGTTGGTGAAAGCAGCTATCACCATCTCATCAGGAACAGAAGTGTTCTTGAGAAGAAGATACCTGCAGAAGAGTTGGAAGAAGAAAATCTCTGCAGAGACATCGTGGTGTGGAAACCATGGTTTCCTGTGCTGACTGGAGATTTTCAGTGGCTGTTTAACTGGTTCAGAATGAACCCTTCTGAAAAAGCACCTCACATGGTCTTTCCAGTAGTGGTCTATCCTGCTGAAGTTGCTGGTCCTACTCCTCCAACAAACCTAGCAGCTATTCTTCAAGCGTTGGAAGTTGGAACTTCTGAGCTGCCTAAACCAGAATATGCTAAGGCTACTTCTGAGTCAGACTCAGATGAGGAAATGGAAGATGCACAAGCTGACGATCTCCCAAAAGATCACCCTGCTGAGATTGCTGTCCCTTTTGGCAGAAATTCAGGTGCCTCTTCTTCTGGTGAAACCTCAGCTCTGTTGGAGACCTTGGAAGCTCTTCATCAGAATCAAGCTATGCTGGCTTCTCGATTGGACGCGCAAGAAGTAGCCAATGCTGAGTTTCGCTCCTTCATGGCAAGGCAAACTACAAGCACCGACGGGATTCATGATGTTCTGGCGCGGATTTTGCGTAGGCTAGGATCTTAGTCCTTTGGTCTTAGTAGTTCTCTTTTCTTGTTGCATCTGTTTTCCTGCATTCACCTTTTGTAACTTTTCTTTTTGTTTATCAATGAAAAGTTTCTTTGTTTTCACATTCCAGTAATTTTATTTGTCGTTTTATACATCTGAATCTTTTGAAATATTCTTTTTGATGTTATGACAAAAAGGGGGAGAAGATAAATGATAAATGATTTGATTAATCTATCAGTTGCTGGGAAAAGCTCCCACACATTTACTAACAAGAACTGCAAGTTTTGTATGGTTTAAGTGTTTTTGCAGGTATAAAGAAATGAAGACAAGAAGCAAACACAAGAAGCAAAACCATAAGAAGTGTTATTCTGTAAAAAGAATAGGCTCATGGAAACTGAAGCAAGCTGAGTGCTGTCAAGCTTCAGAAATCAGAAGCAAGAAAGAAGAAGAATGAATCAGAAGCACTAATAATAGAATTTGATTAATATTTGTCTATTTGCTCTGACAAAATTCTATTTGCTCTGATACATTATTTTAGCCTATATGGCTCTGATACATATCATGTATTCTAATATGCATTTTATGTTCTGACTCGTTCATGCTGACTTTTGTCGTTTAGTTTTTGTTCTGTAACATTTCAGGATGTAGAGATGCTCTGATGATGCTCTGGTACATTCAACAATGTTCTGATACAAATCTAGCATGAAGTGATGTTGGTAGGCATTCAAAAGCTGTCCTAAATGGAAGCAGGAATCAGAAGCTGTGAATGTTCTGAAGATCAAAGAAATTCAAGTTCTGAAGCTGTCCTAAATGGAAGCAGAAGTCAGAAGCTGTGAATGTTCTGAAGATCAAAGAAATTCAAGTTCTGAAGTTGTCCTAGATGGAAGCAGGAATCAGAAGCTGTGAGTGTTCTAAGGATCTAAAGAAATTCTAGTTCTGAAGCTGTCCAATGGAAGCAGAAGTCAGAAGCTATGAATTCTCTGAAGACAGAAGCTTATGTGATCGTCTCTACCGAAATAATCAGGGAAGTCTTTTATTAAAGTTCTTCGAGTATTTATTTCAGGGGGAGATTATTTATCTCAGGGGGAGATTGTTAATCTCAGGGGGAGACTTATTCATATGCTTATGCTATAGCTGTGTAATTTGTCTTTTGCCGTCTGCTCTTTCTGATCGCAAATTCATATCATTTATATATGTTTTTGTCATCATCAAAAAGGGGGAGATTGTTAGAACAAGATTTGTTCTGATCAATTATCTTAGTTTTGATGATAACAATAATATGAATTTTGCTTAAGATAATATGGTACTCTAATCAAATGCAATTTCCTTTTCAGGAAATATATATAAAGAGTATGCATAATTCAGCGCTCAGAAGCTTTGTCTCAAAGGGTTCAGCATGCAACATCAGAACATGGTCTGGCAAGACATCAGAAGATGGTCGAAGCAGAATCAGAACATGGGTCTATGGAAGCATCAGAAGAACATGAGATCAGAAGCACTGAAGTTCTGATGGTATCACGCACAGAAGCACTTCAAGGTCAGAAGATCAGAAGATGCTATGCACCAAGCTGTTTGACTCTGATGATATTCAAACGTTGTATTCACAAACATCAGATCAGAAGGAAGTACAAGTGGCAGGCTACGCTGACTGACAAAAGGAACGTTAAAAGCTATTAAAGGCAACGTCAGTAGACACAGCGTGAACAAGGCTCGAGGTAGTTGACAAAAGCGTATAACATTAAATGCGATGCTGTACGGAACACGCAAAGCATTAAATGCACTCAACGGTCATCTTCTCAACGCCTATAAATATGAAGTTCTGATGAGAAGCAAGGTTACGAATTCTACATCTATTCTGTGAATCTCAACTTGCTGAAACGCTGTTCAAATCAAAGCTCAGAATCTTCATCTTCATCAAAGCTCACTACATTGCTGTTGTAATATATTAGTGAGATTAAGCTTAAACGTTAAGAGAAATATCACAGTTTGTGATTATAGCTTTTAAGAAGCAATTGTAATACTCTTAGAATTGATTACATTAAGTTGTAAGGAACTAGAGTGATCGTGTGGATCAGAATACTCTAGGAAGTCTTAGAGGTTATCTAAGCAGGTTGTAACTAGAGTGATCGTGTGGATCAGTATACTCTAGAAAGTCTTAGAGGGTATCTAAGCAGTTGTTCCTGGAGTGATCAGTGTGTGATCAGAAGACTCTGGAAGACTTAGTTGCTGACTAAGTGGAAAACCATTGTAATCCGTGCGATTAGTGGATTAAATCCTCAGTTGAGGTAAATCATCTCTGCGGGGGTGGACTAGAGTAGTTTAGTTAACAACGAACCAGGATAAAAATAACTGTGCAATTTATTTTTATCTGTCAAGTTTTTAAAGCTACACTTATTCAAACCCCCCCTTTCTAAGTGTTTTTCTATCCTTCACTCTCCTCCAGCGCCTTGATTTGTCCGTTATCCCTAGAGTCCTCTCCAGAGTTAGGGGGAGTCAACTTGGATTGAGGGACTTAGTCTGTGTCATTGTTGTCCCCATATTGCAAATCCAGGTAGTCTTCGTCCCTAAGGGGGTTGTTGACAGGGATGCGAACTGTGCGAGACGCCCCCTCCTTCTGAGCAGTAGGAATAAATCCTTCTTGGGAGGTCTCTCCCTCTTCCTGGGTGGCAATGACCTTTTTAGAGGAACGAGCATCTGTCTTATGAGGGTCGCAGCCTCGAACATATCCTAACAATGGGTTGCCATCGTCCGGTATTTCTTCATACTGGTCCTGAACCTCTTTAGCCTTGTTTTGCTTATCCTTGAGGTCTTTCATAAAACTCAGCATTTGGGTTATTCCTCCTTTGAGGTCCTCAACGGTGCCTTTCAATTGGGTCATTTCCTCTCGAAGGGCGGCTTGATTCTGCTCCAATTGTTCCATCGCTTTCTTCTTTTGAGATATTGTCTAGATTAGCGGTTGAGTTGCAACGGTGTGACTGGAGATGAAGATAGTTTCTCTTTATGTTTTGGAAATAAATATGATATGCATGCTATGAATGTTATGATTATGCTATGTTCACGTCTTATCCACATTATTATAATATACACATGTATATTTATATACCATTATTATTCTCCTTCTTTTTTTATATATATACGTATATTATATTTTTTTTATATACGAATGTAACAATTTTTTTTGTGGAGAAATAATCCTTTGGTGAATACTATAGGAACGATGAGTAACGGAAAAGAAACACACTTTATTAGAAAGAAAATACCACTCTATTGTTGGTTTACAAATAAGAAGGGAATACTGAAATCAAAAATACTTGAAATAAAAGCAAATTAAGAGTACTTGAAATATAAGCAATAAAGAAATAAAAAGTAAAGCTAAGAGCGCCTTTGGATGTCTTCTTGGAACTTGTCCACCATATCCCTACAAAGCTCCATAAACCCTTTGACTACTTCGGGAAGGATGATAGGAGATGATTCCGCTTTTTCCAAACTCTTTGGAATATCTTGAATCAAATCATTACACAGGAAGACTAGCTTATCATAATCATCACGACATTTCTCATAGTCTTCAAGCATTTTGGGAACCATACTCACATGCTCATTTGCCGTAGAAACAATTGTGTAGAGTCTTTTCCAATGGTCTCTTTCATTCATGGCTGCCTCGTGTATCTCTTTTTCTCTTATGAACACTTCCCTAAGTGATACCATGGCTTGATATGCTCTATTATACTCACCGGTGCGCTGTAAAAGTGCTTCTTCCGTGGTTAATCTTCTTGCGCGCTCTTGTTGTCCAGAATTGTGAGCTTCTTGAAGGTCATATTTGAGGTTTCTTATTTCCTCTTCTTGATCCTTTGTCCTATCAGTTAATTCAAAGACTACAGCTTCTAGGTTTTTCTCGGACTCTGCTTTATCATGGGAAGCTTTCTCTTAACGCCTTCTCCACCTTGCAATTTCTACATCCGCTTGCTCCAACTTCTCATCATAAGCCTCTAAATTAAAATTAGCACTTAGATATCCTTCGGTTGCACGTTTCCTTTTACTCCTTTGTCTATCATTCTCCTCCTTCATTGCTTGAAGTTCTTGATTCTTTTCTTTAAGGTCAAAGCGTAGTTGGCTCCTTTCATTGGTAAGTTGATGCAAATCAAGTTCTAATTTCTCTTTTTCTTTTCGGGACTCCTCTAGGGCAGCCTTGATCCCTTATATCTCTTCGATGGATAGAGGAACAATATTAGGAGAATCAGGCTTGTATGCGGGATCCACAACAAAAGGAAGCAAGATCTTTCCAACTCTCTCTTGAACCCATGCGGTGTAAGGTGCTTTAGCAGTTACATTTTTTGGCCCAAAGTATTTTCTTTGAACATGACTCCAAGCTTGAATTACTTTCTTCAATGTTCTTGGTTCACCTTTCCCATTGTCATGCAAGATTAATTCTTCTATTTGTTGTTCGGAAGGTTCACTATCCATAAAATGGCCCAACTGACGCAATGCTAAAACGGGGTTATAATTAATACAACCAAGAGTCCCCATTAATGGCACATTGTCGAATTCTTCGCATTTGTAAATAATCCTATCAGAATTTAATTTCTTTGCATACCATAGAATAGAATCCGCTTTAAGAGCCCTTAGTTTTTGAGCCCAATCATTTCTAGTCAATTCTTTGATAAAACAACTAGCTTTGTAGAGATGATAAGTCAACCAAGAATATAGCCAATGGACACAACAAAATAACATTCCTCTCTTCTTTTCATACTTCATATGGATAGCATAATAAATATTAGCGAGGATAGTCGGAGTCGGATCTTTTCCATAAACCCTAAAAGAGGTGAAAGCATGAATGGCGGCAGGATCAATATAATCAATATTTTTTGGCAACAAAACAACACCAAAAACCAAGAGAGCTAACATATGTCCACAAAATATATATTTTTTTTGTGGATAAGACATGATGAAGATGCAAACGATGTATGATGCATGCAAACATAAAGATATAGCAACAAATAAACCAAAATAAAAAACAAATCATACAAGACAAAAATGCAAATTAGATCATAATATTTTAAGAAATCCAGGTTCATAGGTTCGACGTAGCGGCTCTTGGGAGCCAACCTTTATATAGGGGGTTCTAGAAGGTCTCATGGGGTCGTTCGTAGCCTCCGAGACTTTTTGTCTCTTTGGATTTTAGAACAACTCATTTTATCCATGAGGTTCGAATGTTTGGGGTAGATTCTCGGAAAGATCAGCCAAGTATCCAGTCCTGCCCTCAACAAAGTCAAGCCTCGTTTTGGACATTTCCGAATACTCAACCCACTCCGAGTGGAGTTATCAATGAGAGTCGTAGGCGATTCGATTCCCCCCTGATCTCAAAGTTAACTCCCACACTTAGGGTTTAACATGACATAAAAAAACCAGCAATGCATATAACATATAATTAAACATTTTAAATAAAACATTCAATAAAAAAACCAATGCAAAAAAAAAACAAAACAAATAAATAAATAAAATATTTATTATAAAGATAAACCTTCCCCAAACCCTAAAAATGGAAAGTTTTCCAAACCCTAAAATGCGCCAAACCTAAACCCTGCCAAAACCTATAGGAGCATAGTATTCACTATTAAGTTGTCCCTAGCAGAGTCGCCAGCTGTAGAAACCTGCCTAAAATTTATAACTTAGAGAGTCGCCACCTATTCTACCAAGGCGAATAGGAAACCTTTAATGGTTAAGAGATTTAGGGTAAGATACTATATTCGGGTTAAGGGAAGGTGTTAGGCACCCAAAACCCTTTCCTAAAGGTTAACATTGCAAAGATAAGGGTTATGGCAGAAAAACATAAAGAAGGTTAATAGATAGTTAATAGGGTTAAAATCTTAATTATTGACATGATTAAGATTTGGAGGAGGGGGACTCGCCTTATTGCCAAGTGCCTACATATCTCCTTATGGAGAATCAGAGTCTACGTAGTTCGGGGAAGGGTTGTACGCCTTTAGAGTTGAAATTTGATTTGAGATGTTTTTTAGAGGCTTTTTGAGTGGCCTATCGTAGTTATGATAATCCGTAGTTTGATATCCGTGGTTTTGAAAAGTGTTTTAGGAATGGGCGTACAACCCTGATTTAATTTTGCACTATTAACCGCAACGATCAATAGATTTGATCGCCATAGTTAAAAGATTTGAAGTTGCACCATTACCAATTTTAATCAATTAATTTGATTATTACTAATAATGAATTAGATATTTTTTAATAATTTTTCAATAATTAGTTTGTATCGTTACCCCTCGTAATCGATTGATTCGATTAGAAAGAATAACGAATATGAAGTTAGAAAAAGAAAGAAAGGTTAATCATCACAACTAATAAAATAGTTGCAACCATTTAACCGAATATGATTTAATTTGCATTTTAATTAAATACCATTTTAATTAAAATTATTGTTGACCATAGCGATTAATCGATTTAATCGGCCTGAACAACAAATTGGAATTTTTAATATAAATATTATTTCCTTATTTTATAAAAAATAATAATATTTAATATATTAAAAAAAGATATTTTAATTAAAATAAACAAATAATTAACAATTTATTTAAGTTTTATTAAGGTTTTGATTCAACAAAGTTGCTATTAGGGTACATAGTATGGGTATTAAATCTGGGGCGCTGGATATGTCTTAGTGGAGGATTGAGGGTCAGATTGAGAGGGTGCATGGTGAGGTCTAGGGTCAAGGGTGCACTGGATCATGTTTGGAAAATCAGAAAAAATATATGAAAGGGCCAGGGATCGAACCCTAGACCCCTAAGGCAAACACACGCGCCCCCCACCATTCCAACTATGCAACTTATTTGTTTAGATAACACAATCAATATATGATATATAATACTAACAAACCCATATGGAAACAGGTGCGAAAATTCAAACAAACCAGTCACGTTCTGACACCTCATCGTCTTCCCCAATGATCCTGCAAAAAACTACAAATATTTGCTACGATCTTGCTACGGTTACGTTCGTAGCAAACTAACCTGAATAATAGCGATTAGCCCATGCTCAACCAAAAATATTTCGCACCTGTTCCAAAAGCTTCATCCAGACTAGACGAATTCAGACACGCATTCAATTTGACCTAATTTTATGCTTACAAGAAAACCCTAATTATGAACCCTAAACCTTAACTCGGCCTCCAATGGCCGAATACGCTTTAGACCCTTAAACTTTAATCCAGACATACAGAAATGATCACAACACCCATATCAATCATATTATGCAAACAAATTATCATGAGCATGCGTGAATTGTTGCAATCGAACCTGATTTCAGAACCATGTACCTGAGCTTATATGGAGAAGTTCTGGGGGTGTTGATGAAGCGTAAGTATCCCAATAGTTTCAGAGTGCCTCGAGGAAGCTTTTGCAACCTTCAAATCTCTTTGAAACCTTTTGAATCTCAAACTGATTTTGAGTTTTCTTGCAAATTTTGACTCTTGAGTTCTTGCCTCCAATCCGAATTGTCAGCCCCTAATCCATTGCTCTGTCTTGCATACTTATAGAGAAGTAAGATTAGGTCAAACACACAACCCAAATGCTCCTTGAATCCAATCTTACCAAACTTGAGAAAATTGATTTTATTTTCAAATAGAATCTTTCTATTTTGGCCAAAATTTGTGTTGATCTTTCTCCAATCTCTTAATCACGAAATTATATTGTATTTTTCCATAAATGCTGATTAAAATCAATCCATATGCACCTCTTTAGTAAAAATTTGATTTTCCCTTTAATTAAACTATTTTTAAATCATTTAAAAATGAAATAAAATTATATATAAGTTAAATAAAAGGTGAAATTCGTGGCATGTGGTTTGGATAGTTTGTGGATCAAGTTTGAGTCATAAAATGTAGGCCCATTTGTAAGGAATTCAATTTTTGACCATCTTATTTCACATTTTACCCCCAAAAATTGCTCAACTTTGATCAAGCATATCTCACTCAATTTTTAAGCTATGAGGGAGTTCTAGGAATTTTTGGAAACCTCAGGAGGTCCTCTACAAGCCACTTTGGAACATATTTTTCATTTGGAGCTTTTATCTTGATCATATCCTCTTTGACAAAAAACTGCTTTTGAAGGATGCTTGAAAAGGACCTGTAATCTTTTGCACCATACCTCTCAAATGAATCATTTCTAGTCATGGCTTGTGAGAGGCAAAGTTGTAGAGAATCCAATTTCCTTCGAAATAGGCTTTGAGTGGGGAATTTTTTATGTTCCATGTGAAAGTTATGCCCAGTCAAAGTTGGGTTGACTTTCTCCTAAGAAACCCTAATTTGAACCTTATTGTATTTGTTCATCTCTGAGTTTCTATTAATGGAATCATGATCAATCCTTGATCAAATGATGGTTATACTCTTATTTACTTGACCCAAAATTGAGAAGTTTTGACTGTGCTTTGGTTATGGTTAACTTTTAGGTCAAACCAGTTGACTGTGGGCTACCTGGACCATTGAGGGAGCAAAGCTTTGGATTTGAATCTTAAACTTTGTCATGCAAGCATCCTAGAGCATAATGAATCATGGGGACTTCATTGGGGCTTCACCTATCCTATTACCTTAGGAGAATACCCAAACCCTAGTCTTAGAGGGACCTTGTATAAGAGAACTCCTTAATGCAACCCTTGAGCATTGACTCATTGTGAATGAAGTGTGGGAGGTAAATTTTGGGGTATGACACGTACCCTAGAGGTGAGTGCGTGCGAAGTGTGCCAAGTTCAGTTTATTTTATCTTTGAAATCAGAGTTAACTAGCGATTGATTTTATCTTTTCATACAAAGCCTAATTAGCATTCATCTAAGCAGTTAATATATATGCAGGAAATTAAAATGCGGAAATTAAATTCTACGCTATTACATCGCTTCGGGGTGGGGGATTACAAATTGCCAAAGGGGATAAAAAATTATTACAACAACCAAATGAAAATTTAAGCGGACGATAATGATATATACAATTAAAGGGGAAGCTTGTAGACGTCCATGAAATAGTCCAGTAGCTCAATGATACCTCACAAGCAAAAATAAAATGTTAGTGATAAAGCATAAAATAATAGATGAAAGATGGTGAAAATATGAACAAATGTGAATTATAGTTAAGCAATAGAAAATAATAATACATATAAAATATATTTTTTTTTTGGTTTATTTGAATATACTACTTTTCATTTAATAAAATATTTATCATAAATAATATTACATACATAACTATTTTATTAAATAAAATAAGTATTATTTTTTGTTATTGGTTTTTCTTCTTAATACTAACAATGGATGCTATTCACTTTTCCAACCAAAATCGTATAGCTACACTTTGACGGATAAATGAAATTAAAAAATAACATAAAAAATAGAAAAAAGAATTATATACACATAGCTAAATAGTATCAGGAGATAAAAACCAATACATGACATCTCCTTTCTTCTTCATCTTCTTTATACCTTTTTTGAAACAACACAAATGTTATCCAAGCCAAAAATATTCTCTCATGGATAAAATATGAATACAAACAAGATTCCAACCACATTCATGAAAAATAAAAAGGGAAAGATTACCGTAGATAGCACATAGGAGATGCTGGTAGCGCGGTTGAACGTCGGCGGTGGTGGCACGGTCCGCCGGTTGTGTTGATGGGTGTTGGAGCGGTCGGATCCGACCATGGCTGGAGGTGAAGCCTTCGGAAGTCGCAAAGGTCTTAGGCGTGCGGTGGTGTGGTTTGGGTTCGATGATGAACGGGAGGAAAGTTTGCGATGCGGAATCGGCGGATCGGTTGTTGTCGCTGTGTGTGATGTTGGCTGCTCAGTGCTCACGCGGCCGATTCGGAGCTTCTTCTTTGTTTCTGTGACAATTACTTTCCTGGATCTGCAATTTGTTATATTTACGAAATTGAATTTTCATTAACCTTGCCATTATTTTGAGAACACAGTTATGTTATGGCAATACAAGTTATTGTGGAGAAAGGCATAATTGGTGTATGTGATTTTTTCAATGGTGATACCAGTGAGTTCAGTGAAAGAGTGATGTTAGAAAAAAAAAATTAAAATAACTAGGTTTAATAAATAAAATACAGAAAAAATCAACTTTTCGGGGTATTTACCAAACTGTCTAGGTTTGGGACATACTGGAAGAGAATGCGCCAAATGAAATGGCGCATGCATGTCACACAAGCCAAACCATTTGGCGCAAAAGAAGAAAAATTAGGGCAAAGATGTGTTAGCCATTTGAAATGGCGCATATGGCCATGCATTACCACATAGGCGCCAAACCAATTGGCTCCTATGTGTGGGCCATTTTTTTTTTTCAAAATTAACCCGTTTCGGGTATTTTCGCGTACCGTTTTTGATTTCGGTCTATTATTTTCGTAAAAACGTCTAATAAATCGAGTTCGTAAAAATCTTATTAACCCTAAATAATGTAATGTATGCGTTATCGATATCGGTTTTTTACTAAAGCTCAATTTATTGATGAAAGACCGAAGAACGGTTACAAGAGGTGGTAAGCGAAACTGATACATTGCATTAAAAAAAATACAGATTATACTAAACTTGCGACGATGTCGAGCCACGATTAGGGCATCTTTTTATATTGTGCCCCACCTGACGGCAAATGCTGCATTTTCGTTCCATTTTGTCGTGGACGTCCATTTCGGTTCTAATCCGTGTACTATTGGGACGCCCTTTTTTCTTTCGCCGCATTGCGTCGTTGTGCCAAACTACCTCTCCATCATACTCAGGACAGTAATCCTCCTTGGCCACCACAGGAAACGCAACACTGTAAACTCTGAGCAATGTCTGAGTCTTGTAAATCGGAGACAATAGTGATATAGCGTCGCGGTGGGCATACGCACATGCAGCTATGACGTGTGAACAAGGCATACGAAAAGCTTGAAACCTTCCACAGTCGCACCAATCTTCGTCCAGAAGAACCCTATATTGTTGCCTTGGCAGTCCCTCATTGTTGTCAATTGTCTCGCGCACACTGAACGTGCGATTGAATCGGTCGAAAGAAGTCACTTGATGAGTGTTCGCTTTTGCCGATTGCTGTTGCATAAATTTCATGCAACTATCGCTTAATAGTTGACCAGCTTGCCTAACATCACCCCATCTCCTGCCTCTCGTTGAGAAGAGTGAAGCCATCCTAAAGTATGTGGCCTCCACCAATGCTGTGATTGGAAGGTTACGAATGCCTTTGAAAACGCCATTCATGGATTCCACGAGATTGGTTGTCATATGGCCCCATCGCACGCCATTGTCGTAAGCCCTTGTCCATTTGTCCCTGGAAAGATTATCTACCCAAGTACCTGCCTCTGGATTTGTCATTACAATCTCACTCCGATAATGCTGGAATGTGGGTTGGGTCAATGCATAACAGGTGGTGGACCAGACGCCTCACAGGTGGTGGAGGCTCAGAAGTCCGGTGCGAGCTATCTGGCCTTATTCGAGATCTCATTTTTCAGTGTGGGTACTGATGCGCACGAAACCCTAATTTATAGAGGCATGGACGTCTTGCCTTAGGTCCATTTCTTCATTAGGGTTTCATCTAGGGTTTTGCATGCAGGTACAAAAACGAAAACCCTAATTTTAAAAAAAAAAAAAGGGTCCCTTCTAATGCGCCATTCCATTTGGCACATTAGTGCTTTTTTCTTCCAAGAAGGCGCCATTTCATTTGGCGCATAAGAAGGATTTAAAAAAAAAAAGCCAAATGGAATGGCGCATATGTAGTTGGTGTGGACCACTCCTGGTCCCACGTGGTCCCCACCTGCATGCGTCTGAAAGAAGTTACTGTTAACTAGCATGGGCCTGCAGCAATTGCTGAAACGATTCATGAAAGGAGTTACTGTTAACCAGCATGCGCCTGCAAAAATTTCTGATACGATTCCTGATAAGATTCCTGATAAGATTCCTGCCAGGATTCCTCCTACTCCTGCATGCATGCTACCCGAGCTGTCACCTAGTTCTGAGCTGCATGCATGACACCATGCCTTGCCACCGAAAGTTTGACTGCATGCATGCCAACAATTTCTGCAGAAGCAACACCTAGCACTTATGGATGTGTTGACATGTCCAGCATGCAGGATGTTACCGTTTTTTGCCTCATGAATATATAAAGCCCTTAGAATTCTGGAGAAACCTCACCATTATCACTCACCTACTCTAACAACAATCCTTTTGCAATCAGCTTACGAATTTACATCCTTCAACCATGTCTCTCCTAACAATGGGAGAAACACACAGAGGAACCCCCCCAGAACATCGCTACCTACGTAAGTATATTAGTATTACTTTAAAATCATGCAACTGTCCCTGATCAACTAACTGATTTTTTTTGGCATACTGACTCTTTTCAGAACGCTCAACGTTTTCGCACTCGTAGTCACGCTACCATCGCTCCGGACGACCGCATTGTGCCATACCTGAACGTTGCTGGTTTCGGTCCGATTAGCAGGATAGCCGAGTCTTCTATTGACCACAAGTTTGTTCTTGCTTTGCTAGAACGCTGGAGGCCAGAGACACACACCTTCCATCTTCCAACAGGGGAGTGCACGATCACCCTTGAAGATGTTCATATGCTACTTAGCCTTCCTATTGACGGTAAGGCAATTAATGGCTGTGTTATGCAGGCGAATTCCTTATGCCTTGAGGCAATTGGGATAAACTTGATAGAAGGAACCGTTGGTGCTAGGGGGCAAGGTGTTAACCTTAAGAGGTTAAAGAATTATTATAAAAATTTTCACTTGAATGATGCGTCTCCCCCAAGAGACCATACTACAGAAAACTAGGTGTTACTTACTATTGCTTATTGGAAACGTTTTGTTCCCAGATAGCACTGGTAACACTGTTAACTTTATGTATCTTCGTTTGCTAATGGATTTTAGTAGAGTTGGTCTGTACAGCTGGGGTTCTGCAGTTCTGGCCACCGTGTACCAATCACTATGCAAAAACGCAGTTGCTGATTCCTGCACATTCTATGGATGCGCCCTGTTGGTGCAGGTGTGGGGGTGGTGGAGGATGCCAATACTGGCCCCGGTTAACAATGGAAGTTGGGACTTTCCGTATGCCTTGAGGTAAGTTTTTAGTATACCATTTTCTCCTTACACATTCTACTCCATTCTAACTAAATCATAATATTTTCGTTGTAGATATTGTGTGAAAAAAATGGACTTCACACGTAATCCGCGGTCAAATATCACAATGTACCGCACGCTAATTGATCACCTTGGACCCCAACAAGTATTATCTCTAATTCTTTTCTTCTTTTTTTTAATTATTTTCCATAAATAATTTTTCCCGAGGTAATGTATAACTCTCATGCATGCAGTTCATATGGCGACCGTATCTCGAGTGCGAGTATGAGCCTAGAGCTCAGGATGCAGAAATTTGGACGACAAAGTGTTGCTTAATCCGGTACAACATCATAGAAATGCATCAAAGTGACTTGGTAATGCTTCAGTTTGGGATGCGTCAACGGATACCCGACCCTCCAGTTGACTTGGGAGTGTGGCACCTCAGAAGAGTTAACCATCAATGGACACACCAACACTGGAAGGATTTTGCACCCGATCATCGCCAGATATGGAAGAACCGTCGCCAGTTTGTCCTGAACTTCCCCGTTAGTGACCATGAAATGAAACCTTCTCCTGAATACATGAGTTGGTATCGTACAGCCACAACCCCTAACTTGTTTCTTGCAGCTCCGTTCTATTTAATTGATCCCCGTGCACAGAACTACATCTTGCCACAACAACAACAACCGGAAGAGGAACAACAACAACAACAACAACAAGAACAACAACAACAACTCCGGCAACAACAACGACAACAACAACGACAACAACGCCTACAACAACGCCAACAACAACTCCTACAACAGCAACAACAACAACAACTCCAGGAACAATAACAACTCCAGCAACAACAACAAAATCTTTTCAGTACTCCATCCCGTTCCGCACGCAACTTCCGCCAATCAAATATTTTCCAATCCCAATCTCAACCATTACAAGAGTATGAAGACCACCATTATTCCTCGGACCAATATCAGACCCATTCACAACCATTCGGATTTGGAGCATTTGCAGGGTCCACAAGGGGATTCGGCCAAAACCTAACTCCCGGTTCATCTAGCCTTCATCTTAGTCCCGACGATGGTCCTCATGGTGAATCCTCTTACCGTGGCACCCCCTCCGGCTTCGCAACACCTTCAAACCAATTCGGCTTTAATCAAGGTAGTTCTAGTGCTGCTGGATGCTATGAACCCGAAGTCTTTTCCCAACCCACACCACCACCACGACTAAACACATTTGAGGGAATGGGTAGCCGACTTTACAACAGAGGTTTTCCGGATAGTTATGGGGGCGTCGACGAATTCATAGACAGCGATCCACGCGACATCCCAGTACCAGCCCCCGTGACACAAACCCAACAAGAAGCACAAAGGGGCAGGGGTAGGGGTAGAGTTAGGGCAAGAGGCGGTGTCAATATTCGTGGCGGAATCAGCGATCGCGGTAAACGTCCCATTATAAGACCAGGTTGCGGAACGGATGGCTATCTTGGTGATGGACGTCATTGATCATGTTGTTGTATTTTCATTAATCTGTTGTATCGTTTCTCAAATTGTTTGTAACCGACGTTTAGTTTTTTAATTATATTGTAATCGATGTTGTTGTATCATTAATCTGTATTTTCATTAATCTGTTACAATTTCGATTTTCGTTTTCTGCTTTACATTTTTAAGACGAAAAAAATATTTTACAAATTTATTTATGTATATATCTTAACAAATAAAAATATAATAGGATTTCTAAAAATAAATATTTTCATCAATCTTAATTAAAATAAATTAAAAAAAATGAAAAAAAAAAGAAAAGAAGTGCACTTAGGCGCCAAATGGTTTGGCATCTAGGGCAAAACCCTAGACTTATGCGCCATTCCATTTGGCGCAAGCTTTATGAATTTTAGGGTTAGCCAATTCATTTGGCGCATGCATCCCTAATTAACACCTGTACGCCATTTCATTTGGCGCATCCACTTCCCCGGGGTCCCAAACCTAGACAGTTTGGTAAATACCCTGAAAACATGGTTTTTTTCGTATTTTTTTTATTAAACCTAGATATTTAAATTTTTTTTTCGTGATGTTACAGGTTATATATAAAAAAAAAGACCATGGTTTTATGTTATACTAGTATGTTAGAATAAAACTATGGATAACCAATGAGAATTCTTTTATCGCGAATTATAACAACATTAAAATATATACATACTGATTGTTAGAATGTGAATGCATACATGAATAATTATATTAGTATAATTGACATGGCAATAATAAGAGAGAGTAATTAGAAGTAATGCATCAAAGAAATTAAAATTAAAACAAAGATAGAAATTGAAAATAAAATGGTAGACGGCCTCATATAAAAATATCATCGGCCAAAATATAAAAATCGAAAAAGAGTTTTATAAAAAGAAGTTGAAAAACTATTGACAGTGGAAATCGTGAGAAGTTTGTAAATAATTGTTGATTGTTAGAAGATTGTTGATGGAGATTAGGAAATTGTTAGTGAAAAAGGTGAAGGTGGAGTGCTCTATTTATAGAGTGGAATTAGGTCAAGACTGATCCTAAAAAGGAAATGATCCAACCTAAAGGCCCATGGACCTTCCTTGATGACCAAGATTGAGAACCTGGACGTGCTTTTGTCCAGGTACGTTCATGTGCAAAAAAACTGATAAAAAAGTTAAAAAAAACATGAAAATGCACCAAGCGAGAATTGAACCCGTGACCTTTTGTTTGCAAGTCTTACTCCCTAACCAATTATGCTATGTTATTTATTTGAAATAAAAAGCCAATTGAAAGTGTATGAGGCATAGGCAAACATTTTTCTATTTATTAAAATATAACAATTTAAGTATAAACTATTATATTTTTAAAGTAGATTTTAAATTGAATATTTGTAAAATTCAGGATGTCAATGTAAATGAACCCAAGATTTTTATAAAACTCAAATTTAAAAATTGTTTTGAATTTTTTTAAAAGTGTGGGCAAATTTTGGGGTATGACACAAGCCCTAGGGGCTTGTTTGAGACCGTATAACGCACGTTTCAACTTATAAACATGAGTTGGGTACTTGTAATTTTCAAATCCGGGTGGCTGAGCTACATAGACCTCTTCATTGATATAGCCATTTAGAAAGGCATTTTTGACATCCATTTGAAATAGTTTAAATTCTTTTGAATAAGCATAAGCAAGTAAGAGAAGAATAGCTTCGAGACTTGCTACGGGAGCGTACGTCTCTTCATAATCAATACCTTCCTCTTGATTGTAACCTTGAGCAACTAATCTAGCTTTGTTTCTAGTAATAACTCCGTTTTCATCAAGTTTGTTACGAAAAACCCATCTAGTACCGATTACTTGATGATCTCCCGGATGAGGGACAAGGTCACAAAAAATCATTCCGTTTAAATTGGTTTAATTCTTCTTGCATGGCCATAAGCCAATGCTCATCAAGTAATTTGTCCTTAGCGTTTTTCGGCTCAACTTGTGAAACAAATGCAAAATGATGACAAAAGTTACTTATCTTGGAGCGTGTTGTGACGCCCTTTGAGATGTCCCCTATTATGTTGTCAATTGGACGATCCTTTATGTTTGTCCAGGCCTTAGGAAGTTCTTTGTTGTTTGAGATGCTTTCTTTTTCAACATTATCATGAGACTCATCTTTCTCTTTCTCAGCATCTTTCTTCACAACACTTTCACTTTCGTCTTCCTTATCTTTGATAATGTCGTCAGTAGATGGGCCTTCACTATCAAAAGATATACCTTTCTCGACATATTTTGCATAAGATTCATCAAAGGACACATGAACTGACTCTTCAACTATAAGTAACCTTTTGTTGTAAATCCTATATGCTTTACTAGTTTAAGAGTAACCAAGAAATATGCCTTCGTCAGCTTTAGCATCGAATTTCCCAAGGTTATCCTTACCGTAATTTAACACAAAACATTTGCAACCGAATACGTGGAGATGTGACACATTTGTTTTTCTACCCTTTAATAGTTCATATGGTGTTTTGTTTAGTATAGGACGTATTAGTATCCTATTCAAAACATAACATGCAGTGTTAATAGCATCAGCCCAGAAATATTTGGGTAGATTACCCTCATTGAGCATTGTTCTTGCCAACTCCTCTAGAACACGATTTTTAGGTTCAACCATTTTGTTTTGTTGTGGTGTTCTAGGAGCTGAAAAGTTATGTTCAATTCCATGTTTATCACAGTATTTTTCAAAAAGATAGTTTTCAAATTCTCCACCGTGATCACTTCGAATTGCAACTATTTTAGTGTTCATTTTATTGACATAACCTTGCAAATTGAGTGAAAGCTGGAAAAGTTTGATCCTTACTAGGTAGGAAGATTGTCCAACAAAATCTAGAGTAATCATCGACAATGAAAAAACCATAAATGTTTCCACCTATGCTTTTAGTCCTTGAAGGGCCAAAGAGATCCATGTGAAGGAGTTCAAGAGGACGTGATGTTGAAACCACGTTTTTTGATTTAAAAGAGGTTTTTGTTTGCTTCCCCTTTTGACAAGCATTACATAGATGATCCTTTGAAAACTTTATTTTTGGTAAGCCGATTACTAAGTCTTTTGTGACAACCTTATTAAGTAAGTCAAAATTTATGTGAGCGAGGCGTCTATGCCAAAGCCATGAGTCTTCGCCTAGAGCAATGAGACACATGGTACTTGACTTAGATACTTCGTCCAAGTTTAGCATATAGATGTTGTTTACTCTTAAGCCATTAAACATAATGTCTCTTTTCTTAATATGTTCTATTGTGCAAACAGAATTTGTAAAAGTTACTTTAAAGTCTTTGTCGCACAATTGACTTATACTTAAGAGGTTATGTTTAAGACCTTCTACTAGCAATACATCAGTTATAGTTATGGTAGAGGGTTTACCTACACTTCCTTTACCAAGTATAGCTCCCCGATTGTTGTCTCCATAGGTGACATACCCCTTTTTCTTTGCGTGAAACTCAACAAAAAGTGACATGTCTCCCGTCATGTGTCTTGAACATCCGCTATCAAGGAACCACAACCTTTCGGCAATGTCAAGACACTTTTCCTTCAAAATTAATTTAGAGAGGGAGGTCCCCAATTTTCATTGGGTCCTTGATAGTGAGTACATAAATTGTTGCACTTAGGCAACCATTGGAATACTCCTTTAGGAACCAAAATCCTCCTAAATCTGCATTTTTCAATGGTATGACCTTTTTTGCAACAATAGTGACAGGTAATATGATGAGAATATGCTGTTTTGCTAGTTGACACTTTTGGTACAAAAGTGTATTTACTATATAAAGGAGTATACAATCTTTTGAACTTATTCGGATCAATCGCAAATGTCACTTTTGGTTGTAGAGCCTTATCTAATTTGGCTTTTAGATCTCTTACTTCTTTTTGCCAAATATGACATGTCTCACAACCAAACCATGATGTAGGATCTATCTCAACTTTATCCTTTTGAGTATCTAGCATAGATTGTTTTAAAGCTTCCATATCCTTTCCGGTTTTCTCAACTTTTGATTCAAGATATGAAAAGATTTTCTTGTTTGAGGCCAAAAGTTTGAAAGCTTCAATTGCGTCTCTATGTAATTCTTCAAAAGAAAGTTTTAATTGAGAATGAGATACCTTATCTACAAGTTTGGGTTTATGGTGACTTACACGTTTCTTTTTCTTGTGTTGATGAGTCATAAGACATAAGTTTTTCGATTCTTCTTCATCGCTTGATGAGCTTTCACTAGATGAATCACTTTCCCATGCTATGTAGGCTCTTCTAGATTTGTTATGACCTTTGCTTTGAATCTTTTCTTTCTCCTTCTTAATGTATGGACAATCCGGTTTGTAATGACCAACTTTGCCACAATTGAAAAAAGGACCTTTGATTTTTCCTTTGTTATTCTCATCTTGTTTGAACTTGTTTGATTGCTTTGTATAGTTGATCAAGCCTTTGTCGGAATGTTTTGCTCCATTTTTCTTTAGGTATTTGTTGTACCTTCGCACAAACAGTCCCATTTCCTCATCATAGGAGTCTTCATCATCACTTGTATCACTATCCTCTAGCTCTTGCTTTGAGGTCTTGGAGCTTTTAGAGCTATTGACTTCTTCTCTACCTCTTTCTCCATGTTCTTATCTTTCTTTGCCCTTTTCTCATGCATGTCAAGGAATTTAAGATGTTGTTCATGTCCTTCCAGTTTACCAAAGAGAGTAGTGATGTCTAAGGTATTTAGATCATTTGCTTCCTTTATTGCCGTAACCTTGGGTTGCCATTCCCTGTTTAAACATCTCAAGATTTTGTTAGTAGCAACTGCATTGGAAACAGGTCTATCAAGAGAATTTAAACGATTTTTCAAATGTACGAATCTCTTTTGCATGTTTTCGATGGATTCACCATCTTCCATGTGAAAGAGTTCGAACTCTTGAGTTAACTTATTGATTCTAGCTAGTTTGACATCATCCGTTCCCTCATGGACAACTTGCAATGTGTCCCACATAGTTTTAGCGGATCTACAATGGGAAACACGATAGTATTCATCAACTCCTAGAGCTGAGATTAGAATGTTTCTCGCTTTCCAATCGTATCCATATCTCTTTTCATCTTCAGCATCCCAAGTATTTTCTGGTTTTGGAACAACGACACCAGCTGCATTTGTCATGGTAATTTGAAAGGGACCATTGACAATTGCTGTCAAGATGTTCCTATCAATGGCATTGATATGAACGCACATACAATCCTTCCAATAGCCATAGTTTTCACCGTTGAAAACTGGTGCTCTATTGTGAGCCCCTTTAGGTCTGGAAGCCATCTTTCCAATAAGTGTTTCACGTAGCACGGAATTAACCAGAGCTCTTGATGCCACTTATTATACGCTTGGCTTAAAGATCTAGAGGGGGTGAATAGATCTCTCAGAGTTTTTCGGAATTATTTCAAACTTAAGCGAAAGAGATTCGGGATTGACTCGCGTCTATTCCAAACCGCTATTGAAAAGGTTGTATATGTGATAAAACCACAAAATGATTGGGATTAACAATGAAAGGATAGGTTATCGAATCAATTCGTTGCACTAATGAAAATCGATTAACTTCTAATTTGATAAACTTTGTTTGCAATGCTTTGATAATGGATGAAGCAAAAAGACAAACACTTGGTGATAATATCCAAATTGATTGTGATTCAATGTGTGGTGAATTGTGATGTTTATGAAAACTATTAATACACAATTTTAACACTTGAACCGTTGATCAATTTGCAATTATAACCAGATACGAACAGAATGTAAATGAAAAGATAAAAGCAATAAGAACACGATATTTGTTCAGGCAGTTCGTCGATCGTCCTCGCTACGACTACATCTGCCCCCAATTCCAAACGGGAATTGGGATGTCTTTCATTATGATTGAAAACAGTTTATACAAAGAAGATAACAAAGCGATTAACGATAAACCGAATATGTTGATCCTTTGAATCTTCTTCCCCTTAATTTTGAGCCAGATCTAGGTCTTCCAAGAGCTTCACTTTGATTCCCCTTCTACAGTGTTTTGAATTGCTTGAACCCTTGTTCTTCAATCTTCACACTCAACTGAATCTTTGATGAAGCCTCTTGATAAAACCCCCCAAAAAGCCCATAAATCTTCACCCACTAGGAACCTTCAATTCCTTTCTATGGACGTTATCGAACTTGATTGCAAACCCTCAACGCAAGAATGATTGTGTTTAATTGTGTTGGAGTTGAGAAGAAGAATGAATATGAGAAGCCTTTGTGTATCTTTCAGTTGTTGGAGTTGGAAACTCAATAATTGACAGAAAACATTATATATGGGAGCTGGTGTGTTGATGCAGAGCAAACATACAATTTTGGCGTTTTTGTGAAGGTAGGTCGACCTGTTTCATTGATTAGGTCGACCTAACAGGAGCAGATTTAGTTAGGTTGAAATTGTTCCCAGTTAGGTCGACCTGATGGAGGTTTGCGTTGACCTAAAATCAGTTGAAATGTGTTCTTAGGACTTTTCTTACTTTTAGGTCGACATAGGAGTGTTGGTGAGTCGACCTAACAATGAGGTGTGCAAATCTCTTCAGTTTAGGTCGGCCTAGGAAGATAAGCGGGTCGACCTAACAGTGGCATTTTGTATTCTTCTTTGTCTGCCTTAATTTGAGTCGACCAAATGATGTACTAGGTCGACCTAGTTGATGCAAAACCACATTCTAAGTAATTTGAGGTTTATAGGTTGACCTAGACATAGGGTAGGTCGACCTACATTGTCTTGGCTTGCCGATACTTGCTTTTCCTTGAGTCATTCACTTGTGCCTTTGTTGTTAGTTCACTTGTGGTGTTTGCCATGAATCAAAAACACCTTGGTGAATATAGGTTTGTACTTACAGAGATTGAGTTTATCATAAAGTGTATAAATTATGGACCCCTAATATGATTACATTCTTCTTCTTAAATAGGCGTTCCAAAATAACTGCTTCCGGCAATTGCTTGACCCCTTGACGACACGTGTACCACAAAGCACAAGATTTTACACAGAACTTCACCACGTGTCTCAGCATGTAAAACTGCCAACAACTGCCAATTCTTTTTCCCGCCCCTTCGACTAGCCTTAGAAGCTAGACTTTTGATACTTGCAATTTCTAAAGTTAAACGTGCAATTTATAAAGGTTTGTTTCGACGGAGTGTTGTTAGAGTTTGTGTCGAACCGTCTTCGACCAAGCTCTCTTTTTCGTCTCTTCTTAGTCTTTCTAAATATAGGAAAATTGAAATCTTTGGTAAGAGTAAGCCATCATAGGATTTGATTTTTTGTTATTTTTTTTGTTATTTTATAAATAGGAACAAAGGGAATATATATTAGCAGTTTTTAGTTCAATTATAAAAAAATTCAAATAAAAAAGTCAATAATAACAAAAATTAATGATAAAAATCTTCAAAAGCATTTCATTTCAAAGGTTTAATAAATGTCTCCCATAATTATACCTCATAAAAAGTTCAAGTACAAAGTCATTAATAGTAAAAGATATTTAAATTTATATAAAATAAATTTAATTTAAATATCGGATTCGGTTAGATTATCATATTCAATCAAACATAAGTTATTCCAACAATTGAAATAAAAGCCAGGCAATTTTTAAATATAAAGATAATAGACTTTAATTATAATATTGATCATTTTCATACACTTCATGATTATACTATGATATGGGTATCTAAAAACTACTTTTTATGATACAGTAATAACCACATGTAAACAAACAAATGATTTAATTTTCAAACGAATGAAGATTTTTCTTATAAATAATTACTTCAGTAGAATCTGACATTCTTTCAACACAACCAAGCTCCACCTTCATTTGTGTACATAAATTAAAGTAGACTAGTTCTTCATCTAAGTTTAGGAAGAATGTTTCGCCATTCATTCCCACGCCAATAGGAAACATTTTGGGACCAAGTTCAATAACAAAAAGTTTAGTCAAGATTCTTTCACCCCGATTTCTCCTAAAAATGATATGTGCAAGGTAGTTTTATCATCATACTCATACCCAGTAAAATAAGCAACAAGTCCATTTAGCATCAACAACCTTCTAGCCACCACATATTTGTCTTTGTCTTCGAAAATTATGTCTAATGGTATGAATGTTGTAATATACACCTCATTGCTCAAATAAAATGACACCAAGTAATATTCACCATTATCAAAGCATTTGTAAAACTAGTGACATATTCCATCCATGTAGAGTCCATCATTGTCCCAAAAGCAATAAGGAAAATCAGTGTCAATTTTCCTCCATAAGTTACGCCGTAGACTATAAATCTCCCATGCGGGATTACGAGATATTTCTCTTGGATAATGTGCATTCCTAATAATCTTATAGTCGTCATTAACAGGGTCTTAAATAAATAATGTAGACCAAGACTTAAATAAGAATTGATATAAATAACAAGGATTCTACTTTTCCTCATTTATCACATTAAAATCGAACCATTTAAAAGAAAATAAGAGATTTTATCTTTTTTTTCTCATTTTATTGATATTAATAATAAGGATTCTACATTTCCCCAATTATAACATAATTTATTAAAAAATATATATAAAATATATTATTTTTTCTTGAATGATTCTATTTTTCTTTATTCTCTTGGTATATTCTCTTCTTCCTTTTATAGCTGTTTATGTAACATTATTTTATAGCTGTTTAATAGTCCCCTAATTGGGCCAAATCCAATTGGAGGTCACGTGCTAGGAAACTATCAGAACACCCTATATTAGGGCTGAGTCAGCATGTGGCTCACGTTCTGGGTGAGCGTGGCGTAGGGTTCAGAAGTGGTTGACTGAATCCTTCGGTATAGTGTAATCCACGTGGGTTTTTTACGTGGCCAGTTTGTAACGGTAACTGGGAATGGGGCCCAAGCAGAATGGGCCTATTTAGCTAGCCAAGGGTCTTGGGCCTGCTCGGTCCAAAAGTAAGTGTTAGGCCTGCTCGGCCTAGTCCAGAACAGAAGTATTAGTAGTTTGAAAATAAAGGAACAAAATTTAAATCCCAAAATCAAAACAAACATAATCAACAAATGATTTCATGGGCATTAAAACAAACAAACCCTAAATCCCCACATCAAAACAAAATTTATGCATATGAGATTGCGAGAAGAATGATTTTCCAATTATGAGATTCGATAGATCCTGAAAGTTTAGAAATTTTAGGTTAGAAAAAGAAATATGGTTTCAGTTTGGATGGATAAAGTACAAGGGTTTTGATTTTGACAGAAAATGAAAATGCGATAGAATTTGGAAATCATAGCCGCGGGAATTGAAAAATACGTATATAGGAGGAATATGGTGGCTGGTGGAGAACGGTCAAAGAATTTGAGCGAGGTCGGTTCTTGTAACCGTTATAGGATATAAAATGTGACTTGTACCTTCCACCAAAAGGATTCTATATATTTTGTGTTCATATAACAAAAAACAAACGGGAGTTGGCTCTTACAGCCGCAAAAACTGTCGTTGATAAAGGATTAGGATAGTTTTTGGGTAAGTGTCACAACTCATGTGTTGTAAATCCCTTTTTTTTTTTTTTTTAGTGTAAAATACCTATTTTCTAATTGTGTTTTTCATAGTAAAATTATTTTGCAATAGAAAATTTGGAAAATGGCATAGAAAGATATTTTAACAAAAATTTAGACCATGCAAGCATATTTTTTTGTATATCTATTCTACATGTAAAGTGTTTTTATTAGAAACGTTCGTGTTACACTTAGTAAAAATATTGAACTAAAATGAACTAAACTATAATAAAAATTTACTAAATGTAAACTAAAATGTTTCAATTTAGTATATCGTTTAGAATTTTCAAATCATACTAAATTGTTAGAAGACAATTTTTTCAAATCTAATCATTTATTAAAGAACCAAAATATTAAACTACTTTTAAAACTTTTTGAATAAAAATTTTAAAACATGTTTTTAGTACTTTTCATTTTCAATTTATGTGCGGTTTGATTAAATTTTCGGTTTGGTTCGATTAAGTTTTGGTACAATTCTAAAACTATTTCGTACAATATGATTTTATTTACTAACTAAACATAACGGTTCAAACTATGTTTGGTTAAAATAAAGCTTCACCGTTTGACCATCACAACATTCTTGTTAAAAATACACCATTATAGAGTGTGGTCAAACATCTGAATTAAGAATGATTTCTAGATAGGTCTTCAGTGCATCATGAACGAGGGTTTAACGCCATAGAATCTTCGTAACAAATAGATTAATTACAAGAATATTCAGTTAAAAAAGAATTTCACTCTTATTTGTAGACAAGGTAACTAGTGTGTAGATAGGCTCGCTAATCAGGATCATCGATTTCAGTTTTTGGTGGTAGAAAACATCTCATTTCATTAAAGACAAGGATGAATTAGAGTATCAAATTATCAACTTTCGTAATTTTAGTCATTGAGGACTGGAGACAGATGTAAGGTAGGCCATCATAGGATTCTATTTTATTTTTTATTTTTTTGTTATTTTATAAATAGGAATAGAGGGAATATATATTAGCATTTTTTAGTTCAATTATAAAAAAATTCAATAATAACAAAAATTAATGATAAAAATCTTCAAAAGCATTTCATTTCAAAGGTTTGACAAATGTCTCCCAGAACTATACCTCAGAAAAAGTTAAAGTACAAAGTTATTAATAGTAAAAGATATTTAAATTGAAATAAAATAAATTTTATTTAAATATCAGATTCGGTTAGATTATCATTTTCAATCAAACATAAGTTATTCCAACAATTGAAATAAAAGCCAGGCAATTTCTAAATATAAAGATAATAGACTTTAATTATAATATTGATCATTTTGATACACTTCATGATTACATTATGATATGGGTATCTAAAAACTTCTTTTTATGATACAATAATAACCACATGTAAACAAACTAATGATTTAATTTTCAAACGAATGAAGGTTTTTCTTATAAATAATTACTTCAGTAGAATCTGACATTCTTTCAACACAACCAAGCTTCACTTTCATTTGTGTACATAAATTAAAGTAGACTAGTTCTTCATCTAAGTTTTCGAAGAATATATCGCCATTCATTCCCACGCCAATAGGAAAAATTTTGGGACCAAGTTCAATAACAAAAAGTTTAGTCCAAGATTCTTTCACCCCGATTTCTCCTAAAAATGATATGTGAAATGTAGTTTTATCAGCGTACTCGTACCCAGTAAAACAAGCAACAGACCCATTTAGCATCAACAACCTTCTAGCCACCACATATTTGTCTTTGTCTTCGAAAATTATGTCTAATGGTATGAATGTTGTAATATACACCTCATTGCTCAAATAAAATGACACCAAGTAATATTCACCATTATCAAAGCATTTGTAAAGCCAGTGACATATTCCATCCATGTAGAGTCCATCATTGTTCCAAAAGCAATAAGGAAAATCAATATCAATTTTCCTCCATAAGTTACGTCGTAGACTATAAATCTCCCATACGGGATAACGGGCTATTTCTCTTGGATAATGTGCATTCCTAATAATCTTATAGTCGTCATTAACAGGGTCATAGCCAAATCCAAAAATTGGCATGAAAGTGCCATAAGGCCGCACAGAGTAAATATAGCTGTGAGGAAGCACTTTGAATTCATTAGTAGTTGGATTCCACAATACAATATCTTCGGATGAGTTGATGGATTGAAGACAGAAAATTCCAGTAATACTACCCGAATACAAAATTTGAAATTGAGGTTCCTCTTCTTTAAATGGATTTGGAAAGTCTAATTTGACTCTATTTTGATACCTCTCACCAGAAAGTAAATTCAAAGAGACACAAGTTGTATCATAATCAGACTCATAAACATACTTGTGTTGTAGGAGGAGGGAAGTATCATTGTAGTAAGAGTGGGGAATAGATAAAAAATCAGTGCGGAACTTGTTCATGAAAGTGGGGTTTTCAAATAAAACAGACCATGTTTTGCGTACGCACGTAAATCGCTTCAAAGATTTTAAAGGGAGTTTTGATAGAATACAAAATACAAGATCATCTGGTACGTAACTCCTTACCTTTTCATTCATACATTTCTCCATCATCAATAAATAATGTTTGGAGATCTTAAAGATTTTCTGGATATTTATGAGGGTTTGATGGTCTTCAAGAATATATGGAGATCTTGAAGATTTTTTGGGTGTTTGTGGGCATGTGAGTACGACGAAAGTTTGAAGATTTTGAAGATTTTCTGGGTTATGTGATGGGTAAGAAGTGAGATGTAAGAGGAGGAAAGAATGTTTTGTGAGAGAAAGTAAAATGGTGAATGAGAAAAATAATAATGTAGACAAGTCTTAAATAAGAATTGATATAAGTAATAAGGATTCTACTTTTCCTCATTTATCACATTAAAATCGAACCATTTAATAGAAAGTAAGAGATTATATCTTTTTTTTCTCATTTTATTAATATTAATAATAAGGATTCTACATTTCCCTATTTATAACATAATTTATTAAAATATATATATTTAATATTTAATATCTTATTTTTTCTTGAATGATTATATTTTTGTTTATTCTCTTGGTATATTTTCTTCTCCCTTTAGTAGTTGTTTATGTAACATTATATTATTTAGGCTTAAATCCAGTTTTGCCCCCCAAATTTCTCAATTGTTTGATTTTAGTCTCACATGTTACAATTGTTTGGTTTTGTTCTCCAAATTTTGTAATTGCTTTATTTTGGCCCTTCAAGTTCTAATTGCTTGATTTTGGTCCTTCAAGTTTATCACCTGTTGCATTTGATAGTCCCCTAATGACATGTAGAGTTTTTTTTTTTTTTTGCTTTTCCCTTTTCTTTTCTTTTTTTAAATTTTCTTCTCTACAATTTAATTTTTTTATGTTTTTAATAGTTAAACTTTGAAAATAATATTTAAAATATCTTAAATATTTCATTCAACTTATGCGTAATAACAAATTATTTTAACAAAATAAAATAGACCACTACCTAATTAAAATAACAAACTCTTTGGCCAATAACTCCATAATGGTTAAGCAAAAGGTCTCAAAGTTTAGCAATCCTATTAGTCATATAGAATTTTAATTTTTTACAAGAGATATTTCATATTTGTCAGTATATTCTAAACTGAATAAAATTTTTAAAATTTTTAAATATTACATTTAAAGTTTAACTATTAAAAAGAGAAGAAAAATAAAATTGTAGAGAAGAAAATTTAAAAAATAAAAAATAAATAAAAGAGAAAAAACAAAACAAAAAATTTAGTCTACATGTTATTAGGGAAATATCAAATACAAAGGGGGACAAACTTAAAAGGCCAAAATCAAGCCATTGAAACTTGGGAGGCCAAAATCAAACGATTATAAAAAGGGGCCAAAATTAAACAATTAAAACATAGGGACCAAAATCAAATGATTGAGAAATTTGAGGGGCTAAAACTACATTTAAAAAATTTTGTATACAAACTTTAAATAATAACTAACATTAATAATTTGGATTATTTATTTATCTCATTCTTTTTAGTAATTTATTTATACATTCACAATATTAGACTTTATTTTACAATCTATTTCATTTAAATAAAAATAAATGAAAGAAATAAAAAGAGGGGAATAGATAAAATATCTTATTTTCTCTTGAATGGTTTTATTTTTATTTATTTTCTTAGTATATTTTCTTCTCATTTTATAGCTGTTTATGTAACATTATATAAAGAAAAAAAATTATGTATGCAAATTTCAAATAATAAGTAAAATTAATAATTTCGATTCTTCATTTCCTTATTTATCTCATTCCTTTAGTAATTTATTTATGCATTCACTTTATTAGATTTTATTTTTCAATCTATTTCACTTAAATATAAATAAATAAAAGAAAAAAAAAAATAATTACTATCTTTTTTAAAGGTTCTATTTTTCTTTTGAGTGAATATCAATTTTATCCCTCATAAAAACTATATAACTCATTTTATGATATTTTTCTTCTAAAAATCAAATGATATTTTACTTAAAGAACTTTCCTTTTTTTCTTTTTTCTAGTAAACTAAAAGTAAAGTATAGGAAGTCTTATATTAGAAGAGACATTAATTCGCCATATCTTCACTTGTCTTTTAGTATTTGTTTTTTATACAGGGTGTATTTTACTATTTGTTTATTCATTTGAAATATCATATTTTATTTTATAATCTCTTTTATTTAAACAAAAAGGATAAAATACAAATATTTATTTTCTTTTACGTGATTCTATTTCTCTTTATATATATATATATATATATATATATATATATATATATATATATATATATATATGATTTGTTTTTTAAAATTAAACAAATATAATATTTTATTTCTTAAAATATAACGTAAATTATTTTGGAAAAAAATATAAGTTACAATTATATAAGACTTTAGAAAAAGAAATCAATCCATATATGATTTATATAAAAGTTACTAATAATTCAATAGGCAACACATATATCTTTTATACAATTTTTTGAATAATATATAGTAATATTAATTGTTCTTATACAAAAATAATATATGAGTATTTTAATTTTATTATTAATTTTGATTTATATATAATTATATTAGGATTTTGATTGATATATGATAATTTTAATTTTTGAATACAATGATAATAAATATGTAATTTTTATTAATTGAATTACAAATATAATAAATACTCCCTCCATTCTTATTTATAAGCAAATTTTAATTTTTTAGATTCATTGAATAATTGATGTATCTAACCTATATAGAGTCTAAATACATCATTTGTACAATGAATCAAAAAAGTCAAAATTTACTTATAAATAGGAATGGAGGGAGTATGAATTATTTTTAATTGATTATTGTTATTTTCAAAAAGTATCAAATATTTTGTTTCTTAAAATATATTATAAATTGATTTTGGTGATGACCATTAAAGAGGACTATAGAATCGGATTTCAATCTAATCCATTAATTATATTGAATCAAAATTTAATGGTCAGGATTAATTGTTCTTATTTCTCACAATAACCAAGATATAATAACTTACTCCACATCTTGACCATTAATTATTTTCAATTTAATGGTTAAAAATAATAAGGAATAGTTTTCTCTTTCCACATTTAATGACTTATTATTTTTAACCATTAGATTGAAAATAATTAATGGTCAAGATGTGGAGTAAGTTATTATAACTTACTCTTAGAGTCAATATAACCCTCCTCATATATATATATTAATGCTTCAGGACATTGATTTTAAATTGTACGGTTGTTATTAAAAGTTCTCAGTTCTTATAATTACCAAAGTTCTCATTTGATACGTCCTATATATATATATATATATATATATATATATATATATATATATATATATATATATATATATATATATATATATATATATATATATATATATATATATATCGTTAACCATTGCTCCCAACGGTCACATTTCCTCAGCGCCTATATATAGAAGTTATGATTCAGAAGCATAATACAACTTTTGCACAAAAGAACAAAAACGCCGTCAAACTGAAATTGTGAAAAGAAAAGAAGAACTTCATCTTTAACCTCACAAATTTGTAATATCTTAGTGAGTGTTAAGTATTAGAACTTAAGAGAAATATCACTTGGTGATTACAGCTTTTCAAGAAGCAATTTAAACTCTTGTAAGATTTATTTTACATTGATTGTAAAGGAATTCATAGAGTGATCAAGTTGTGATTTGTAGACTTTAGAAGACTTAGAGAGAGTTCTAAATCACTCTAAAAGGGTGGACTGGAGTAGTTTGGTTAACAACGAACCAGGATAAAAATCATTGTTTTCAATATTTTATCTGCCAAGTTTTAAGTTACACTTATTCAATCCCCCCTTTCTAAGTGTTTTTCTATCCTTCAATTGGCATCAGAGCGCCGGTTCTAAGTGAAAGCACTTAACCGTGTTAGATAAAAGATTTAGGGAGAAAAAAACAAAATGGTTGGAACAACAACTACTTCTACTCCTGTTTATCAAAACAACAAACAATGGAAGCAGTAGCTTCAATGGTTACAATAGACCACCTGTCTTTGATGGGGAAAATTTTGAGTATTAGAAAGATAGACTCGAAAGTTAATTTCTTTGTCAAGATGGTGACTTATGGGATCTAGTGTTGGATGGTTACATATATCCAGTTTCTGCTGAAGGAGTCAAGCTCACAAGACAAGCCATGAGTGATGACCAAAAGAAAATGTTCAAGAATCATCATAAGTCAAGAACTATTCTGCTGAATGTTATCTCTCATGCTGAGTATGAGAAGATAAGAAATAGATAAAAAGCTCATGACATCTTTGAATATCTAAAGGTGACTCATGAGGGAAATGCTCAAGTAAAGGAGAAAAGGGCCCTGGCTCTCAGCCAGAAATATGAAGCGTTCAAGATGGAGGAAGACGAGAACATTGAAGCAATGTTTTCAAGATTCTAGACTCTGACTGCTTACCCAGAAGGCTACACCAAAGTTGATAATGTAAAAAAGATCATCAGAAGCTTACCCAGAAGATGGAGACCCATGGTGACTGCCTTCAAGATTGCCAAGAATCTGAATGAGGTGTCTCTCGAAGAGCTGATAAGTGCCTTGAGAAGTCACGAGATTGAGTTAGACGTAAATGAACCTCAAAAGAAAGGGAAGTCTATTGCTTTGAAATCGAATAATAAAAAATGCACTAACGATTTTCAGGCTGAAGAAGAAAGATCTGATGAGTCAGAATCTGAAGAAGAGGATGAATTGTCTCTCATATCTAGAAGAGTAAATCAACTCTGTAAAACCAAACAGAGAAGATATAAAAGATTCAAAAGATCTGAAAAGGGAGAATCTTCTGAGCACAGAAGATCTGGCAAGAAGAAAGTTGTCTGCTACGAATGCAATGATCCTGGACACTACAAGAATGAAAGTTCAAAGCTTCAGAGGGAAAAGCCAAAGAAAATATTTAAAAAGAAGAAAGGTCTTATGGCTACCTGGGATGACTCAGATACTTATGATCAAGAGTTAGACTCTGAAGATGAGCAGGTCAACTTAGCCTTGATGGCAACTATTAATGGAGACTCATAATCTACATCAGACTTAGACTCTAAAGAGGTATTCTCTAAAATTTTTAGAGAAGAGCTTGTTTCTAGTCTCTCAGAACTTCTGGAAATCAAGAGTCAACTTAGTATCAAATACAAAAAGTTGAGAAAACTCTTTGCATTTAAACTAAGAGACTTGAAATGGAAAATTCTAAATCGAAAGAAAAAGTTTTAAAATTGACTAAAGATGTTGAAACATTTTGAGATTCAGAAAAGTCTATTCCAAGCACAAATGATATTCTGAAAGAATATGACTTGAGCTTTAGGAAGTTTCTATCTAGAGGTATATGCAGAAGCCAGCTAGCCTTTATGATATATGGTGTGAGTGGAAACAAGATATATGCATAGGCTTTGAGGGTGAAGTCCCATATAAAGTAGAGCTTGTTGATGAAATGATCATAAAGTATAACCTCTGCATGAGCAGTTTAAATATAGTCATTCTCATGATATAAAACACACATCTCACTCTAAGAGTTTCCACATTACACACACAAAGAAAAATTCTTTTGCTTGTTATGGTAAATTTTATGTGAAATCTCAGTTCAAACAGAACGTGAGAAAAACTAACCCCAAAAGACCCATCAGAATGTGGGTACCTAAGGATAAAATTATTCCTGTTGTAGATCTCCTTAACAGCTCAAAAGGAAAACATGTCATGGTACCTGGACTCTAAATGCTCAGGTCACATGACGGGAAGAAAGTCTATGTTCCAAGATCTGGTACTTAAATATTCTGGAGAAGTAAAGTTTGGAGGGAATCAGAAGGGAAAAATCATTAGCTCAGGAACCATATGCATTGGTAACTCTCCCTCTATAACTAATGTTCTTGTAGTAGATGGATTGGCGCATAACTTATTGTCCATAAGTTAATTAAGTGACAATGGTTATGACATAATCTTTAATCAAAAGTCTTGTAAAACTATTAGTCAGAAGGATGGATCAATCCTATTTACAGGAAAGAGAAAGAACAACATTTATAAGATTGATCTTTCAGATCTTAAGAATTAAAAGGTTACTTGCCTCCTGTCTGTTAGTGAAGAGCAGTGGTCTGGCACAAAAGATTGCGTCAAGCTAGTTTGAGAAAGATCTCTCATATTAACAAACTCAATCTGGTCAGAGGAATCCCTAATCTGAAATATAAATCAGATGCTCTTTGCGAAGCATGTCAGAAAGGGAAGTTTTCAAAACCTGCATTCAAGTCTAAAAATGTTGTCTCTTCCTCTAGACCGCTAAAACTTCTGCACATTGATCTTTTTGGCCCAGTCAAAACAGCATCAATCAGAGGAAGAAATATGGATTACTCGTCGTAGGCGACTATAGCAGATGGACGTGGGTAAAGTTCTTGAAACACAAGGATGGGTCACATTTTGTGTTCTTTGACTTCTGCACTCAAATTCAATTCTGAGAATGAATGCAAAATCATAAAATTCAGAAGTGATCATGGTGGTGAATTTGAGAACATATTCTTTGAAATTAATTTCAAAGAAAATGGCATTTTCCATGATTTCTCTTGTCCTAGAACTCCACAGCAAAATGGATTTGTAGAACGAAAGAATAGGACTCTACAAGAAATGGCCAGAACCATGATTAATGAGACCAATATGGCTAAGCATTTCTAGGCAGAAGCAATTAACACAGCGAGTTATATTCAGAATAGAATCTCCATAAGACCTATTCTAAATAAGACTCCTTATGAATTGTGGAAGAACAGAAAGCCCAACATTTCTTATTTCCATCCATTTGGATGTGTATGTTATATTCTGAATACTAAACGTCATCTGAATAAGTTTGATTCTAAAGCTCATAAGTGTTTCCTTATTGGATATTCTGAATGCTCTAAAGGCTACAGAGTATACAATACTAAAACGCTAATAGTTGAAGAATCAATCAATATCAGATTTGATGATAAGCTTGGCAATGAAAAGCCAAAGTAGAATGAGAATTTTGCAGATATATCTTTCTGATCCAGATCATGAGGAACCCAGAAGAAAGGATGATGCAGAAGATCAAGTTGCAGCTTCATTAGAAAATCTTAGAATATCTGAAGAGCCAACACTCAGAAGATCTTCTAGAATCAACTCTGCTCATCCATAAGAAGTGATCATTGGAAAGAAAGATGATACCATCAGAACAAGAGCATTTCTGAGGAACAATGCAGAATGTCAATTTGGTTTAGTATCTTTAATCGAGCCAACTTCTGTTGATCAAGCTCTTGAAGATGCTGACTGGATAATGGCTATGCAAGAAGAGCTAAATTAGTTCACGAGGAATGATGTTTGGGATCTGGTTCCAAGAACCAAAGGTTTCAATGTTATTGGTACTAAATGGGTTTTCATAAACAAACTCAATGAGAAAGGAGAAGTTCTAAGAAACAAAGCAAGACTGGTTGCCCATGGTTATAGACAGCAGTAAGGCATTGACTATACAGAAACCTTTGCACCAGTGGCCAGGTTAGAATCCATTCGTATATTAATTTCTTTTGCCACTCAGAATAACATCACTATGTATCAGATGGATGTTAAGAGTGCCTTTTTAAATGGTTATATAGATGAAGAAGTATATGTTCATCAACCCCCTAGTTTTGAAGACTCTAAGTCTCCAGAATATGTTTTTAAACTTAAGAAATCATTATACGGACTGAAGCAAGCTCCTAGAGCTTGGTATGAAAAATTAAGTTCTTCCCTTCTGGATAATAGTTTCACAAGAGGAAAAGTGGACACAACTCTCTTCTGTAAAACCTTTAAAAAGGATATTTTAATTTGTCAAATTTATGTTGATGATATTATTTTTGGAACATCTAATGCTACACTTGGAAAGAAGTTTGCTAAGTCTGTGCAGGCAGAGTTTGAGATGAGCATGATGGGAGAACTCAAGCACTTCCTAGTCATTCAGGTCAATCAAACTTCTGAAGGAACCTACGTTCATCAGACCAAATATGTCAAAGAGCTTCTGAAGAAGTTCAATTTGTCTGGAAGCAAAGAAGCAAAGACTCCAATGCATCCAACGTGCGTATTTGGTAAGGATGAGGTAAGAAAGAAGGTAGATCAAAAGATCTACAGAGGTATGATAGGATCTCTTCTATATATTACTGCTTTTAGATCTGATATTTTATTCAGTGTATGCTTGTGTGCAAGATTCCAATCAGATCCTAGAGAATCTCACTTAACTACTGTTAAGAGAATTCTTAGGTATTTGAAAGGTACTACTAATGGTGGTTTAGTCTACAAAAATATGAAGAATACAACTTAGTAGGATATTGTGATGCTGATTACGCTGGAGATAGAGTTGAAAGGAAAAGTACTTCTGGAAGTTGTCAGTTTCTGGGAAGTCACCTGATCTCCTGGTATAGCAAGAAGAAAGCCATAATTGCCCTCTCTACAACAGAAGTAGAATATGTTGCTGCTACTGGATGTAGTACACAGATGCTCAGGAAGAAAAGTCAGCTAAAAGACTATCAGATAAATGAGAGTAACATTCCTATATTCTGTGATAATACTTATGCTATCTGTTTATCTAAGAACCCTATTTTACATTATAAGGCTAAACTTATAGAGATTAAACATCACTTTATTAGGGACTATGTTTAGAAGGGTGTTCTTTCTTTAAACTTTGTTGATACAGACCATCAATGGGCTGATTTCTTTACAAAAGCCCATGCTAAAGATAGGTTTGAGTTCATTCTGACGAACATCAATATGGATTTATGCCCAAAATGAGGTTATGAGAAGATCTGATATATGGATTAATTTATGCTTTATTTTCTTATCAGATGTTTTGGATTTATATAATCATTATGGATATTCTGAAACTGTTGTTTCTAACGTTTCACGTGTCCAAGTATGATACAGAATTTCTGACATAGCAAAACAGCTGTCACCAGCTATTCCAGATGATGACCATGTGTTCATTCTGAAAGGACAAGCATGCATGCAGTTGATGAGATGTCGCTCTAGGTAAATGTGCAAATCTTTTCAAATCTCACGCTTTCTCCACTAACATCATCCAGCATTAAATGTGATTGATTCATTGCATTATGTAACTGTTTGCATTCAGAAGTTCATTGCATTTTGCTTTCAAGTCCGTGTCTATAAAATCCCACATCATATTCATTTTCTCTCTTTTCACTCCTTCATTACATTTTTTTTATGCATTTCCGCCTTCTATTCGCTCTCTTCAAAAACCCTAAAAGTAAGAAACCCAGAAATCTCAGTGGTGCTTCAATGGCTTCTTCATCAAATCCCAAGAACGCTTCGTCTTCTCAGCAACAGCAACAACAAGTTCAAGATCAACAACAACAACAACTTGTTCTGCAGAAGATTTGTTTGATTCCTATGGATGATTTAGAAGTTATATGTGAAATGATGATCGATTTTGACAATCTAGAAGAAAACGACATTCATCTGAAGGAAAACATGATTTTTCAGAGTCGGGAAGCATTCTTTTACAGTTTGTGTGGACCAGTTTACCCAGATTTGGTCAATGAATTTTGGGTTCATGCAACAATCATGCCTAAATCCATTCTTTCTATTGTTCATGGCGAAGCAATCATCATTACTGAAAATCTTTTAAGAAAATTGTTTGGTTTGGAAACTATTGAAGGTGCTTCTGGGGCAATATTAGGAAGAACAAATTGGAATGATGTGTATGCAGAAATCTTCAAGTCTGGAAAAGAGTCTACATAAATCAAGGAATTGATGCTCCTTACAAAATATGGGCTAAGATCCTTCTAGGTTGCATCTATCATAGAAAAGTAATTGTTTCGCCTAACTATGTCAACAAGGATCAACAGTATATTTTGTATTGTATTGGTACCCAAGAGAAGGTGGATCTTCCTTTCATCATCTTCAACCACATCTGTAATCAGACGAGGGACTCTCGAGAATAATTCATACTGAAGAATCCCAAGTTAAAGAGGAACATTATTCCTTTTGGAAGAATAATCACAGATCTTCTAGTCTAGACTGGAGTGGTTGGTGATCTGGAGAAAGCTGGAATTATCAAGGATCTATATACAACGAGTGGAAGCACCATGAATGCTCACACTCTCAAGAAGATGAGTATAATTGAGACCATTGATGCTACTCCCAGAGTGGACAATGAAGTTTTGACCAAAAAAGCTCCTGCTCTAGCTGACTTTGAATTGTTTTTCAAGAATAAACATCATGATGTCGTTGTCCGCTATATAGCTATGTGTAAAAAGGATGGCTCTAAGTATGATCCTATATGGATCAGCAAACATAAGGCTCTCACTATAGATGATTAAGTACCAAAAAAAGAGGAAGAGAAAAAGAATAAGCAAAGAAAGCAAGACCAACAAGAAGGAAAGAAGGAGAAGAAAGAAAAGAAAAAGCAGTTGGTAATTCAAGAAGAAAATAAAGAAGAGAATAAAGAATAGAAGAAGGAAGAGAAGAAAAAGGAAGAAGAGTAGAAGGAATAGAAGAAGAAGAAGGAAAAGAAAAGGAAGACTATTGGAGATGGACCTTCCAAGCCTCAGAAGAAGCAAAAATCTTCAAATATTTCTATTTCTGAGCCTGTTTATGTTCCTGTTTTAATTTCTAAAAATATATCAATAGAAGCTCCACCAAAAATATCACCAGAAAAAGCCCCAGAAAATCCTCCTCCAACCACCAAAATTTTTAACCCTCCATCTTCTGCCTCACCTAAGTCTAAAGGCAAACAGCTTATTCTTGACTCTGAACCTTCTCATGTTTCTGAACCAATTCTTTAACCAACGCCTTTAAACTACCATCATTCCTCCTCACGCCATAATATCCACCAATCTACCTCCTCCACATTCTAACTATGAATCTGTTGTTGACATTCCTGTGTTCTTCAACCTCCCTTCTCTAGAATCATCTTTTTCTGATTCTTTCATTCGCCTCATGAACTCTTTCAAACCCCAAAACATTTCTTATGACCCCATTGTCGTAGTCTTAGACTCTGACAATGAAGTTGAATCATCTCTTCTACCATCCTCTTTAAAGACATCTTTTGTGCTTGATAGAGAACCTCAACCTTACGCCTTCTTCAACCCAGAAAAACCCCTCTCCATTCTCAAACCATATTCTCCAATCACCCCTCTCAGAAATAACCCTCCAAAACCTATTGATGATGTACGTTTTGAATCATTATCCTATAAGGTCAAAATAGGGTTAGAAGTTTTGAAGGTTGCTCATGATTCCAAGTTGGATCTTGTAGCTGCTGAAAAGAATGCTTTCTTTGAAGATGTATAGGATGAGTTTCTGGATCTCCAGAAGGATTACCTTGCTGATGCTCCTGGTCCTGTTGGACTAACTCTGGATATTGGAAATGGTAGGTATTACCATCATATCACTGACTGGAGGCCTCTAGAATAAAAGCCTTTCTTTGATGAAATGGAAGTAGAAAATCCCTTGGCTCTGGTTGTATGGAAGCGTTATCATCTCACAATTCTGACATGAGATTTTCAGGCTCTATTCCACTGGTTCAGAGAGAATCCTCTGAAAGAGTATCCTGACTTGGTGTATCTAGTCATTGAGTATCCGGTTGAAGAATAAGAAGAAGAAAATGCTGAAGAGCAACCTGTTCAAGAGCACCCTGCTGAAGAAATTCCTGTTCAGGAAAATCTTGTTGATGCTCAAATGGTTGAAGTTGATGCTTCTCATCCTGTTCTAGAAGATAACTTTGTTGCTTCTTCTACTGGTCCTTCTACTTATGTTCTGATGAACACTCTGAAGGAACTCCAACAGAATCAAGCTACTTTGTTTAGTCGTCTGGACAAGGAAGATGACACAAATGCTAAATTTAGAACTTGGATGCAAAGATCTGAAGAATCTTCAAAGAAGCAAGCTGAAGACACCGCTGATATTAAGAACCTTCTAACAGCTTTGGCCTCTAAGCTTACCCAATCGTAGTATGTCTTGTGTCTTAGATTGTTATCTTTTTTCTTGCATCTATTTTGTTTGCATCTGCTTGTATTCTCTCTCTTCTGATTAATCAATGATATATCTTTTCTCTTCACTCTGTGTGACTTACATTTTGAATCTTTTATACTTTTTCATGTTATGACAAAAAGGGGGAGAAGCGTGCTAATTGAATTGATTTATAATATCAATTGTTGGGCTTAAGTCTCAACATTCCTAAAAATTATTGCAAGTTTTCTGTCTCTGATAGTTTTGCAGGAATGTGATACTCTGAACAATCTCAATATGGGGAGCAACACATCTGAAGAAAAGTTGTTGAAGAGTTAAAGCAACACTACGCCAAATAAGCTATTTAATAGCGTTTTTTTGTTTTTGATAGCACTTAAAAGCGCTATTAACCGCGCCGCTATTGTAAACAATTTTTTTTAATAGCACTTCTAAAACGCTATTAAAGCGCTATTACCTTTTGGTATAATTGATCGTCCGTCAAAGGCAAATGAGCTCTTTTTTCTTCTGATTCACCATCAAATGCTTTTCTCCATTTTCGAAAACGATGGTTGGTATTTAAGAATCTACGGTGTCCAAGAAATACATTCTTCATACAATGATCCAACCGTATTGAATGTGTATCATCTTCACATATGGGGCATGCAAGCTTCCCTTTGACACTATAGCCTGATAGATTCCCATAGGCAGGAAAATCATTGATTGTTCCAAATAGCATAGCCCTCAATTTGAAGGATTCTTTTTTATACTCATCATATACCTCCACGTCTGTCTCCCACATATGCTTTAAATCTTCAATTAATGGAGCCAAGTATATGTCTATATCATTTCCTGGTTGCTTGGGCCCAGAAATTAACATAGTCAACATCATGTACTTGCGCTTCATGCATAGCCATGGAGGTAGGTTATAAATCAGCAGCATCACCGGCCAAGAAGTAAGTTTACTACTCTGAATACCATGAGGGTTTATTCCGTCAGTAGACAATGCTAGACGTAGGTTTCTTTCTTCCTTCCCAAAATTTGGGTAATCATGATCAATTTTTGCCCATTGAGGAGAATCTGCAGGATGTCGAAGCATTCCATCAACAACCCTTTCATTTGCATGCCATGTTAAGTTCTTTGCATCTTCCGCATTACGATACATGCGCCTGAATCTTGGTATTATCGGAAAATACCATAGCGTTTTGGTTGGAGCTGTTTCTTTCTTCTTATATCGTGGGGCACTACATTTAGGACATATATTTAGTGATGCATACTCATTGCGAAATAAAATGCAATCATTTGGACAAGCATGTATCTTCTCATAACTCATGCCAATAGAACAAAGCAATCGTTTAGCCTCATAGGCCCGACTAGGGAGCACATTATTCTTAGGCAAAATATCCTTTAACAGAGACAACAAGTCTGTGAAGCTCTTATCAGACCATCCATGGCGTGCTTTTAAGTTATACAATTTTAAGACCGTAGACAATCTTGTAAATTTAGTACATCCTTCGTACAATGGAGTCCCTGCATCACTTGCTAGCCTCTCAAACATTTGAGGACAATCACGAAGATCTTCTTCAATTATATTCACAAATTCTTCAACTCGATCAAACTCATAATTTGTATCATTTTCAAAATCATTTGATGTATCTCTCCCATTGCTCCTCTTTGTGGACTTGGTTTTTTCTTCACCGTGCATTATCCAACAAGTATAACTTTTATCAATTCCATTACATATTAAATGATCTTTCAAAACATTTGCACTAACATCCGTATAACAACATTCTAAGCAAGGGCATATGATTTTACTAGTATCTTCGGCATGAGCAATAGCAAACCTAACAAACTCTTGAACCCCATCTTTGTATTCTTTTGATGCTCGATTAGCAAACATCCATTTCCGATCCATATTTCCTATAAGTAACATATATATATATATATATATATATATATATATATATATATATATATATATATATATATATATATATATATATAACTAGTTAACAACTGGTTCTGACAACTAAATTAGGTTGTACCTATGAATCATATGCCCATTTTTAGGGTCTGCTTGAATTAAGAGATTGTGAAGCAGGTAGAGTGCTTTAAAAGCAAAAAAGTTAAGGATTGATGATGTAACAAAGAAAAGCAAGGCTTTCCACCAAGACTCCAAGAATTAAGAAGCTCTAATGAAATAAAAAACAACCAAAGCTAAGAAGTTAAACTTTTGCTTAATGGAATAAAGCCAAAAAGTGGCACAAACTTGCAAGTTCTTTTTAAGGCTACAAATAAATGATACTTTATACAAAGCTACTTTAAAAGATACTACTATAAAGGCTGTGTAAAACTGATAATTAGTAGTGTAAAATATCCAAACAGCTGCAAACAAAATTGAAGTCAAAAGACACAACACTTTAGATCCTCTCCGGTCTCTCTAGTCAACTCTCCGTTTTTAAATTAATCTAACAATTGAGCATAAAATATCTTAGCTGTTGGATTAATCCAACAACTAAGATTTTGCAGCTACATATGCAGGAACATGGCTTACTGAGGTGTTTAATAGCAACTTTTACGCCTAAAAGTTTGGTTTGTTTAGTGGCCCCATGTGGTGAGAATGAGATAAAGACATAGATACAAGTTCATGGTCCCAGACATGAATACCACTGCCATCTCATCTCCGAGACACATGGCGAATGTCCTTATTTTTCTTCCTAAGGGCAGCTCATTGAAGTTTACAATAACACTAACAATGTTGTCCTACCAAACAATTTCTCGATTCAATGCCATTACCAATAATAGGTAAGCATCTAATTAAGGTATTCACCTAGCCACACCCATATTCTCCCCTCAAATTTTAAAGTTAAAACTTTAGTAGTAATATAGTATGATTCTTCATTTTTACCAAGACAAATAGGAATTTAATATTGTGCATTTGCATCAGCTAACTAACCAGCATGGTCCCATTGTGCCACAAAACAATAAAGAAAATGACAATCATGAAAACAAAGAGACAATGGGAAAAGACAGAACTCCAAATTCGATTGCTTTTTTTCATGAAAGCGAAATCTAGCATATTTAGTAGCATTTTCTATTAAAAAAATATTAAATTTATTACTATTTGTCTTGCTACCCATTCTTTCTACAAACTAGATAAGACAAGAAATTGATTTTCCTCTTGGCTGAAATTAAAGGACAAAAATTGACCAAACATCCATCAAACCTATATAAAATAAAATTCAAGTCCAGAATCCTCTAAATTAAATATTCTACAACCACTTCTTGAATCTAAAATGTTGGTAGAGTTTAATTGATATGCATCCAAATGCACCTCACCAAAGATAATTCAAAAGCTATAAGTTTCTAAACTACAGGAATACATATAAAGCTATCTAAGAAAACTAAAGACAATAAAGTAGAACAATTCAAAGGTTATTAACATATCCAAACCAGATCCCAATAATAAATTAAATTTGCACTCCCACTGTTACTAAACAACTTCACTCACATTCAAAATTGTTTTCTGCACGGTTGCAACGCGTTGGAATGCTCTCTCGGATTCCAAAGCTCGGACACTAAGTTTTAGATCACCTTGCTCCTGTGGAAAATTTAAGTACAACAAGATGTGATCTAAAATATCAGAAATCCCAAACAAAAGAACAATCTATAAACACGGGCAACAGTTTAACATACCACAAATTCTTGAAGTAGCAGCCGTATAATGTTTTCTAGGAAAAGGTTCTCATCTTGGGCCAATTTTGTTTGTTTCTATTAAATCACAAATCAAAACAAACAAACAAAAATCACAACCTTTAATAATGTCCAATCAAAGTTACTACAAAAGAAACTAAACACTTCAATTCTGCACCAGATTACAGTTGCATTCCTAACAAGCTGTCATGAACCAGTTCAAATATATAATCATGCTGCTATGTGTGGGATCTTGTAGTTCAGCAGCCACATTGTTCAATCAACAGAATAGGGTATTATGATTGTTCAAACAAGAGCTGTAATTCAGATTCTGAAATACATAAAAATGCTATTGAAAATCGTCTCTATTATGAAGATAGAAGGCATACTTAGATAATTGATTACTCATATACTGATTGGGCATAATCATGCATTGGTAAACGATCTATTTTAAAAGTAATAAACAAAATGTAATCACGCGATTCAACGCAGAGGCATAATAAGTGACCATGCCATTAGTAAGAAACAAAATATACTCGTTTGGTTGGAATACTTCCTCAAAGAGTTTTAGTTTGAAGAGAAAAGGCCAACAACAAGCTGTGTGTATATGAAAATTTCCAGCAAGAATGAATCTTCAAGGTTGCAAACTTTGAAGCCTAAGACTAAAATCATTTCAAAAACCTCAAATTTATATTCTCAGAAGCAATTCAAAAACCTCAGATTTATATGCACAATGAGGAATGATAAATCTCAAACAAATCTCAGATTTTAAGATAAATCTCATATTTTATCAACACCTTCTCATTTGTGTGCTTCTAAACTTCCGATTCGAACAGAACCCAACAAGATTGCAAGTGATAAAAGCTCAAAATAAAGAAGAATTTGTAACGTACCTTCGAAGATCCGGCGAAGACCTCAACTCCGGTACAGTCTCAGGGCCTGCGATTAGAGTATGTGGCTGTGTTTGACGGCGTGAGAGAGGGTTTGACAAAAGTTTAGCGAGAGAAGCTTAGGCGGAGAGAAGCTTCGGCTGAGAGAAGGTTTGACGGAGAGAAGGTTCGGCGGAGTGAAGGTTCGGCGGAGAGAAGGTTTGCAGAGAGAAGGTTCAGTGGAAAGAAGGTGGCGGAGAGAAGGTTTGCACGATTAGATTTTGGTGGCAAGCTGAAAAGATTTCAGTATTGTGCGCGAAAAACCTAAAAAGTGCCCGCTAATTTTTTAATTTTTTATTTTTTAATTTTTTTATTAGTCTCAATAGTAGCGTTTTTGCAGAAGTGCTAACATTGGTATGGCTAACATAACATTAGCGCTTTAGATAAAGTGCTATCAAAATTATAAAAAGCTTTTGTTCCCAAAAATGCAATATGTTAATAGCGTGGTGAAAGAAACGCTATTTTTGTCAAGAATATTAATAGCGTTTTAATTAAAGTGCTATCTTAGTAGCGTTTAATAATAGCGTTTTTATACAAAGTGCTATGAAAATCACGTTGTATTAATTTTATAATAGCACCTCAATATAAAGTGTTATTATAGATGTATTTTTTTTCTATTTTAATAGCACTTTTTCAAAAGTGCTATTAAATTAGGCGATACAAAAAATCAATTTTGTTGTAGTGCAAGCTTAGTGCTCTGCTATAAGAAGCTTCAAGATCAGAAGCAAGCAATGTCTTGGTACAATAAGCTAAATCTCTGATACAAGCAAGTATTCTTAATGCTCTGATAAAGCCAAGTTAATCTCTAAAAGAAACTCAAAGCTCTGAAGCTGTCCAATGGAAGCTCTGAAGTAAAGCTCTAAAGTTTAAAGTTCAACGTGAAAGTCTCATCTGAAATGGAAAATACTTAGGAAAGTATTTTATTTATAAATTCTTCTAGTCTTAATTTCAGGGGGAATTGTTAATCTCAGGGGGGGCATATTCACACACCCTGATTAAAATGCTTTAATGCTATATCTAAGTATTGTCTTTTTCATCTGATATTCTGGATACAAATTTATATCAATTATGTGTGTTTTTGTCATCATCAAAAAGGGGGATATTATTAGAACAAGAAATGTTGTGATTAATATTGTTTGTTTTGATGATAACACTATGTATGAATTTTGTATAAGACAATGTGATACTCTAATTATTCACGTTTTCCATTTTAGGAAAAGTATAAGAAGTATGCACTGAAACAGCGCTCAAAAGCACTGACCAAAAAGTTCTGGATGGCTTCATCAGAACATGCTCTGTCAAATATCAGAAGATGGTCTTGAAGAAATCAGAACATGATCCGGAAAGCATCAAAAGAAGGCAATCAGAAGCAAAGCTCTGAAGCTCTGTTAGTATCACGCTCAAAGCACTTCCATAGTCTGAGTGACTGAAGTTGCATCTGCACCAAAAGCTGAAGACTCTGATATTCAAACGTTAATCTACAAAGTCTGAGTCCAGAAGCAAGTACAAGATGAAAAGCCTATAACGTCAAAGCTCTGAGTGACAAAAGGAATGTATAAGCTACAAAAGGCAAAGTCAGTAAAAGCAGCAAAAGCATGGCTCGAGGTAGTTGACAAAAGAGTGAAACATTAAATGAAGCGTTGTACTATTCATGCAAAGCATTAAATGCTCCCAACGTTCACATTTCCTCAACGCCTATATATAGAAGTTCTAATTCAGAAGCAGAAGACAACACTTGCACAAAATAACAAAAACACTGTCAAACTAAAATCGTAAAAAGCAAAGAAGAACTTCATCTTCAACCTCACAACTTTGTAATATCTTAGTGAGTGTTAAGAATTAGAACTTAAGAGAAATATCACTTGGTGATTACAGCTTTTCAAGAAGCAATCTAAACTTTTGTAATATTTATTTTATATTGATTGTAAAGGAATTCCTAGAGTGATCAAGTTGTGATATGTAGACTCTAGAAGACTTAGAGAGAGTTCTAAGTGGAGAACCATTGTAATCAAGATTGATTAGTGGATTAAATCCTCAATTGAGGTAAATCACTCTAAAGGGGTGGACTGGAGTAATTTGGTTAACAACAAACTAGGATAAAAATCATTGTGTTCAATATTTATATCTGCCAAGTTTTAAGTTACACCTATTCAATCCCCCCTTTCTAAGTGTTTTTCTATCCTTCAATAACTACAATGAGGGACTCTACATGGATGGAATATGTCACTATGTAACTCGGTGGGAGAACTAACTTTATTATTTTGCAAGCAAAGTGTTGCCCTGAGGAAGATTCGCCACCGACTTTTATTTTATCCAATAACTCGGAAGGGCAAAAAAAACAGAAAAATACCTTTTAAGAAAAGCAGGCCCGAGGGGTAGATTATGAAAAGGGAAGGTATTAGCATCCTTTTCATCCGTAGTTATCTACGGGCTCTTAATTTGCGTAGCTCATGTTTCTTTTGAAAAGAAGTTTAAGGACTTTAGCTTAAAAGCGTAGCCTTAGTCTTTGAAAAGGGAGGTGCGAAAAGGTTTTTTAATTGAACAAGCAAATTAAGAACACTACCCTAAGTTTGGTCTTTTTCTATGCTTTTTTCTCTCCTAGGATAGATAAGGCTATCCTTACCATTCGGGGTAGGTAGTCCCATTGATTGAATGTACGGTCCAATTGAAGGGTCATCGGAGGTCGTTGAAGGCAAAAAGTAGAGGTACCTTTAGCAATATCTAAGGGACAATCATCTTTTGTTAGGCAACCATTCGAGGGACAAGATCATGTTTTTGTAGGAGTAATTCGAGCGTCATCGAGGGACCATGATCTTTGATGATTTTTGTTTAACGAGGGACATTTGCGATTGGGTACCTCTATATTCGAGGGACACGACCATATAATCGAAGGCAATCAAGAGGGGAGTACCCTAGAGGTGAGTGTAACACCCGTATAACTGTAATTTTAATTTAATTTGGATATTGGATTAAATGATTAAAATTATTAAGGATTTTATGAAAATAATGGAAAAGAGGGTGGTGTATGGCAATTGGGCCATGTGTGAGATTAGTAAAAGAAAGGGGTGTGTTGTAGTAAAGTCTTTACTAATTTTATTATTATTTTTCATAAAATAATTAGAATTGGGAAAGAAATGACAGAACGTGAAAAGAAAGACTTAAGGTTTGGGAACAAGAAGAACGTGAAGGAGAATTGAAGAAGGAGAGACCAAAGATCAAGAACTCTTGGCTAAGGTAAGGGGGGACTCTCCATTTAATCTCTATTATCGTGTTGTGGATTACGATGTTGATTAGGAGTACTGTTTAGATTAATAGGTTCTATGTTCTGATTTTACTATTGTGTTCATCATTGGGTTGAAATCTATGACTGTTAATCCCTAATAACTGAGTAGAATTAGGTTGTGATGAGTAAAATCGAATATAGGGTCATATAATATTGATGTTGGATGAATCCTATGCTGTTTGTAACACCCCTCTAATAACCCGCGGCATTTAAACAATTATTAATCAGAGTAAACATATAAGAGGTGTCACAATTCATAAAATAAATAAATAATACACACGTTCGGCACGTGTCATGCATTTACTGAAAACACCTGAGATCATAACTCATTAATCAATTCATGTTTTACACAGCGGAAATACTTCATCAAGTCAAACATCCATCATCAATGTATAAGACTTCAAATAACAAAACAAATAGAGTTATAATCAAACTCCAAAACAACGTGTTCCCAGTGTTACATCTACCAGAGCATGACACTGACACTATAACTAAAAACCGACTTATGAGCTAATCCTCACCAAGTCGCGCCGCTATCCTCAATCTGAAAATGACAACAAGTAAGGGTGAGTCTCATCACAGTTAACCAATGTTATAGCATCATAAATAATAACATATCAAAGTTATATCATTCACCCAATTGTTTCATATTCAGACAATCATCAGCCATACATCCACCGATAAACAGACAAGTCATCATATAACATATATAATCATGTTATAAACAATCATGCACATGTATGAAACTGACACTATGCATGTGGTACCAACATCACCAGTGGACATCATCCACTGACCGATCTATCATCATCCAGATACGGCCCTGCCAGCACAGATTCCACACAATGGGAATCTTGCCCTTCACTGAATCCTCTCATCCGTAGGATACAGCCCACAACAATGATTATGAATGCATGCAAACACACACACACACACACACATATATATATATATATAACATACCAACATCATCATCTCACTATGAGTAGCATCATCTTTACTCATACATCATCATACATCATCATCATCAAGTATGTTCAAATATATGTACAATTGCATCATTCAAATAAAATCATATATCAATCAATCATACGATTTATTTCATTCTAATCATCATAAATCAAACATCATTCCAAACAGATCAGCATTTTAAAAGTTACTCATCACCGAACTCTTAAAATCACAAAACAGCAAAACTTTGCAAGTCACGTTGGCCATACGCGTACCATACGCGTACCAGCAGAGCCAGAATTTCACAAAACACACACCATACGCGTATCATACGCGTATGGACAGATCCATTTTCCACACAAAACACAAGCATACGCGTATCAGCCTGCCATACGCGTACCTGCCAGACACCATACGCGTACCATACGCGTATGAGCAGATGGTGCAACCTGATGCACACTTGGGGAGCGTATCATACGCGTATCGTCCCCTCCATACGCGTACCGTACGCGTGTCATATGCAAATGGGCAGCAGTTCACAGAAACCTGCAACTTACCCATTCGTCTTCCTCGCGAATCCACCTGCACAGTCTGCGATTTGGGTCTAAAACCAGCAATTTCACATACCCAGACACACAACATTCATCCAACATCAATAGTATATGATCCTCTATTCGATTTTACTCATCACAACCTAATTCTATTCAAATATTAGGGAATTCAGATTCAATTCAATAATGAACACAACAGTAAAATCAGAATACATAACCTATTGATCTAAACAATATTCCCAATCAACATTATCATTCACAACACGATAATAGAGATTAAATGGAGAGTCTCCCCTTACCTTAGACAAGAGTTCTTGATCCTTGGTCTCTCCCTCTACAGTTCTCCTTCCCGTTCTTCGTGTTCTCAACCCTCTGTTCTTTTCACGTTCTTTCTTCCTTTCCCAAATCCCAAATGCTTTATGAAAATAATAATAATTTAGTAAAAGGATTATAAAATCACCCTCCTTCTTTTACTATTTACTCACATGGCCCAAATGCCATAAACCATTATTTATTCATTATTTCCACAAAATCTTTATAATTCTAATTATTAATTCAATATTCCAATTAAATTAATATTAAAATTATACGGGTGTTACAACTCTCCCCCACTAAAAGAGTTTTCGTCCTCGAAAACATACCTCAGGTAAAAAGTTCTGGGTAAGAGTCCTTCATCTGACTCTCTAGCTCCCAGGTAACATTCCCTTCAGCTGGTCCTCCCCAAGCTACTCTGACCAAAGCTATTTCCTTGCCTCGCAATTGCTTCAGCCTTCGGTCCTCTATCCTCACAGGTAAAGTCTCAACCGTCAAGTTATCTTTCACCTGTACATCATCTACTTGGATCACATGGGACGGATCCGAAATGTATTTCCTCAACTGAGATACATGAAACACATCATGCAAATTTGCAAGCATCGGCGGTAGAGCGATACGATAAGCCACTTCTCCCACTCTTTCAGAAATTTGGAATAGCCCAATAAAACGCGGAGTCAACTTCTTTGACTTCAATGCTCGACCAATCCCCGTCATAGGAGTAACTCTCATAAACACATGATCTCCCTCTTGGAACTCAAGTGTTTTCCTCCTTTTGTCATGATAACTCTTCTGACGACTCTGAGAAGCCTTCATCTTCTCCTGAATCATCTTAATCTTCTCTGTAGTCTGTTGTACAATTTCTAGACCAATCACCGCACTCTCACCAGATTCGTACCAACACAACGGCGTCCTACACCTCCTACCATACAAAGCCTCAAACGGAGCCATACCGATACTCGAATGATAACTGTTGGTGTAGGTAAACTCAATCAAAGGCAGATAACTATCCCAAGCACCTCCTTTTTCCAACACACAAGCTCGCAACAAATCCTCTAACGACTGAATTGTCCTCTCAGTCTGTCCATCAGTCTGCGGATGATAAGCAGAACTCAGTCTCAGCTTAGTACCTAAAGCTTTCTGCAAACCTTCCCAGAACTTAGACGTAAACCTCAGATCTCTATCTGACACGATACTTGAAGGAATACCATGTAGACTAACTATCTTCTCAATATACAACTGAGCTAGCTTCTCCATCGGATAATCCATTGAGATGCTGTCCCACTTCCACTCAGGAATAAACATCGGTTGCATCAACCCAGACGGTTTCTGATGCTCGACCTTTGACTTCTGGCAAGTCAAACAAGAATACACAAACTCAGCAATTTCCTTCTTCATTCCCGGCCACCAAAACAACTTTTTCAAGTCATGGTACATCTTGGTAGCACCAGGATGAATACTCAATCCGCTACGCTGTCCTTCTTCCAAAATACGCTTTCGGAGTTCAATAATATCAGGAACACAAACTCGGTCACCAAACCTCAATATACCATTCTCGTCGACCCTGAATTCACTACTCTTGCCTTGATTAACCAAATTCATCGTATCAATCAATTCCACATCAACTTTCTGACCTTCTCTGATTTCTTCAAGGATACCACTAGTCAGCTTCAGCATACCCAATTTGACACTAGTAGGAGTACCTTCACATACTAAACTCAAGTCTCTGAATTGTTCAATCAAATCCAATTCCTTTACCATTAGCATAGACATATGAAAAGTCTTCCTACTCAAAGCATCGGCAACCACGTTTGCCTTACCCGGATGGTAATTCAAACCAAAATCATAATCCTTCAGAAATTCTAACCACCTTCTCTGCCTCATGTTCAACTCTTTCTGATCAAAGAGGTACTTCAGGCTCTTATGATCACTGAACACTTCAAATCTCGAGCCATACAAATAGTGTCGCCACAACTTCAAAACAAAAACCACAGCTGCCAACTCTAAATCATGAGTCGGATAATTCCTTTCATGCACTTTGAGTTGTCTCGATGCATAAGCGACCACCTGTTGATTCTGCATCAATACACCACCTAAACCCATAAGTGACGCATTACAATAAACCACAAATGATTCTGTCGGATTCGGCAAAATCAAAATAGGAGCACTAGTCAATCTCCTCTTCAGCTCTTGGAATCCCTCTTCACACTTTGCATCCCAAATAAAAGCTTGTCCCTTCCTGGTTAATTTAGTTAATGGCAATGCTAACTTTGAAAACCCTTCAATGAACTTTCGGTAGTAACCTGCGAGACCAAGAAAACTACGAATCTCTGACACTGACTTCGGAGCTTCCCACTGAGACACAGCCTCTATCTTTGTAGGATCAACAGCAATACCATCCTTAGAAATTACATGTCCAAGAAAACTGACTTCTTCCAACCAGAATTCACACTTCGACAATTTGGCAAAAAGTTGCTTCTCTTTCAACAGCTCCAACACAGTTCTGAGATGTTCCGCATGTTCTTCTTCATTCTTAGAATATATCAGGATATCATCTATAAATACCACCACAAACTTATCGAGATACGGATGAAAAATCCTGTTCATGTATTCCATAAAAACACCAGGTGCATTAGTAACTCCAAACGGCATTACAAAATACTCATAATGTCCATACCTCGTTCTAAAAGCAGTCTTCTGTATATCGTCATCCTTCACACGTATCTGATGATACCCAGACCTCAGATCAATCTTACTAAACACACGTGCTCCAACCAACTGATCCATCAAATCATCAATCCTCGGCAATGGATACCGATTCTTGATAGTAACCTTGTTCAATTTTCTGTAATCTACACACAGCCTCATTGAACCCTCTTTCTTCTTTACCAACAACACAGGCGCACCCCACGGCGAAACACTAGGACGAATAAATTTCTTCTCAAGTAATTCCTCTAACTGCTTCTTCAGTTCAGCCAATTCAGACGGCGACATACGATACGGCGCCATCGACACTGGACTAGTTCTCGGAACCAAATCAATAGAAAACTCCACTTCTCTTTCCGGTGGAAATTCATTCACCTCTTCTGGAAAAACTTCTGGGAACTCACACACAACAGGCAATTCGCTACTCGCCACTTTCTCCTTCACATTCATCAATGCAAACAACATAAATACTGTTGCACCATCTCCGATAGCCTCATTCACCTGTCTAGCTGTCATTTCTAGACTATCAGGACTAGCCTCTTTAGGAAAAATTACCGTCTTTGCAAAACAGTTGATATGAACACGGTTGAATTCCAACCAGTTCATTCCCAGGATTACATCAAGTTGTTTCAACAGAAGGCACACTAAGTCCATCCCAAATTCTCTACCAAAAATATCAACCGGACAATTCAAGCATGCAGACGAAGTAGTTACTCAACCCGACGCAGGAGTGTCAATAACCATACTTCCATTTATGTCAGATATCTCAAGATTTAACCTCTCAGCACAGTCCAAAGAAATAAAAGAGTGAGTTGCTCTAGTATCAATAATTGCAACTAAAGGTGTGCCATGAATGAAACACGTACCTTTAATCAACCTGTCCTCTGGAGTAGTCTCTGACCCGGTCAAAGCAAAAACCTTTCCTCCCGATTGGTTCTTCTTTGGCTTAGGACAATTAGGACTGATGTGACCCTCTTCACCACAGTTGTAACAAGTCACAACCCTCTTCTTGCAGTCAGCAGCAATATGACCCACTTGGTCACACTTGTAACACTTCTTCTGATCAAGCTTGCACTCATTCCTACGATGTCCCATCTCACCACAATTGTAACATCTGATACGAGCACTGGAATCTCCCCCACTGGGTTTCTTCCAATCAGCAGGTTTGCCTCTACCATATGGCTTACCTCTATCCATATGTCTCTTTCCTTTTCTGTCAACCAACTCGCGAGAGTGAGATGACCTCAGCTTGATGTTATCCTCCTCAAAAATCCTGCTACAATCTACCAGATCAACAAACCTCCGGATTCTCTGGTACCTGATACCCTGCTTGATCTCATCACGAAGACCATTCTCAAATTTGACACATTTCGAGAACTCACTGGCTTCGTCATCATTGTAGTGCACATAGTACCTTGCCAGTTCCACAAATTTGGCCGCATACTCTGGTACCGACATATTACCTTGCACCAGTGCCAGAAATTCAACTTCCTTTCTTCCCCTGACATCTTCAGGAAAGTACCTCCTCAGAAATTCCCTCCTGAATACTGTCCAGGTAATTGCTGTACCACCAGCATCCAGCTCAGTTCTGGTTGACATCCACCAGTCATCAACCTCCTCAGATAACATGTGAGTGCCATACCTCACCTTGAGATCCTCAGCACAGTCAATGACTCTGAAAATCCTCTCGATCTCCTTAAGCCATTTATGAGCACCTTCAGGATCATGCGTGCCTTTGAACAATGGAGGATTGTTCCTCTGAAAACTGTTCAGCTGTCTGTCAGCACCAATCGCAGCTTCATTGGCATTCCCTCCTAACACTCCAGCAATCATGCCCAGAGCCTCGGCGATAGCATCATCGTTTCTTCCTCCTCTTCCAGCCATTGTTCTGCTTAACACAAACAACCCAATCAGAACAAAAGTATCGACAAATAACTCGTATTAGTCGCATACACGGAAAGACTGACACTAAGACTCTGGTCACAACGACCGACTATGCTCTGATACCACTATTGTAACACCCCTCAAATAACCCGCGGTATTTAAACAATTATTAATCAGAGTAAACATATAAGAGGTGTCACAATTCATAAAATAAATAAATAATACACACGTTCGGCACCTGTCATGCATTTACTGAAAACACCTGAGATCATAACTCATTAATCATTTCATGTTTTACACAGCGGAAATACTTCATCAAGTCAAACATCCATCATCAATGTATAAGACTTCAAATAACAAAACAAATAGAGTTATAATCAAACTCCAAAACAACGTGTTCCCAATGTTACATCTACCAGAGCATGACACCGACACTATAACTAAAAACCGACTTATGAGCTAATCCTCACCAAGTCGCGCTGCTATCCTCAATCTGAAAATGACAACAAGTAAGGGTGAGTCTCATCACAGTTAACCAATGTTATAGCATCATAAATAATAACATATCAAAGTTATATCATTCACCCAATTGTTTCATATTCAGACAATCATCAGCCACACATCCACCGATAAACAGACAAGTCATCATATAACATATATAATCATGTTATAAACAATCATGCACATGTATGAAACTGACACTATGCATGTGGTACCAACATCACCAGTGGACATCATCCACCGACCGATCTATCATCATCCAGATACGGCCCTGCCAGCACAGATTCCAAACAATGGGAATCTTGCCCTTCACTGAATCCTCTCATCCTTAGGATACAACCCACAACAATGATTATGAATGCATGCAAACACACACATATATATATATATATATATATATATATATATATATATATATATATATATATATATATATATATATATATATATATATAATATACCAACATCATCATCTCACTATGAGTAGCATCATCTTTACTCATACATCATCATACATCATCATCATCAAGTATGTTCAAATATATGTACAATTGCATCATTCAAATAAAATCATATATCAATCAATCATACGATTTATTTCATTCTAATCATCATAAATCAAACATCATTCCAAACAGATCAGCATTTTAAAAGTTACTCATCACCGAACTCTTAAAATCACAAAACAGCAAAACTTTGCAAGTCACGCTGGCCATACGCGTACCATACGCGTACCAGTAGAGCCAGAATTTCACAAAACACACACCATACGCGTATCATACGCGTATGGACAGATCCATTTTTCCACACAAAACACAAGCATACGCGTATCAGCCTGCCATACGCGTACCTGCCAGACACCATACGCGTATCATACGCGTATGAGCAGATGGTGCAACTTGATGCACACTTGGGGAGCGTATCATACGCGTATCGTCCCCTCCATACGCGTACCGTACGCGTGTCATACGCAAATGGGCAGCAGTTCACAGAAACCTGCAACTTACCCATTCGTCTTCCCCGCGAATCCACCTGCACAGTCTGCGATTTGGGCCTAAAACCAGCAATTTCACATACCCAGACACACAACATTCATCCAACATCAATAGTATATGATCCTCTATTCGATTTTACTCATCACAACCTAATTCTATTCAAATATTAGGGAATTCAGATTCAATTCAATAATGAACACAACAGTAAAATCAGAATACATAACCTATTGATCTAAACAATATTCCCAATCAACATTATCATTCACAACACGATAATAGAGATTAAATGGAGAGTCTCCCCTTACCTTAGACAAGAGTTCTTGATCCTTGGTCTCTCCCTCTACAGTTCTCCTTCCCGTTCTTCGTGTTCTCAACCCTCTGTTCTTTTCACGTTCTTTCTTCCTTTCCCAAATCCCAAATGCTTTATGAAAATAATAATAATTTAGTAAAAGGATTATAAAATCACCCTCCTTCTTTTACTATTTACTCACATGGCCCAAATGCCATAAACCATTATTTATTCATTATTTCCACAAAATCTTTATAATTCTAATTATTAATTCAATATTCTAATTAAATTAATATTAAAATTATACGGGTGTTACACTGTTTAGAATATGGAATTTCTAGTTTGATACCCAAATCGCAGGCTGTAACAAATGGATTCGCGAGGAAGACGAATGGGTAACTCGCAGGATTTTGGAATTGTTATCCATTCGCGTATGGTACGCGTATGAGTGGTGGTACGCGTATGGTACACTCCCCAATTGTGCATCATAATGCACCTTCTGCTCATACGTGTATGATACGCGTATGGTGACTGGCTGGTACGCGTATGGCTTGTTGGTACGCATACATGTGTTTTGTGTTGAAAACTGGTTCTGTTCATACGCGTATGATACGCCTATGGTGTGTGTGTTGTGGATTTTTGGCTCTGTTGGTACGCGTATGGCCAGCGTGAGATACAAATTTTGCTGTTTTATGAATTTTGAAAGTTTGACGACGTGTAACTTTTAAATTGATAATCTGTATGAATTATTGATATATAATTTTATTGAATGATGTGAATGTATATATGAACATGCTTGTTAATGATGATGATGATGAAGTGAGTATAAGACGATGTTGCTCATAGTATGATGATGATGAAAGTATGTTGTATATATGTTTGCATGCATTCATAATCATTGTTGAGGACTGAATCCTAATGATGTGGGGATTCAGTGAAGAGTATAATTCCCATTATGTGGAATTTTACTGGAAGGGCCGTATCTTGAAAAGTTTAGATCGGTCGGTGGGTTTTCCCATTGATGATGTTGGTACCACATGCATAATGTTAGTTTCATACATATGCATGACTTTTATAACATGAGGAATATATGTTGCGTGATGACTTGATGATTGTGAATGTGTGACGATGATGTGTCTGAATATGAAACGATTGGGTGAATGGTATAACTATGATATATTGTTGTTTATGATGCAATAATATTGGTTAATTGTGATGAGACTCACCCTTACTTGTTGTCATTTTCAGATTGAGGATAGCGACTGACTTGGTGAGGATTAGCTCATAAGTCGATCTAGTATTTAGCGTCAGGTGTCATGCTCTGATAGATGAAATACTGGGAACGCAATGTTTTGAGTTCTAGATGATAACTCTATTTGTTTACTTCATATTTTGAAGTTTGGTACATTAAGGATGTGATGTTGATTCGACGATTTAATTCCGCTGTGTAGACATGATTTTTACATTTATGTATTATAATCAGATGTTCTTGGTTAATGCATGGAATATGACAAACGAGGTTTATTTTATTACGAATTTATGACACTCTTGTTGCATGTTACTCTGATTTAATTTTGTTAATTTCCGCGGGGTATTAGAGGGGTGTTACAATAGTGGTATCAGAGCATAGTCGGTTGTTGTGACCAGAGTCTTAGTGTCAGTCTTTCTTGTGTATGCGATAAGTAATAGTTAACTTGTCGATACTTTTGTTCTGACTGAATTGTTTGTGATTTAAGCAGAACAATGGCTATAAGAGAGGAAGAAATGATGATGTTATCGCTGAGGCTCTTGGCATGATTGTTGGTGTGTTGGGAGGAAATGCCGTATGAATAGGGATTTGTGCTGATAGGCAACTGGGGAATTTTCAAAGGAACAATCCTCCATTGTTTAAAGGCACGTGGTCCTGAGGGTGCTCATAAATGGCTAAAGGAGATTGAGAGGATTTTCAGAGTCATCGATTATGCTGAGAATCTCAAGGTGAGGTATGGCACACATATGCTGTCTGAAGAAGCTGATGACTGGTGGATGGCAACCAGAGCTGAACTAGATTCTGATGGTATAGAAGTTACTTGGGCTGTGTTCAAGAGAGAATTTTTTAGAAGGTACTTCCCTGAGGATGTTAGGGGCAGAAAAGAAATTGAATTTCTGGAGCTGGTTCAAGGTAATATGACGGTACTAGAGTATGCTTCGAAGTTTGTTGAGTTTGCAAAGTACTATGTTCACTACAACAATGATGAAGCTAATGAGTTTTCCAAATGTGAAAAATTCGAGAATGGCCTTCATGATGAAATCAAGCAAGGCATTATATATTAGAGGATTCAGAGGTTTGTGGACTTAATGGACTGTAGCAGGATTGTTGAAGAGGATAACATCAAGCTGAAGTCATCTTACTCTCGCGAGTTAGTTGACAGAAAGGGTAAGAAGCTTATGGATAGAGGTAAGCCATATGGTAGAGGTAAGCCTGCTGATTGGAAGAAATCTAGTGGAGGAGATTCTAGTGCTCGTATCACATTCTATAATTGTGGTGAGATGGGACATCGTAGGCATGAATGCAAGCTTGATCAGAAAAAGTGTTTCAAGTGTGACCAAGTGGGCCATATTGCTGCTAACTGTAAGAAGAAGGTTGTGACTTGTTACAACTGTGGTGAAGAGGGTCACATTAGTCCAAATTGTACCAAGCCAAAGAAGAACCAATCAGGAGGAAAGGTTGTTGCTTTGACCGGGTCAGAGACTACTCTAGAGGATAGATTTATTAAAGGTACATGTTTCATTCATGGCACACCTTTAGTTACGATTCTTGATACTAGAGCAACTCATTCTTTTATTTCTTTGGATTGTGCTAAGAGGTTGAATTTAGAGATATCTGACATGAATGGAAGTATGGTTATTGACACTCCTGCGTTGGGTTCAGTAACTACTTCATCTGCCTGTTTGAATTGTCCGGTTGACATTTTTGGTAGGGAATTCGGGATTGACTTAGTGTGTCTTCCATTGAAACAACTTGATGTAATCCTGGGAATGAACTGGTTGGAATTCAACCGTGTTCATATCAACTGTTTTACAAAGACGGTAATTTTTCCTGAAGCTGTCAGTGTCGATGATCTGAACATGACAGCTAGATAAGCGAATGATGCTATTGAAGACGGTGCAACTGTATTTATGTTGTTTGCATTGATGGATTTGAAAGAAAAAGCGGCGAGTAGCGAACTACCTGTGGTATGTGAGTTTTTCCGGAAGATGTGAGTGAATTACCACTAGAAAGAGAAGTAGAATTTTCTATTGATTTGGTTCCGGGAACTAATCCAGTGTCGATGGCACCATATCGTATGCCGCCGTCTAAGTTGGTTGAAATGAAGAAGCAGTTGGAAGAATTGCTTTAGAATAAATTCATTCGTCCAAGTGTTATTCTGTGGGGTGCGCCTGTGTTACTAGTTGTCATACCCTAAAATTTGCCCGTCTTATTTCATCTTCAAGGGTTCAAGGCTCAATGGTTAAACTCAAGTCACTCTCTCCTAATCAAAGGTTCAAATCAGGGTTTTTTTAACTAAAAAGTCAACTCAACTTTGACTGGTCATAACTCTTGCATGGTTTGTCAGAAATTGTCCAACGAAAGCCTATTCTCAAGGAAATTTCATTCTCTACAACTTTGATGTTGGGCCCAAAATCAAGTAATGCACCATTTGGGAGATATGGACAAAAACATTATAGGTCCTCCAAAAAGGTCAACAAAAACACCTTTTAGGTCAAAGCTCATAACTGAGCATGGAAGATCCAATTGAGGTGAAAACAAAAATAGGTTTTAAAGGACTCTTTGAGCTTTCCAAAAAGTCCTAAAACATGGTCATAGGGCAAATAATAAGGGAGATATAAGGCTTAGAAGTTGGGCAATTTTGAAAGAAATATGTGAAACAAAAGTGGTTCAAAATGATTATTTTTGCAAATGGGCCTATTCTTTCATCACCCAAACTTGCTTATATGAGTATTAAGAAGCTCCAAACCCAAGCCCACGATTATTCGACTTTTATTATATTTTTAGTGAATATTTGTTTATTAAACATATAGTTTAAATCAAATAAATCAAGAAAATATGAAAGATATGATTTAGTCTTAACTTCTAATCATAATAATTCATCAAATATATCAATTTTTTAGATCAAATTCGTGACAAGGAGTTTGAGAAAAAGAAGACCAAGTTTTATCCAAGTTTGGAAAGTTTGGATGGTGATTTGCAATCAAGTGCAATTTCTCGATTCAAGGAGATTTGGACAAGAAAAATAACCTAAGGGAATAATATATAAACTAACAAACAATGGCAAAATGGGGGGGGGGTTCGGATTTTTGGCCTCCAATAAAGAGAACCGAGTGCAAAAATTTGGAAAAAAGTCAAAATCGAATTTGAAGAAGCAGGTTCATTCAAGGGGTTTTGAAGATTCATGCATATTCTTAGAGCATTGGTGAAGCTATTCCAGTCGTTAGCAGGTTTGGAAGCTCCCAGAATCGTTCATAAAAAGCCACGGTTTGCCCTTTCTTAAAATTCATCGATTGCGTTGATTCTGACATTGTAAATAGCTTTTGATTGTATATAATTGTTCATGGTGGTATTCTGATTGTTTCTGGATACTTAATTGGATCGGTGCGTATTTATTCGGTGTTATGCCATTGATGGTGCTTAGGGTTTTTTTAGGTTTTTTTCACACAGGGACAATTAAGTCGAATTGAGGGTGCTATTGAGATCGTATGATCCGTGCGAGTTCGTCCATGGCGTTGTTTTTCGTTGTCGTATCCGTATGAGGATTTCACAGGTTAACAGGTGTAATAGACAGGAGTTTTTGTAGCGTATCTGTCACATTCGCTGTAAAAAAAGGAATTACAGGTTCTGGTGGAAGGGATGACGACGTGTCGTCACATGGTTGGCGTGTTTGAAAAATCGCGGGCGTTTGGGGGCAGCATCTTCTATTTTCACTTATATTTGTTTCGAGTGTGTATATTAACAACATGGAAAGCTGGCAGAATTGGTAAGAAGTGCGCGTTGGTGGCTCAAGGGTAAGGGGATCGATCCCTGGCCCTTGCAGTTTATTTTTAATAATATTTCTTGGCAGATCTTGTGCGCTTCACTTGCAGAGTAGCACCATGGATCGCAGCACTCAGCCGTCAGATCAGCTGCTAAGTGGATCCAACGCATCAGAGATGAGGATGCGTACCATGAACACTCAATCCAGCCATATACAATCCAGTCCAGGTTTTTTCCATATATTTTTTCTTATTTTTATTATTTAGATTAAATATAAATTATGTTTAATTTATCTAATTTAATTTAGGATGTGAATGATATTATTAGGGTTAAAATTAGGATTAGGATTTAGAATTATTTAGGATCATCTCGATTTATTCGATTATGTCGATTATTCAACTTAATTAATTTTAATCAATTTTAATTAATATTAAATCACAAAAACCCTATAAAGGTTATAAATATGAGGGTTCGCCCAATCCCATTGCCCATTCGGCGAAACATTAACCTTCGATTAATCCTCTCCTCAACCCGACTAAATCTATTAGTCGCATTAGACGAGAGATAAAAATAATAAAACATTAACCTTTTTTTAATTCTCTTATCGACCCGACTAAATCTATTAGTCGCATTAGGCAAGAGATAAAAATATACAAATTTAAAACACATTTTATTTGCTGCCCGCGACGATTGAATCCATCGATCAGAGTAACCAGCAATACAATTTAATCTGTTAACTATAATGATCAAGCCTATTGATCATCGCGACTAACGGTGCCATATCAAATCAGGGTTGTACGCCCAAAACTTAAAACATTCAAAACACTTCAAATCAAACTACGGGTTTTCATCCTTACTCAAAACTACGATAGGCCATTCAAAAAGCCTTCAAACCTTATTAAATCCAAGGCGTACAACCCTGTGCCCGAACTACGTTGACTTTGATTCTCCATAAGGAGATACGTAGGCTCTTGGATAACCAAGGCGAGTCCCCCTCCCTAAAATCTCAATTTTCCCCTATTCAATTCTTTAGCTATTAAACCTCAATATTTTAGCCATAAACCTTTACCTTAGATTAAAAGCCAATAGGAAAGGGTTGAGGGTGCCTAACACCTTCCCTCGATATGATTATAATAACTTACCCTGAATCTCATAACTGCGTAGGGTTTTCTATTCGCCCTTCAGAATAGGTGGCGACTATAAGTCTTTATTTTTAGGGCAGGTTGCTACACTAGTGAAGAAGAAGGAGGGTTCGATGAGGCTGTGTGTGGATTACTGATAACTGAAAAAAGTGACTATCAAGAATCGGTATCCACTGCTGAGGATTGATGATTTGATGGATCAGCTGGTTGGGGCGTGTGTATTTAGTAAATTTGATCTGAGGTCTGGGTATCACCAAATTCGTGTGAAAGATAATGATATTCAGAATACTGCCTTTGGAACGAGGTATGGACATTATGAGTATTCGGTAATGCCGTTTGGAGTTACTAATGCACCTGGTATTTTTATGGAGTATATGAACAGGATTTTTCATCCTTATCTCGACAAGTTTGTAGTGGTGTTTATAGATGATATCCTGATATATTCTAAGAATGAAGAGGAGCATGCAGAACATCTCAGAACTGTGTTAGAGCATTTAAAAGAGAAGAAACTTTTTGCCAAGTTATCAAAGTGTGTTTTGGTTGGAGGAAGTCAGTTTTCTGGGACATGTGATTTCTAAGAATGGTATTGTTGTTGATCCTACAAAGATAGAAGCGGTATCTCAGTGGGAAGCTCTGATGTCAGTGTCAGAGATTCGTAGATTTCTTGGTGTGGAAGATTACTACAGGAAGTTTATATAGGGCTTTTAAAAATTAGCATTGCCGTTAACTAAATTAACCAGGAAGGGTTGGGATTTTATTTGGATGCAAAATGTGAAGAATGATTCCAAAGAGCTAAAGAGAAGGTTGACTAGTGCTCCTATCTTTATTCTGCCGAATCCGACAGAATCGTTTGTGGTTTACTGTGATGCGTCATTGATGGGATTAGGTGGTGTATTGATGCAGAATCAACAAGTGGTCGCTTATGCATCAAGACAACTCAAAGTGCATGAAAGGAATTATCCGACTCATGACTTAGAGTTAGCAGCTGTGGTTTTTGTTTTAAATTTGTGGAGACATTATTTGTATGGTTCAAGATTCGAGGTGTTTAGTGATCATAAGAGTCTGAGTATCTCTTCGATCAGAAGGAGCTGAACATGAGGCAGAGGAGGTGGTTAGAATTACTTAAAGATTATAATTTTGGTTTGAACTACCATCCTGGTAAGGCAAACATAGTTGTTGATGCATTGAGTAGGAAGACTTTGCATATGTCTATGCTAATGGTGAAGGAATTGGACTTGGTTGAACAATTCATAGACTTGAGTTTGGTGCTACCAAGATGTATCATGATTTGAAAAAGCTGTTTTGGTGGTCTGGAATGAAGAAAGAAATTGCTGAGTTTGTGTATTCTTGTTTAACGTGTCAGAAGTCATAAATTGAGCATTAGAAGCCATCTGGGTTTATGCAACTGATGTTTATTCCTGAGTGAAAGTGGGATAACATATCAATGGATTTTGTTTCTGGTTTGCCGAGAAGCTATCTAGGTCGTGGTAGACAGGTTGACGAAGTCTGCACATTTTATACCGGTAATAATGGATTATCCGATGGGGAAGCTGGCTCAGTTGTATATTGAGAAGATAGTTAGTCTACATGGTATTCCTTCAAGTATCGTGTTAGACCGAGATCCGAGGTTTACGTCGAAGTTATGGGAAGGTTTGCAGAAGGCTTTGGGTACTAAGCTAAGGTTGAGTTCTGCTTATAATCCACAGACGGATGGACAGACTGAGAGGACGATTCAGTTGTTGGAGGATTTGTTGCGTGCTTGTGTGCTAGAAAAAGGAGGTGCTTGGGATAGTTATCTTCCTTTGACTGAGTTTACCTACAACAATAGTTATCATTCGAGTATTGGTATGGCTCCGTTTGAGGCTTTGTATGGTAGGAGATGTAAGACGCCGTTGTGTTGGTACGAATCTGGTGAGAGTGTTGTGATCGGGCCAGAAATTGTACAACAGACTACAAAGAAGATTAAGATGATTCGGGAGAAGAGGAGGAAAATACTTGAGTTCCAATAGGAAGATCATGTGTTTATTAGAGTTACTCCTATGACGGGTATTGGTTTCGCTTTGAAGTCAAAGAAGTTGACTCCGCGTTTTATTGGACCATTCCAAATTTCTGAAAGAGTAGGGGAAGTGGCTTATCGTATTGCTTTGTCGCTGATGCTTGCAAACTTGCATGACGTATTTCATGTGTCTCAGTTGAGGAAATATATTTCGAATTTGTCCCATGTGATCCAAGTAGATGATGTACAAGTGAAAGACAACTTGACAATTGAGACTTTACCTGTGAGGATTGAAGATAGAAGGATGAATCAATTGCGTGGCAAAGAAATAGCTTTGGTCAGAGTAGCTTGGGGAGGACCGGCTGAGGGAAATGTTACCTGGGAGCTAGAGAGCCAGATGAAGGATTCGTATCCAGAACTCTTTACCTGAGGTATGTTTTCGAGGACAAAAACTCTTTTAGTGGGGGAGAGTTGTAACACCCGTATAATTTTAATTTTAATTTCATTTGCATATTGGATTAAATGATTAAAATTATTAAGTATTTTATGAAAATAATGGAAAAGAGGGTGGTTTATGGAAATTGGTCCATGTGTGAGATTAGTAAAAGAAGGGGTGTGTTGTAGTAAAGTTTTTACTAATTTTATTATTATTTTTCATAAAAAAATTAGAATTGGGAAAGAAAGGACAGAACGTGAAAAGAGAGACTTAAGGTTTGGGAACAAGAAGAACGTGAAGGAGAACTGAAGAAGGAGAGACCAAAGATCAAGAACTCTTGGCTAAGGTAAGAGGGGACTCTCCATTTAATCTATATTATCGTGTTGTGGATGACGATGTTGATTAGGAGTACTGTTTAGATCAATAGGTTCTATGTTCTGATTTTACTGTTTATTCATCATTAGGTTAAAATCTGCGACTGTTAATCCCTAATAACTGAGTAGAATTAGGTTGTGATGAGTAAAATTGAATATAGGGTCATATACTATTGATGTTGGATGAATCCTATGCTGTTTAGAATATGGAATTTCTAATTTGAGACCCAAATCGCAGGCTGTAACGAATGGATTCGCGAGGAAGACGAATGGGTAAGTCACAGTTTTTTGGAACTGTTGTCCATTCGCGTATGGTACGCGTAAGATACGCGTATGGGGGGTGGTACGCGTATGGTACGCTCCCCAATTGTGCATCAGAATGCACCTTCTGCTCTTACGCGTATGATACGCGTATGGTGACTAGCTGGTACGCATATGGCTTGCTAGTACGCGTACGTGTGTGTTTTGTGTGGAAAACTGGTTTTGTTCATACGCGTACGATACGCGTATGGTTCGTTTGTTGTGGATTTTTGGCTATGTTCGTACGCGTATGGCCAACGTGAGATACAAATTTTGCTGTTTTGTGAATTTTGAAAGTTTGACGACGGGTAACTTTTGAACTGATAATATGTATGAATTATTGATATATGATTTTATTGAATGATTTTAATGTATATATGAACATGCTTGTTAATGATGATGATGATGATGAAGAAGTGAGTATAAGATGATGTTGCTCATAGTATGATGATGAAAGTATGTTGTATATATGTATGCATGCGTTCATAATCATCGTTGAGGGCTGAATCCTAATTATGTGGGGATTTAGTGAAGAGTATAATTCCCATTGTGTGGAATTATACTGGAAGGGGCGTATCTTGAAGAGGTTAGATCGGTCGGTGGGTTTTCCCATTGATGATGTTGGTACCACATGCATAATGTCAGTTTCATACATATGCATGACTTTTATAACATGAGTAATATATGTTGCGTGATGACTTGATGATTGTGAATGTGTGACGATGATGTGTCTGAATATGAAACGATTGGGTGAATGATATAACTATAATATATTGTTGTTTATGATGCAATAATATTGGTTAATTGTGATGAGACTTGTCATACCCCAAATTTGTCCTACCCCTTTACTTCTAACTGGCTTAGGCTTTGCATTCATGTACATACATCACTTAGGTCATAATCCATACCCATGCATGCATACCATGGGTACTATTCAAAGGCTAGCAAGAGAAAACTTCATTGCAAAGAAGTTTGATCAGAGAATAAGAAAACAGAGGTATAATCATGTGGCTCTATGTTCATTAAAGTCCTTCTGGATTGGGGTGTCTCTCTGCTTCAAATCAGGGCATTGATTGAAGAGTGCAAGCTTGCAAATCGTCTGGTTCTTTAAATCAAGGTTTCTTTGACCAAAGTCAACCAGTTGACTTTCTGGTCAACATTTAATCAGGAATGGCTTCTATGTGTGGAAAACTTCTCATGCTGACCTTGTGGAGGTGTTTGTTCGACTGAAATTGATTGGAGGAGATTTAATCGGGAATTTCATCAATAGTCGGAAAAATCAAAACAGTTGACTTTTGGGTCAAGATCAGGAAATCATTCAAATATTGACTTTTGGTGGAAAATCGGTCAAGAAGAGTCGAGGAATGGATAAAATCGGGAGTTTGACAAAACTTGCCAAAAATTAAAAAAAATCAAAAAAGGAGAGTTGTTACACTTAGAGATTTTTTTGGCTCTTAAAAGTTTGATGAGCAGTCTACTTCACCATCAGTTTACACGTGTCAGAAGGCATTATTTCAGAAAATGTTCAACATCAATATTGTTCATCTCATGGAGATGAACAACTTTGTAGTTGAGTGTTTTTCCATTTGAAGCATGTTTTAAAAGATACAAAAGAGAGAAGTTTGAAGAAACACACTTGGTTCAAGACAAGTTGCTGGGCAAGTTTCTGGACACACGCAAACAATTTGACAAACACATGGTGTGCCACATTTGATTCCCGTTTTAGAGCATTAAAAGAACATTTTGTATCCAAACATGGTATGAATATCTTCCCCTCCATGTCCTTTACACAATTAACCAAGAATAAAATAAATTGAGTGGGTATTGAATGATCTATGAAGCTCCAAAGTCTCATCTTCATAAAGTCAATGTTACGCATCTGGCTGGGCATAAAATCTAGGTCACGCGAAGCATTTAATCAAGCATGAGGTGTGCCATTTTCAAATCAACTTGTGGGAAGTTTCAAGTACGTTTTTGATTCAAACTTAATACCATCGTGTTCTCCTCCATACCCACTTGCCAACAAGACTATTTTCAGGCAATTTGCTAGCTCGGACAGGAAATTAGAAGTTCATAAAGTGTGCTGCTCAAAAGTCATGAGGTTGACTAGCTGGGCACGGTTTTGCTTCAGCATGAGTGCATTTACGAACTATTGATTTCCACGCCATTTTTCTCATACTTATCAGCCTTGTATTAACACAAACTTAACATAAAAATGTACCATGATCTTCCACCTTTCCATTGACCTCCAGAGATTGACATTTGAGCAAAAAGGTATCAAGATATGGGTGGTTGAAGTTGGTACATTAGGTTGTTAACATACTGAGCATTTAGAAAAAAACCTACAACTAAAAGGTCAATGGAAAATGGGCTATCTCGAGGGTAATTTTCATAATAATACAAACATGATGTCCAAATCATCTCAATTGCAATCCTCATCTCCTCCATGTCAGCTTCATTATGATCCAAAGTTTGAGTGAAACGGCGGCTCGTGTTGGAAACGGGATGTAATCGAAGCTGGCTTCGCAAGTGTCTGGCAAGGCCTTGAAAAGATGTTGGCTAGAGGGATAGCATGGTTCTTGTGGCACCACAAAAGAAGGTCTGATCCACGTGCTACCTCATACAACCATGCAAAGCTCTGCGAACGAAAAGGCACGTGAAAAACCTTACCAAGTCCATAAACCCTTGCACACTAAGTTTGGAAAATAATCCACTACATGTTCACCACACCATGCATTCCCATACTCCCACCTATATAATCCAGAAAACTCTCCATAACACACACACACTCTCATTCTCTCATTTTCTGAAAAATCTCTCTCCTCTCAATCTCTTCTTCTCTCTCTCGATTCCTTCTCACTCTTCATACACTCTTCAAGAGTTTGTTACAAATTGTAACAAACTCTTCCACCTTCAACAAGCATCATCACCATAGCTTTCAACCCTCACCTACCATCACAACCTCCCTCCGCCACCACTACCAAGACTTGCAACCTCTATTCCTCTTCCCCACCATTGCACCACCGTCACCTACCTCTAATCAACACCACGCTCCGAAGTCAAGTATACCGTCCATTTTCAACGCCGTGGCTAGGAAGCTCAAGGAAGATTCGCCGCATACACGTCTCGCCTCTGAGTTTATTTCTCAGAGGCTCCGAATTGCGCCATCACGAGCCATTATCACGTCCAAGGAACAAGAAGAGGATTGCACCGTTCGTGAAGCTCTCTCTCTCTCTTCGCTTTGCTCCAAGACTTTTCAGGTAAGCCTTAAATCCATCTAACTTCCAAAAAGCATGATGGATCATTAGCACCTGTTTATGGAATTTGCGTGTTACGGTGTATGTGCATATGAATGATTCTTGTAGATCTTCGCCTTGCTCCAGATACGTGATGTTAATCTAGATTTGCTTGCGTTTTGTTACGATATTCTTGCTCTGCGTTTGAAAACGGTCTGATTCATATGTATGGCGTGCGTTTTGGTGGATATCGCTCATGATAGGACTTGCGTTTTACCTCAGTTCATGTGATAGGGATAGTTTTAGAGAAAATCAATGCTAGATCTGTGTTCAGAAGAGAAAACCGAGCTGAGCGATGGTGGTTTCTGTTATTTCTGGAAAAAACGATGCGCCTCCGCCGCGAGGCTCCCCGGAGAAGACGATCGGAGAAGTTCTCTGACGTCTGAGTTTTGTTTGGCTATTTGCATGGCTGAATGACGTGGCATATCCTTATTCGTCCCCGTTCCCATTTTATTTCATGTTTTATTCTCATGTCAATGATTAGAATGCTATGTGTCGAGTTCTAATTGGCTCGGATGGTATTTTGTCCTCTAGTAACTTAAATTCCATTGCACCAATTGACACCATGTTATCCTCATGTCACGTTATGATATCTTATTTCAACCATGGACCAACAAGGAATAAATGCATACTGCATAATAATAACAAAATAAATAACATGCTGATACAATAATGGTGAAAATAAATGAACAAATGGGTTAGTGTAGCGTTGGGCCACGAGGTTAATTGGGCCTGAGACTTTCAGAATCACACCCTTGCCTTACTAACACACCACCATCTCTTATAACTGGGCCTGAGCGTCCTTGTTTCTCGCACCACCTGTTTTAGGCCCGGTTTTGCTATAACAAAGTTTTAGTTCATTTGAAAAATGATGTTGCACCCCCTGAGTAGTGTAGTTCTAATTTTTGTCTTATTTTGTTTCTTTTGTAACTTTTAACTCATATTTCCCTTTTGACTCAAATAAAAAAAATGCATAAAATTTGTTCATAGACATTTTAGGTTGATTAAATAATTGTCACAATTTTGTTGATTGTTCTTAATTGTTTTAATCCTTTTAATAAATCTTTTTCTCCACAATATATGTGAATTTCCTTTGATTAATGCTTCCTTGTAAATAATTCTTCAATAGACTTAGGAATTGATTTCTAGTCTCGATTTTTGTATAGAATTAATAGATGCATGTGCGCTTGTGAATATCTTTTGTTTGCTATAGTTCTCAACTTTATTCGCATATTGATTTTCCTTTACCTATTCCATGTATAGTTTTTTGTTAATAAATTGTATAGTTTTTCATTTTAAATCCCTTGTATAGACAACTTAGACTAGAATTTAGATATAGTTCCATATTGCATTATTTTCCTTTTCAACTTTTAAAATACTTAATAAATATCGATGAAGATCATACCGTTACTATATCTCATTGTAGGAAAGAAATGATTGGGGCGTAGGCCCCGATGTACGTTCTTTCCTACTTAGCGGAGAAGAAATGATTGAGGTGTGAAGCTTCGATGTATTTCTTAACCGTTGCTTAGAGAAACGATCGTGGTGTAGGCCTCGGTGTGCATTCTCTAAGTACTCACAAAAGAACTCCTTTTTGTATTTCCTTTACCTAGCAGAGAAGAAATGATTGAGGTGTGAAGCCTCGATGTATTTCTTAACCGCTATTTAGAGAAACGATTGTGGCGTAGGCCTCGATGTGCATTCTCTAAATATGTAAAACAAAACTCTTTTTGGTATGATCTAAGTCACAAAGTTAAAATCCCCATAAAAAACACCAACCAAAAACACTTAAAACACTAATAAATGGTCAGATTTAAAGCAAAAGTAAGGAAGTGATGCGAGACCTTGTAGTGGGTTCACGTCATCATGGAATTACCCTAAAAGACACAAACCAATCATTTCTTTTTCTTTTGCCTCGTTGGCACCTAAGGGCACCGTTATTTCCGCTCGTACGCATCGTAGGCAATCCCTTATGCAAGAGCGCGAACGTTAACGCCGCCCACCTAAAAAACACAAAACAAACAGAAAATCGTGAGCCGAGCTACGGTAACTCTGATTCTTGAAAAGGATACGTAGGCAGCGGGGTAGGGCCCGTGCGAGTACAATTCTTTATTTTCCCTACGTTTTGCATTCATTCGCATATAGACATAGACATAGACATAGTACACACCCTTTAGATAGAAACAAACATAGGTGGATACCATCGAGTACGATGGGCGCGAGGGGTGCTAGCACCTTCCCCTCGTGTAACTGGCTCCCGTACCTTGATTCTCTGGTCGCAAGACCCTGTTCCTTCCTTTGTTAGGTTTTCTGATATTCCTTTCCCTTATGGGATAAATATATTAGTGGCGACTCTGTTCATTTTTCGCGAGCGTGCGACAGCTGGCGACTCTGCTGGGGATTACCTAAGCAAGTCGATCCTAGCCTTTGTTTGTTTCTTTTATTGGGTGTTTCTTTGTTTTGTTTATGTGCTTCCATTCTGTATATATGTTTGTATATCATGTCTATTTCCTGTTTGCATATCATGTTTACTTTCCGCATGCATCTGGACTATATTATGGGTCCCCGTGGGGGCCACATATTTTCTCTGCTTGCAGGTTGGGTGGGGATGATTCTATGAGGTAAAAGGCCCAATACACAGGCTATGAGTGCACTTTAGGTACCCTAGGATAGAGTGGGAGCATGGTTTGTCTCGAGGTGTACGTCTCGGGATGGATCATGTGACTACGAGCAGAGTAGTGGTTTCAAACGGAGGTATTATCATCACCCGCATCCGCGCTGTGATGATGCTTACCTTCGGGCGGACCGTATACTGCGTTTCATGACCTTACCCTGACCTAGATTCACCTGTGAGTGGGGAGGGATATACATGACAGGTACCGTTGGTGACTATTCTGCTCTGTTGGTTACTATTGTTCTTATGGCTGTGTGGCACCTATGCCGAACCTTTGACCTTATGACGTGTGATTCTGCTCAGAGATGACACAACAACTCTCTCATATTGGGAGAATCTCCATTGCATCATTTTCATCATAGCATATTTATTTTCCAAAGAAAAAAAAGAAAAGATGTAATGAAAAAAAAAAGAGAAAAAAAGAAAAATAGTATAATTTCTCATATGCATGCCATTTTTCAGGGTATCTGAGGTTATTACTTTTCATCCAGGATGGCTAACAACGTGACCGCTACCAGAGAAACTACAAGGCGTACTCACACTTACAGTTTCCATCGTGAGGGCATGACTCAGTTGGGGCAGTTGGGTGGATTGATTACTGGTCACAATAAAACAGTGTTCACTGAGAATTACGGCAACATCTTGACTCTTTTGTACTCACATGTCGACGAATGGGCTTTATCTACTCTTCTCCAGTTCTATGATCCTGACTTGCGTTGTTTCACCTTCTCAGGCTATCAGTTGGCTCCCACTCTCGAGGAGTACTCTCACTTTCTCAATATCAAGATTCAACACAAGGTTCCTTTCGTTTGTGTCCCAGAGAAGCCTGATTTGGACTACATTGCCAACGCTCTTTATTTGATCATAGGAGACGTTCATGGAAATTGGAAGAAGAATGGTAACACTCATGGTTTCTACATGAGTTTCTTGATTGAAAAGGCTCAAGAATTGGCTAACAAAAAGTTGTGGGAAGCTTTCAACGCCCTTCTGGCCGTTTTGATTTATGGGATCGTGATGTTCCCTAACATTCACAAGTTCGTTGATCTGGTCGCTATATGTCTTTTCGTGGATAAGAATCCGATCCCTACTTTGCTAGCCGATACGTACTATTCCATTCACTCTCGATATGGGAAAGGGGGAGCCATAAGAAATTGTTTGCCGTTGTTATACACCTGGTTTAAGTCCCACCTACCTACAAGTGGTCCTTTCATTACTTCTACTCAGAAATGGCCTCAAAGGATCATGGGGCTTACCGGAAATGACATTGTCTGGTGTCCCACTGGAATGGACGTGGAGAAAGTTATAACTAGCTGTGGTACTTTTGACAACGTTCCTCTCATAGGAACAAAAGGTGTTATCAATTATAATCCTAAGCTAGCGCTGCGTCAGTTGGGTTTTGCACTTGAAGACAAGCCTTTGGACAAAGAGATATTCGAATCCGTTTGCTTTGAAAAGGGAACCGATCCAAAGGGTCTAGAAAAAGTGAGGAGTCACTGGAATAGCATCCATACAAATGATCATATTTCTCTAGGTGAAAAGAATGCCGTTGCCAAACAAGCCTACACAGATTGGGTTGAAAATAGAGTTAAAGATCGCCTGTTGCCTTTCCCGAAGGTTAACCCATTGTACGAGCAACCACCTAAGATTCCAATTGCCACTATGCCTGCTGAGAATCGTATCCAGGTAGATATGGAATGTACCCAATTGCACGAAAAGAAGTCAGATGCGCAACCGAAACATTGTCTTGTGGACCAGAAAAGAGTTGAGTTGACACACGAAGCCAAAATGCTGAAGGGAGGATCTTCCAGAGTTCAAAAGAGGGCCAGAACGGAAAAAGGTGAAAGAGATACTACTGTTATTGTCGAGGATCACCAGAAGATCCTAAAAAGGGCCATGAAAGAGGCAGAAGAGAAACTCAAGCGAGAGTACCGAGAAGACTTGAAAGCTTATAAGCTCAAGATAGAAAGGGATGCTAGAGTTGAAGTGAAGAATCTGAAAAAGAAACTGGAAGAAGAGACCACTAAAAGAATGGCAATTGAGACTCAACTGAAAGGAAGTCACCTCCGTAATACTCGACTAACAGAAGAAAATGCCAAGCTCAGAGATCGAATGATGGGTATGGAGGACGTATCTGAGAAGGATTATCTCCCAGAATGCAAAGGATATGACGAACTCAGGGAGTGCTGCAAGAAGCTAGATGGGCATTTGTTTCGCAAAGATGAGGTGATTCAAAGCCTTCTTAAATGAAGAGATCGAGAAGCAACCAAGAAACTGTTTGATGAAACTAAGAAGTGGAGCGACGAGCACTTCAGACAAGGAGGACCTCTGTTTTATATTCAGATGGATTGATGTTTGAGTCTGTATGTTTCGACCACCACCAGACTTGTTGGATGGGGTCTTTTATTTCCCTTGTTGAACTATCTTGTTGATGTATGGCTTGCCCAAGTTTAAATTTTTGTTATGAATAAAAAGAACTAGTTTCTCTTGATACTTATCTTTTGTCACATTGTTAGCTATTCTGGATCAATATTAAACCTTGGATACTCTGAAAATGGCACATCACGTCATACGCACACATGCACTCATACATTCACATTATCACATTGCATTTTTCAGGTTATTGTACAAGAAACTAATTGGGGTCCCTTTCAGCAACAGATTTCTGCTTCAACAACAAAGCTGACTTCCTTACATCCTTACCGCACCAGAAACAACGAGAAGAGAATCATGGAACAATTTGAACATAATCAAGCTGCCCTCCGTAGGGATATGGATGTTATGGGGGAAAGAATGGCCCAACTTATGGAGACTCTCCATGCCGTTGTTCAAGGACAGGATGAACTCAGAAAGAGCGTCGCTAGTTTGGTCAAGGATGCTCCTACCACTTCTATCGACGGAGGGACGAAAACTAAAGAGACTCCTATTAATGAGACACTTAAAGAAGTGGACGACCACCATGAGGTTATTGATCTTGAACATGATCTCACTGCTGAGTTGACCGAGACTGCTAAGATGTACCAAGCTCTTGAAGAACGTCTTAAGGCTGTTGAGGTTGCTAAAACTTCAAGTTTCGACACCGCTGCTATGTGCTTGGTACCTGGGATTGTTATTCCCCCGAAGTTCAAGGTGCCAGATTTTGATAAGTACAAGGGAGTTACCTTCCCAGAGACTCACATTCGTTCCTACTGCCGTAAGATGGCCGCTCACGCTGAGAACGAACCTCTGCTTATGCATTTCTTCCAGGATAGTCTCACTGGAGCCCCGTTGGAGTGGTATATGAAACTCGAGAGGTCTAATGTCAGTACTTGGGGAGAACTTGTTGATGCCTTCTTGAAACAATACCACTACAATACTGCTATGGCTCCTAGCCGTGCCCAGCTGCAGAATATGTCACAGAAATCTGAAGAGTCCTTTAAGGAATACGCCCAGAGATGGCGTGAACTTGCTGCTCGAGTTCAACCTCCCTTATTGGACCGAGAATTGATTGATCTGTTTATGGGAACTCTGAAAGGGCCGTATCTTCAGTACATGGTTAGTAATACTTCTCCTTCCTTTTCGGATGTGGTCATCATTGGTGAGAGGGTTGAGAACTGTGTCAAAGCCAGTACCATTCAAGGTGTTACTAATCCTAGCACCTCAAGTGGTAATGGTAAGAAGCCGTATTCTGGGTTTGTGAAGAAGAAGGAAGGTGAAACTAGCACCGCTTCTGTTGACCAAGGCCGAGCTCCTACATATTCTGCTGTTCCACCTCCTTATTATCCGATGCCTTATGCTGTTCCTGGTCCATATGTCCCTCAAGCATATGCTGCTGCTCTTCCACAACCATGGATGGCACCCCAACAGCCTTTCGTACCACAACAACAAGCTGCTGCTCCTCAGAATCGTCAACGGAACCCTAGGCCTCAAGGTCAAAGGGGCCCGCAAAGAACAAGATTCCAAGATAGGCGTATCGATCCGGTTCCGATGTCATATGCTCAGCTTCTCCCTCAGTTGCTTGCTGGTCAATTGGTACAACTCCGTGAGCTTGGACCTCCACCTAGCCCTCTCCCTCCTGGTTATGATGTTAATGCTCGTTGTGAATTTCATTCAGGAGCCCCGGGCCATACTATTGAAAAGTGTAGAGCATTCAAGTTAAAGGTTCAGGATCTTCTTGATGACAAGCTTATCTCATTCACTCCTACTGGTCCCAACGTGCAGAATAACCCTATGCCTCCTCATGCTGGTGCGACCAATGCTATTGAGTTATGTGATGATCAGATCCAGGTGAATGATGTTAGTGAGGTTAAGATACCGCTAGCAACTATCAGAGAACATCTTTTGCAACAAAAGGTTTTGTGTGAGCTACATGACTACTGTTTGCAATGTTCTTCTAATCCTCAGGAGTGCGCTAGGTTGAGAGAAGAAATTCAAAAACTAATGGACGAAGGTGTTCTTAGAGTGGAAAGGGTCGTTCCTATTGAAGATGTGGCCATCCTAGAAATCCCTTACCATCCTGCTGAGGCGTCAAAAACTCAGAGCACGCCTTTGGCCATTCAAGCACCAAAGACCCCGCTGGTTATTCGTGCACCGAGTGCTCCATTCACCATTCGAGCTCCGAGAACTCCGATGGTTATTCAGGTTCCAAATGCTCCTGCAACTCCTTCAACCTCATCTCTCGTTCCCTCTCCTGGGAATGATTCTAAGGCTGTTCCTTGGAGTTATAATGCTGTGTATATTCGAGGGAAGAAGTATGATTGTCCTCCAGTGGGTAATTCGAGCATCACAAATATTGCTGGCACTGGTGGCATTACCCGTAGTGGTCGGATCTTTGCTGCCCCTCCTCCGCTTCCTAAAGAGACCAATAAGGACGCTAACGCACAAGCAAAGGGAAAGCAAGTTGTTGTCGACCCTCCTGTAACACGTAATGCACAAGATGCTGAGCAACTTCTGAGAATCATTAAGAAAAGTGACTACAAGGTGATTGATCAACTTGACCAAACCCAAGCTAAGATTTCTATCTTGTCCCTTTTGGTGCACTCGGAAGCTCATTGTGATGCTCTGATGAAAGTTCTGGCTTCCGCTCATGTGACTCAAGACATTACCGTGCCTCAGTTTGAAGGGGTTGTGACCAACATTGCTGCTGGTAACTGTTTGGGTTTTTGTGATGAAGAACTTCCACCCGAGGGTAGAGCACACAACAAAGCATTGCATATCTCCGTCAAGTGTCTGGATGCTGTGTTGTCTCGAGTTCTGATTGATACAGGTTCTTCTCTTAATGTGATGCCAAGGCCACTTTGTTTAAGCTGAGTATGGATGGGATTATGATGAGACCATGCACTATGAGTGTTAGAGCATTTGATGGTTCTAGAAGGTCCGTAGAAGGAGAAATTGATCTGCCTGTCTTGATTGGTCCTCACATGTTCTACATTGCCTTTTACGTTATGGATATAAACCCTTCGTACACTTGCCTCTTGGGTCGTCCTTGGATTAATGCTGCTGGAGCTGTGACATCTACTCTCCACCAGTGTTTGAAATTTGTTGTGAATGACAAGATCGTTGTGATCACTGGTGAAGAGGATCTGGTAATCAATAACCTGGCAACATACCGTTATGTGGAAGTGGAGGGAGAGATACAAGAGACACCCTTTCAAGCCTTAGAGATTGTGTCGGTCGACAAACTCCCTGTGGTCGAGGATAAGAGGGAACCTGGAGCACCCCTCTCATCCTTGAATGATGCTAAGGCTTTCTTAGAAGCTGGTGTTCCCCATGGTGCCTGGGGCAAGCTGATTGATGTCTATGAGAAGCGAGACAAGTATGGGCTTGGATACCAGCCATCCTCTTCTACTCAGCTCAGCACAACCCTCGGAAAGAAGGTGATCCCCCCGATTTCTCAAGTGTTCGTCAGTGCCAGTACTAGTTCTGGAAGTCAGGTTCTCGCCGTGGATGATGATGAAGAAGATCTCTCCAGATTCATTTGCCATGCTGCGCCTGGACAAGAACTCAACAATTGGACCATATTGGACATCCCTAGAGTCACTTTTGTGAAGATGTAATTTTCTTGTTTCGATAAATCATGTGCTTCGCCCCAAGCATTTTGATCACTTGTATAAAGGAAGGCCCCCCATGTGTTTCAATTTGTTTAATATTGAATGAAAATCATACTTTCGCATGCCATTACCGTTCCATTTCTTTCATTTTTACTTTAAAAACTTTTTCAAAATGGCAAAACTTTTCTTTTTCTTTTCCTTTATGTGTTGCATTCTAAGGCATAAATCATCCACCGTGCAGATCCGGCTCGAACTCCATCAAAAATGATAATGTTACACTTCCACGTTGTCATACCCCAAAATTTGCCCATGCTATTTTCCATACACTACTTTTCAAACAAATCAAACAAACAAACAAAGTGAGCTAAGCAATTAAGAGCCCATGGATAACCATGGATGCAAAGGGTGCCTTACACCTTCCCTTTGCATAATTTACCCCCCCGAACTCAAAATCTTTTAAAAGGTCTTTTCCTGTTCTTTTAGCCTTTCCTAAAACTGGATAAAATAAAAGTCGGTGGCGACTCTTGCTTTACCGCGACATTTTCGATTATAAAAAGTCAGTTCACCGAGTTACAGAACTGGCGACTCTGCTGGGGATATTTCGATTAAGAGGGGTTACCTTAAAATTTTAGGATTCATTTTAAATGTTTTCTATTGTTTGCTTTGTTTGTTTTATTTTTCAGGGGTGTTTTGGGAATTAACTGAAGGACGAATCCTATTCCCGGATTCAAGTACATCTAAGATAGGAAGTGGCATAGTCATGGCGACCTCCCTTGTGTATGCTTGGGATTGGTCAATATGAGAGTTCACGCTTAAGTTAGGCCTCCATGGGTGTTTGCATGCTTCTCTTGTATGAGGGAGGTTCGTGCCGATGTCTGTGGGTGAGTCGGAGCTTAAGGACCTTTAGTTACCTTTAACCCATCCTGACTTTTAGGAACGTAGTGGGGGGACTACTCTTGATGTATGTTGAGAGCATAGTCGCTACCCGATACTACAACTCAGATAGGTTCTTTCTCAAAGTATCATTGCATGGTATGTATGTATCATGTTCGAGGGTGCTTTAGGAGGGCTGACAATTCTGAGTCACTTGGTAGAACCCGTTGCTGAAATCTCCTTATCCATAGAAATATCCTTGGGAAGGACACCCGATCAGACTCCATGCAAGCCTTAAGCCAAAAATTGTGTGACTTGTGTGACTTGTTCGTGTTTACTACTAACCTTCATTTCCTCGCAGGTTTTATTGAAAGGACTTGTTTGTCCTTACTATCTCACGCTATGACTAATGAACTGCATTTGCATAACATCATGACATCATGACATCATTAGCATAAGATGATCAACTAACCCTTTCAAGGATCTTAGGAATTTAGGGCGCACAATTTCAGGTGCTCTTATCAAAGACTGAATTCCCGTCTAGGGGCAAGAGGATTTATTTTTCTCTGGCCACGTACCTTCCAATCCAGAGACTCGATACCTATCAAGGGGCAAGAGGATTTATTTTCCTCTAGCCATGTACCTTGAAATTCAGGAATATCCCGAATCAGAGGCTATGACCCACTCGATATGGTGAGCTTGATTCTCGAAGAAAGACGTTCAAAGACAAAAGTCAGATTTCTTCAAACGAAGAAGCGACCAAATCATTTTTAAAACGTTGCTAACTAAATTTCCAGAGATCCTTGAAAATAATTGCATCTGCATTCATAACATTGCATCACAGGTTTCCACCACAGGTTTCTCAATTCCCCGCTGTTTATTTCAGCATCATGAATCTCGAGCAATCAGTTAAAGACCTTCAAGCTCAGAATGCCCAATTTCAAGATCTGATCCTGAACCTATCCAAGGGGCAAGACGAGCTGAAAACCCTTCTGACTAAGAAGGAGAAAAAGACCAAGAAGCCCAAAGGAGTGATTAACCTAGGAAGAAGATTCAAGGGTCGTCCCAAGAAGGCTGCAGAAACAGTTCCTAAAGATGAGGAAGAGGAAGAGGAAGGAGATGATCTTAGTGTCAAGAACAATCAGGGAAGCCATGTAGGTTCTGATGGCCAGGAAGAAGAAGAAGAGGAAGATGAGTATCCTCAAGATGAGGATTATGCTGATGAGAAGTATAGACTACTAGAAGAGCGCCTGAGAAGCGTGGAAATTCAGAAGGTACCTGGGCTGGATTTTGAAGAACTAGGACTCGTTCCTGGGGTAGTTATTCCTCCAAAATTCAAAACTCCCGCCTTTGCTAAGTATGATGGAGTCTCTTGTCCAAAGATGCACTTGAGGTCTTATGTAAGAAAGATTCAGCCCTACACTGCTGATAAGAGGCTCTGGATCCATTTCTTCCAAGAGAGTTTATCTGGAACTCAACTCGAATGGTACTATCAACTGGAAAGTACCAACATCCGTACTTGGAAGATTTGGTTGTTGCTTTCTACCAGCAATACCAATACAATGCTGACCTCGCACCTACTCGCATACAACTACAAAGCATGTCTATGGGACCCAAGGAAAGTTTCAAGGAGTATGCTCAGAAATGGAGAGATCTAGCTGGAAGAGTCAAACCTTCCTTGACTGACAGGGAGTTGGTAGATACGTTCATGAATACACTGACTGGCCCTTTCTATAGTCATTTGCTGGGAAGTTCATCATCTGGATTCACCGAGCTTATACTGACTGGGGAACGTGTTGAAAGCGGCATCTGAAGCGGTAAAATTCAAGTGGATACATATTCTAATACCGCAAAGAAAGCGCACAATGAGAGGAATGAATCCAATACTGTGGGATCAGTCCTAGCCTATAATCAAGTGTTGGTACGACAAAAGGGCAACCAGCGTAAACAAGGCGCATCTAAAAGACAATTCACAATGATCGACATAACTTTGGCTGAAGCGTTACAACAGTTGCTGAAAGCAGGGTTGATTACTTTAAAGGATCCTCCTCTGAAGCCTAATACCGCGTCTCACCAATATAACCCTAATGCAAGGTGCGCTTATCACTCCGACAGCATTGGACATGACACTAATGATTGTTGGCCGCTGAAGAACAAAATCCAGGATATGATTGACACTGGAGAAATTGAGTTCGACTCTCCTACAACCATGCCTAATCACAATAAGAATGCTAATACTGTGGATGGCTAAAAGGGTGGACTTTAAGATCATTAGTTTTACTTTCAATTGCAATTTCTATTCTGTTTGTTTGAACATTCGAATTATGATAGACATTATATATTTTAATAATTATCATAAGTGCATTGCATATGTTTGTCTTGAATAAATTATTTCGCTATCACTCATTTTAAATCGCGTCTTTACTTTGCATATGTTTTGTGTTTATCCAACTCCTGCTAAGCTGTAAGCCTTTTGAGGGAGGATGACGAAAACGATACCGCAATCTCATACAGTATGCTTTTGAGCGGACTATGCTGACGATGTACAGGCATTGTTTCAAGTCCTAAACAGTGGAGATATAAGGATGTTAATCCCTCGTCAACCCCTTTGAGCCTAAGAGGTAGAAGTTTATTTCTTGTACTAATCAAAACCCTTGATCATAACCTGGGGCAGGGTAGTTCTCAGTTAATTTGGCTGTGCATTCTATTTTAAGAGAATCATTCAGTACACCTTTCAACAAAAGTTTCAAGCTCAATCGTTCATCCGCACACATCAAAGAAGTGTTGGAGACATCAATCAAAAGCCAACGATGGCTCATCAATCATTAAGCAAGGCAGTCAGTATCTTTCAAAAAAAAATGAAAAAACATATATACAAAGAAAAGCCTGCTAAGTCAAGAATCAAAAAAATGACTTAGGCAAAAACCAAGGCATCCCGCTGACTGTAAACTCAAAATAGACAGAAAGGTCAATCAATTCCTGAACAACACAATGTTGTGACTACCAAAAAGGAAGAAGTTACTGACATCTCAAAAGTTCTCTTTGCTTGTGAACCGTCATCATTATCAAAAGATACAAATCCAAAGGTCTCTTGGAACCTGAATGCATAAGTCGAATTAACTGAGATTAGGACTGAAGATCATCACGAAGAGGGGTGGGTACAATCAAATTTTGAGCCATTATCCTTTGTTTCTTAAACCGTGAACCAAGCCACGTTACAAACCTTAAAAGTCCTAACTAAAGCATGGTTAGCTCGAAAGAATACTGTCACCAAAAAAGGTATCCTGACTCCTTAAGGTTTACCACGAATGCTGAGTCGATATTTCGTTTTACGAGCATCATGTTTTTACAAACATCACACTTTTGCATCTCTTGTCCTAATGCTTTTCAAAAACTCAAGACAAACGTATGCATTGCATCTCATGAATTCATTATTAAACATATTTTGCTACATAATTTCAAATGTTAGCAACAAAAAGAATTTGCACCGCGTATAACTAATGACTCAAAGTTCTCCCGACAGACAAAAAACATTCCAAAAGCAACGTCTCCTATGTATACAATGGGCATGACACAGTTTACCAGTCGATCTGGGCAATCAGGTCAAGATTCCAAGAATCTCTCAAAAATACCAAACAATCAGAGGCATGCGCTCAAGTGGATCTGAAGCTACTTCCCGATCAGTCAGGGGCATCATATTAAGTACCAAGGGCATGTCACCCATAGTACACATCTCATAAAGTCCTCGCGAGGCGAATGTCTTCAAAATTCCCTAATAGCTGGGGCAAAGATATACAAGGCACATTCAACACTTCGATCAATACTCACCAGTGTTCCAATCAATGTAAGTCCAGGAATGGCAAGTGCTATAACCATTGGGGGCAATGTTTAAGACATCTGCATCTTCCTACAAAATCGATTACACAGGATTATATCCCCACAGAGTAATCATTAAGAAGATACTTTCAAATGTTCTCGTCCTAACAAAGACTTAGCTCCTCAACGGAATTCACGTCTTCAGCACTGCCGGTTCTCCGACACTTTGCTCTCCTCCAACATGGTCTATTCATCTCTCCTATCCCCAGTCAGGGTACATCAAGGATCAATCATTCAAATTGCTTTCATCCCCAAGTAGAAATCATAAATCCCCAGCTACACATCTTCAAAACAAGATCGAATATCCAAATCACAATGATACAGAGATTTATTTTCTCAGAACAACATCAGTCATACATCATATACATCACATACATATTCATACATGGCATGCATTACTTCATGATAAACATACGGGTTCCTCATTTATTTGGAGAGACTCGTCATATAATACATTCATCATGACATTGCATATTTCTAATTTTGATTTTAGGTTCCGCCTCGACAAGCGTTCCTCTCAGACATAATCGAGCTGAAGATTCGTTCTGACAAGCCTTTTACATTCCAAAACTTCATCAAATAACTTATCAACTCTAACAAGCAAATATTCTCTACCAGATATGGTCTAATGTATGACCCGTTCCAGTATTCTCAGTCAGATATGGTCTAATGTATGACTCGTTCTGACATTATCCTTCAGATATGGTTTAATGAATAACTCGTTCTGACATTCTCTATCAGATATGGTCTAATGTATGACTCGTTCCGGTATTCTCAGTAAGATATGGTCTAATGTATGACTCGTTCTGGCATTATCCTTCAGATATGGTTTAAATGAATAACTCGTTCTGACATTCTCTATCAGATATGGTCTAATGTATGACCCGTTCCGGTGTTCTCAATCAGATATGGTCTAATGTATAACTCGTTCTGGTGTTATCCTTCAGATATGGTTTAATGAATAACTCGTTCTGACATCCTTCATCAGATATGGTCTAATGTATGACTCGTTCTGGTGTTCTCCTTCAGATATGGTTTAGTGAATAACTCGTTCTGACATCCTTCATCAGATATGGTTTAATGCATGACTCGTTCTGACGTCCTCTATCATACATGGTCTAATGTGTGACCCGTTATGGTATTCTACTTACAAGATCTAATTCTATCATCACGAACGGCGTAGACACGATCAACTCACCAAAGTCTGAATTCTGTTACTACGAACAGAAATGACACAATTAACATTCAACAACCACTTCTCAACACTTCAAATTCAGATATAATCTAACGTATGATTCATTCTGACTTTCAAAACTTATCGAGACATATGGCATCTTTAAGCCCATCTCCGACAAAAGTCCCTACTTTAGCTAGGGCAAATTTCTTGGTATTCTAGTGTTCAATCATCTTCCACCTTCGGATACCGACTGGCGTACAACCCACTCTACATCCTCAGGTTTAAGATAATTGAACAGGGGCAGCTGTCATACCCCAAAATTTGCCCATGCTATTTTCCATACACTACTTTTCAAACAAATCAAACAAACAAACAAAGTGAGCTAAGCAATTAAGAGCCCATGGATAACCATGGATGCAAAGGGTGCCTTACACCTTCCCTTTGCATAATTTACCCCCCCGAACTCAAAATCTTTTAAAAGGTCTTTTCCTGTTCTTTTAGCCTTTCCTAAAATTGGATAAAATAAAAGTCGGTGGCGACTCTTGCTTTACCGCACATTTCGATTATAAAAAGTCAGTTCACCGAGTTACACACGTCTTGATATCTTTGAGAATCCAATTGACCAAGCTGATGAGGATAGTGGGGAAGATTGTGAAGTCCCTGAGGAATTGGCAAGACTTTTGAGACAAGAGGAGAAATCTATTCAGCCACATCAAGAAGCCATAGAAATCATCAACCTTGGTACAGAAGAAGCAAAAAGAGAGGTCAAGATAGGTGCCGCTTTGCAAAGTGATGTAAAGAGAAGGTTGATTGAGTTGCTTCGAGAGTATGTTGATATCTTCGCCTGGTCATATGAAGACATGCCTGGTTTAGACACGGATATAGTTATGCACAGGCTACCTCTCAAACCAGAATGTCCGCCTGTAAAGCAAAAACCACGAAGAACACGACCTGATATGGCTTTGAAAATCAAGGAAGAAGTTGAAAAACAGTTGAAGGCTGGTTTCTTACCTGTGTGTGAGTATCCTCCTTGGATTGCAAACATAGTACTTGTTCCTAAGAAGGACGGAAAGGTACGCATGTGTGTTGACTACCGAGATTCGAATAGGGCAATTCCGAAGGATGATTTCCCTCTGCCTCATATTGATGTGCTAGTCGACAACACTGCTCAATATTCGGTGTTCTCTTTCATGGATGGTTTTTCTGGCTATAATCAAATAAAGATGGCTCCTGAAGATATGACCAAGACTACCTTTACTACTCCGTGGGGTACGTATTGTTATAAGGTGATGCCTTTTGGTCTTAAGAATGCTGGTGCAACATATCAACGAGCAATTGTGACTCTCTTTCATGACATGATCCATAAAGAGATCGAGGTGTACGTCGATGATATGATTGCAAAATCCCAAATTGAGGAGGACCATTTGGTATATCTTGAGAAATTGTTTGCTCGTTTGCGAAAATTCAAGTTGAGGCTTAATCCAAACAAGTGCACTTTTGGAGTGCGATCGGGAAAGCTACTTGGATTCATTGTGAGTCAACGAGGGATTGAGGTTGACCCTGATAAAGTAAGAGCAATACAGAATATGCCAGCACCAAAGAATGAAAAAGAAGTTCGAGGGTTCCTTGGGAGATTGAATTATATAGCCAGGTTCATTTCTCATCTCACTGACACTTGTGAACCCATCTTTAAGTTGTTGCGCAAGAATCAAGATATCCGTTGGGATGATCATTGCCAAGAAGCCTTTGAAAAGATCAAACAGTACCTCCAAGAGCCACCAATCCTCATGCCTCCGGTTCCTGGAAGACCGCTTCTTATGTACCTAACTGTGCTTGAAGGATCTATGGGGTGTGTGCTGGGCCAACATGACGAGTCTGGTCGAAAAGAGTGCGCCATTTATTACCTGAGCAAAAAGTTTACCGATTGTGAATCCCGCTACTCACTACTCGAGAAAACTTGCTGTGGTTTGGTATGGGCTGCTCGCCGACTGAGGCAGTACATGCTGACTCACACCACTCTATTGATCTCCAAAATGGACCCGATAAAGTACATCTTTGAAAAACCGGCCCTTACAGGAAGATTAGCCCGGTGGCAAATGCTTTTATCAGAATACGATATCCAGTATGTCACACAGAAGGCCATCAAAGGGAGTGTCCTTGCAGATCATCTTGCTCATCAGCCATTAGAAGAGTATCAGTCAATGAAGTTTGACTTTCCTGATGAAGATATCATGAAACTCGATGATAATGAAGGACCCGAACCAGGAGAGCGATGGACTCTCACGTTCGATGGTGCATCAAATGCTATGGGCCATGGTATTGGGGCGGTTTTGACTTCTCCTCGTCAAACTCACATCCCTTTCACAGCTAGAATATGCTTTGATTGCACAAACAATGTCGCAGAATACGAAGCTTGCATAATGGGTCTTGAAGCAGCCATTGATATGAGGATCAAGATCCTTGAGGTTTATGGGGATTCTGCCTTGGTTATACATCAAGTGAGAGGCGATTGGGAGACAAGACACCCCAATTTAGTTCCTTATAAGGACTATATCTTGGAGTTGCTTCCCGCTTTCGAGGAAATCACTTTCAATCACATCCCCCGAGAGGAAAATCAATTGGCAGATGCTTTGGCTACTTTGGCGGCTATGTTCAGAGTTAGCTCCCCTAAAGAAATGCCGGACATAACGATCCTCCGTTACAAAGAACCTGCACATGCATTCCCTGCCCACTGTCTCACTACTGCAGATGTGTATGATGAAAAGCCATGGTATTACGACATCAAAAGGTATGTTGAGAAGCAAGAGTATCCCGAAGATGCTACGATTGGTGATAAGCGAACGCTTCGAAGGTTAGCATCCAAATTCTTCTTGTCAGGAGACGTCCTGTACAAAAGAAACTATGATTCAGTTTTGCTCAGATGCGTGGATAGACACGAAGCAGAATTGATCATGCGGGAAATTCATGAAGGATCTTTTGGAACTCATTCCAGTGGACATTCTATGGCCAAAAAGATCTTGCGAGCAGGGTATTATTGGATGACAATTGAAAGTGATTGTTATGTGTATGTGAAGAAATGTCACAAATGTCAGGTGTATGCTGACAGAATTCATGTTCCTCCAACTCCTCTGAATGTCCTGACGTCGCCTTGGCCCTTTGCTATGTGGGGCATAGACATGATTGGACGGATAGAGCCACAAGCTTCAAATGGACATAGATTTATTCTTGTTGCTATCGACTACTTCACCAAATGGGTTGAAGCTGCTTCTTACAAGAACGTAACCAAGCAAGTCGTTACTCGCTTCATCAAGAAAGAGATCATATGCCGATATGGGGTTCCAAACAAGATCATCACTGATAATGGGTCCAATCTTAATAACAAGATGATGGCAGAGTTGTGTGAAGAGTTCAAGATTGAACACCACAATTCATCACCCTATCGGCCAAAGATGAATGGCGCAGTCGAAGCTGCTAACAAGAATATAAAGAAGATCGTCCAGAAGATGGTCAGAACGTATAAAGACTGGCACGAAATGTTACCGTTTGCTTTACACGGCTATAGAACTTCTGTTCGTACTTCAACTGGGGCAACCCCCTTCTCTCTTGTTTACGGTATGGAGGCCGTACTGCCTGTCGAAGTGGAAATTCCTTCGTTGAGAGTCTTGATGGACGCCAAACTCGATGAAACAGCATGGGTTCAAACGAGGCTTGATCATCTCAATCTAATTGAGGAGAAACGCTTATCTGCTATCTGCCATGGCCAGTTGTACCAAAAGAGGATCAAGAAAGCGTATGACAAGAAGATTCGGCCTCGAGAATTCCACACAGGTGACCTAGTCGTAAGGAAGATCTTGCCAATTCATACCGATCCAAGGGGCAAATGGACTCCCAACTATGAGGGACCATACATTGTGAAGAAAGCATTTTCAGGTGGTGCTTTAATCTTGACAAAGATGGATGGGGAAGACGTTACACTCCCAGTCAATTCAGACTCAGTCAAAAAATACTACGCATAAAAGACCCGCTAGGTCGACGTACCTAGGCAAAAATAAGGGCATCCCGGCAAACCAAAAGGGTTTGGGCAAAAATTAGGGATAAAAAAAAAGAAAGAAGAATAACCCGCTAAGTTGAAAACCCGAAAGGGCGACTTAGGCAAAAAGGGGCCTCCCGCTGGATTGAAAACCCGAAAGGGCGATCCAGGCAAAAGTTAGGGATCAAAAGCGAGAGGCTGCAGTCTGAATATCTTTCACAAAGACCCCGATACGCCCTTGGCAGAACGGACAGATCAATCCAACCATTACCCTTCTGAAGCAAAGCATTGAGAGGATCGAGGATATGGGAATTGTAGCAATGTCAGTTTTAATGGAAATTCGAGCATTTCTCTTTGCCATTTTGCTTTTTGCATTATATTTTCCTTTCGCAACTACCTCATTTAGGAGTTGCTTCCTTGTACAGAAGCCTATTCATAGGCATTCCATCAATAAAATGATCTTTTGATAAGAAGTGTTCTTTCCTGCTTTTCATTTTTTTCGCATGCGAGGTGTGATTTAATTCGTTATTAAACATTGCATTGAAAACATGGGGAATAATAATCACAAAATCAAAACGAAACATGATGTTACATAAACATAAAAGTGCTCTAAGGGGCACCATTTGCATCCAAACGTTGTTTTCTGTGCAGGTTGCAGGTTCTAGTCGTCATCATCCCGCGTGAAAGTTCAAGCGTATAATTCATCAGTACTGGTAAGCACAAGACACCGGAAGAAATCCATGTCTCTCCCCTATACGGCAGACAAAGAAGTGTCCATCAGAACTCACGTTTCCCCAAGCAGTATAGGATGTAAGGAAAGTCGAGCAAAGTCACTTCCTCCCCAACAGAGTTATGTTCTAATCCTCCACACAGTTGCCAATCATCTTTGGCACTATGAGGTTTCCAACGCCCACCCACAATGGTGTCTCAAGATCACAAGCAACGGACCCCAATGATCCTACTCTTCTGTTCCACCAAGGGCCTTTATTTGGCACTCTCTGCATATAGAATCCATTGCATATAGCATCGCATCCTCGAAAGCGTAGCATATCCATTACAGTGGATCATTACGCCATAAAAACTCAAACATGTATACGGAACATAAGCCAGATAATAGGAGCCAATGTTGAATCAGAATAATGACCCATCCTCTCAAAGTTGTTACCTGTACAAACTTTGCCTGATATCTGCTATCATACTACAAACACTTTTAAGCTGTGGTGCCGATACGAGGTGTCTGCAACTCCTGACAAACGTCTGACACGAAGTCTTTCTGTTTCCCTCCTTCTGATGTCGAGGCGATGTTGAGTCGTAGGTCGCACGAGATCAATCCCCTTTTTCGTCTTAAAGGTCGTACGAGATCTTCTCTTGATGTTGAGTCATAGGTCGCACGAGATCTATCCCCTTTTCGTCCTGAAGGTCGTACGAGATCTTCTCTTGATGTTGAATCGTAGGTCGCACGAGATCTATCTCCTTTGGTCCTGTAGGTCGCACGAGATCTACTCTTCCCCCTGTTCTGAAGGTCGCACGAGGTCTTCTCCCGATGTCGAGTCGTAGATCGTACGAGATCTATATCTTCCTGTTTTCGAAAGTCGCACGAGGTCTTCTCCCAATGATAGGTCATAAGGTCGCACGAGATCTTTTCCTTACCTCTCCTGTTGTCGAGTCGATGTTGAGTCATAGATCGCACGAGATTTTCTCCCTTCTGTCCTGAAGATCGTACGAGATCTCCTCCTGATGTCTAGTCGATGTTGAGTCTTAGATCGCACGAGATCCCTTTTGTTTCAGTCCTGAAGATCGTACGAGATCTTTTCTTTCCACTCTTGTTGTCGAGTCGATGTTGAGTCGTAGATCGCACGAGATCTATTCCCTTCCAGTCGTTGTTTCATGTAACACCCCTTTTGGGAACCTTGTATTGGCACCTCAAGTTACGTTACAAGCTATCACCCTTCTTCCAATTACTCACTGTAAATATTTCCACCAGCAAAACAAATTCCTCTCTTTCCCCAGCAGATATCAAAACAAAAACAAAGAATAAAGATCACTCCATCTTTTCAGGACAAATTTCAGGTCTTTGATATTTAATCTTCTTCTACCTCGAATGTTCGAAAGGCTAACGCCAATCTCACCTTCAGGTTTAAGATAATTAAATAGGGGCAGCTGTCATACCCCAAATTTGTCCTACCCCTTTACTTCTAAGTGGCTTAGGCTTTGCATTCATGTACATACATCACTTAGGTCATAATCCATACCCATGCATGCATACCATGGGTACTATTCAAAGGCTAGCAAGAGAAAACTTCATTGCAAAGAAGTTTGATCAGAGAATAAGAAAACAGAGGTATAATCATGTGGCTCTATGTTCATTAAAGTCCTCCTGGATTGGGGTGTCTCTCTGCTTCAAATCAGGGCATTGATTGAAGAGTGCAAGCTTGCAAATCGTCTGGTTCTTTAAATCAAGGTTTCTTTGACCAAAGTCAACCAGTTGACTTTCTGGTCAACATTTAATCAGGAATGGCTTCTATGTGTGGAAAACTTCTCATGCTGACCTTGTGGAGGTGTTTGTTCGACTGGAATTGATTGGAGGAGATTTAATCGGGAATTTCATCAATAGTCGAAAAAATTAGAACAGTTGACTTTTGGGTCAAGATCAGGAAATCATTCAAATATTGACTTTTGGTGGAAAATCGGTCAAGAAAAGTCGAGGAATGGATAAAATCGGGAGTTTGACAAAACTTGCCAAAAATAAAAAAAATCAAAAAAGGAGAGTTGTTACACTTAGAGATTTTTTTGGCTCTTAAAAGTTTGATGAGCAGTCTACTTCACCATCAGTTTACACGTGTCAGAAGGCATTATTTCAGAAAATGTTCAACATCAATATTGTTCATCTCATGGAGATGAACAACTTTGTAGTTGAGTGTTTTTCCATTTGAAGCATGTTTTAAAAGATACAAAAGAGAGAAGTTTGAAGAAACACACTTGGTTCAAGACAAGTTGCTGGGCAAGTTTCTGGACACACGCAAACAATTTGACAAACACATGGTGTGCCACATTTGATTCCCGTTTTAGAGCATTAAAAGAACATTTTGTATCCAAACATGGTATGAATATCTTCCCCTCCATGTCCTCTACACAATTAACCAAGAATAAAATAAATTGAGTGGGTATTGAATGATCTATGAAGCTCCAAAGTCTCATCTTCATAAAGTCAAAGTTACGCATCTGGCTGGGCATAAAATCCAGGTCACGCGAAGCATTTAATCAAGCATGAGGTGTGCCATTTTCAAATCAACTTGTGGGAAGTTTCAAGTACGTTTTGGATTCAAACTTAATACCATCGTGTTCTCCTCCATACCCACTTGCCAACAAGACTATTTTCAGGCAATTTGCTAGCTCGGGCAGGAAATTAGAAGTTCATAAAGTGTGCTGCTCAAAAGTCACGAGGTTGACTAGCTGGGCACGGTTTTGCTTCAGCATGAGTGCAGTTACGAACTATTGATTTCCACGCCATTTTTCTCATACTTATCAGCCTTGTATTAACACAAACTTAACATAAAAAATGTACCATGATCTTCCACCTTTCCATTGACCTCCAGAGATTGACATTTGAACAAAAAGGTATCAAGATATGGGTGGTTGAAGTTGGTACATTAGGTTGTTAACATACTGAGCATTTAGAAAAAACCTACAACTAAAAGGTCAATGGAAAATGGGCTATCTCGAGGGTAATTTTCATAATAATACAAACATGATGTCCAAATCATCTCAATTGCAATCCTCATCTCCTCCATGTCAGCTTCATTATGATCCAAAGTTTGAGTGAAACGGCGGCTCGTGTTGGAAACGGGATGTAATCGAAGCTGGCTTCGCAAGTGTCTAGCAAGGCCTTGAAAAGATGTTGGCTAGAGGGATAGCATGGTTCTTGTAGCACCACAAAAGAAGGTCTGATCCACGAGCTACCTCATACAACCATGCAAAGCTCTGCGAACGAAAAGGCACGTGAAAAACCTTACCAAGTCCATAAACCCTTGCACACTAAGTTTGGAAAATAATCCACTACACGTTCACCACACCATGCATTCCCATACTCCCACCTATATAATCCAGAAAACTCTCCATAACACACACACACTCTCATTCTCTCATTTTCTGAAAAATCTCTCTCCTCTCAATCTCTTCTTCTCTCTCTCGATTCCTTCTCACTCTTCATACACTCTTCAAGAGTTTGTTACAAATTGTAACAAACTCTTCCACCTTCAACAAGCATCATCACCATAGCTTTCAACCCTCACCTACCATCACAACCTCCCTCCGCCACCACTACCAAGACCTGCAACCTCTAGTCCTCTTCCCCACCATTGCACCACCGTCACCTACCTCTAATCAACACCACGCTCCGAAGTCAAGTATACCGTCCATTTTCAACGCCGTGGCTAGGAAGCTCAAGGAAGATTCGCCGCATACACGTCTCGCCTCTGAGTTTATTTCTCAGAGGCTCCGAATTGCGCCATCACGAGCCATTATCACGTCCAAGGAACAAGAAGAGGATTGCACCGTTCGTGAAGCTCTCTCTCTCTTCGCTTTGCTCCAAGACTTTTCAGGTAAGCCTTAAATCCATCTAACTTCCAAAAAGCATAATGGATCATTAGCACCTGTTTATGGAATTTGCGTGTTACGGTGTATGTGCATATGAATGATTCTTGTAGATCTTCGCCTTGCTCCAGATACATGATGTTAATCTAGATTTGCTTGCGTTTTGTTACGATATTCTTGCTCTGCGTTTGAAAACGGTCTGATTCGTATGTATGGCGTGCGTTTTGGTGGATATCGCTCATGATAGGACTTGCGTTTTACCTCAGTTCATGTGATAGGGATAGTTTTAGAGAAAATCAATGCTAGATCTGTGTTCAGAAGAGAAAACCAAGCTGAGCGATGGTGGTTTCTGTTATTTCTGGAAAAAACGATGCGCCTCCGCCGCGAGGCTCCCCGGAGAAGACGATCGGAGAAGTTCTCTAACGTCTGAGTTTTGTTTGGCTATTTGCATGGCTGAATGACGTGGCATACCCTTATTCGTCCCCGTTCCCATTTTATTTCATGTTTTATTCTCATGTCAATGATTAGAATGCTATGTGTCGAGTTCTAATTGGCTCGGATGGTATTTTGTCCTCTAGTAACTTAAATTCCATTGCACCAATTGACACCATGTTATCCTCATGTCACGTTATGATATCTTATTTCAACCATGGACCAACAAGGAATAAATGCATACTGCATAATAATAACAAAATAAATAACATGCTGATACAATAATGGTGAAAATAAATGAACAAATGGGTTAGTGTAGCGTTGGGCCACGAGGTTAATTGGGCCTGAGACTTTCAGAATCACACCCTTGCCTTACTAACACACCACCATCTCTTATAACTGGGCCTGAGCGTCCTTGTTTCTCGCACCACCTGTTTTAGGCCCGGTTTTGCTATAACAAAGTTTTAGTTCATTTGAAAAATGATGTTGCACCCCCTGAGTAGTGTAGTTCTAATTTTTGTCTTATTTTGTTTCTTTTGTAACTTTTAACTCATATTTCCCTTTTGACTCAAATAAAAAAAATGCATAAAATTTGTTCATAGACATTTTAGGTTGATTAAATAATTGTCACAATTTTGTTGATTGTTCTTAATTGTTTTAATCCTTTTAATAAATATTTTTCTCCACAATATATGTGAGTTTCCTTTGATTAATGCTTCCTTGTAAATAATTCTTCAATAGACTTAGGAATTGATTTCTAGTCTCGATTTTTGTATAGAATTAATAGATGCATGTGCGCTTGTGAATATCTCTTGTTTGCTATAGTTCTCAACTTTATTCGCATATTGATTTTCCTTTACCTATTCCATGTATAGTTTTTTGTTAATAAATTGTATAGTTTTTCATTTTAAATCCCTTGTATAGACAACTTAGACTAGAATTTAGATATAGTTCCCTATTGCATTATTTTCCTTTTCAACTTTTAAAATACTTAATAAATATCGATGAAGATCATACCGTTACTATATCTCATAGTAGGAAAGAAATGATTGGGGCGTAGGCCCCGATGTACGTTCTTTCGTACTTAGCGGAGAAGAAATGATTGAGGTGTGAAGCTTCGATGTATTTCTTAACCGTTGCTTAGAGAAACGATCGTGGTGTAGGCCTCGGTGTGCATTCTCTAAGTACTCACAAAAGAACTCCTTTTTGTATTTCCTTTACCTAGCAGAGAAGAAATGATTGAGGTGTGAAGCCTCGATGTATTTCTTAACCGCTATTTAGAGAAACGATTGTGGCGTAGGCCTCGATGTGCATTCTCTAAATATGTAAAACAAAACTCTTTTTGGTATGATCTAAGTCACAAAGTTAAAATCCCCATAAAAAACACCAACCAAAAACACTTAAAACACTAATAAATGGTCAGATTTAAAGCAAAAGTAAGGAAGTGATGCGAGACCTTGTAGTGGGTTCTCGTCATCATGGAATTACCCTAAAAGACACAAACCAATCATTTCTTTTTCTTTTGCCTCGTTGGCACCTAAGGGCACCGTTATTTCCGCTCGTACGCATCGTAGGCAATCCCTTATGCAAGAGCGCGAACGTTAACGCCGCCCACCTAAAAAACACAAAACAAACAGAAAATCGTGAGCCGAGCTACGGTAACTCTGATTCCTGAAAAGGATACGTAGGCAGCGGGGTAGGGCCCGTGCGAGTACAATTCTTTATTTTCCCTACGTTTTGCATTCATTCGCATATAGACATAGACATAGACATAATACACACCCTTTAGATAGAAACAAACATAGGTGGATACCATCGAGTACGATGGGCGCGAGGGGTGCTAGCACCTTCCCCTCGTGTAACTGGCTCCCGTACCTTGATTCTCTGGTCGCAAGACCCTGTTCCTTCCTTTGTTAGGTTTTCTGATATTCCTTTCCCTTATGGGATAAATATATTAGTGGCGACTCTGTTCATTTTTCGCGAGCGTGCGACAAGACTCACCCTTACTTGTTGTCATTTTCAGATTGAGGATAGCGGCTGACTTGGTGAGGATTAGCTCATAAGTCGATCTAGTATTTAGCCTCAGATGTCATGCTCTGATAGATGAAAAACTGGGAACGCGATGTTTTGAGTTCTAGATGATAACTCTATTTGTTTACTTCCTATTTTGAAGTTTGGTACATTAAGGATGTGATGTTGATTCGACGATTTAATTCCGCTGTGTAGATATGATTTTTACATTTATGTGTTATAATCAGATGTTCTTGGTGAATGCATGACATATGACAAATGAGGTTTATTTTATTACGAATTATGACACCCTTGTTGCATGTTACTCTGATTTAATTTTGTTAATTGTCGCGGGGTATTAGAGGGGTGTTATAGTGAGTGTGTGAAAGTATGTTGGATTCAGTTATTTAATCTTGAGTTAAGTTAGCTAGCGCTCAATTGATTAGTTTTGCCATACAATCCTATTAGTCATACATCTAAGCATTGTATATACAGTTTATAAGGCGCGGAAAGTAAAAAGAGAAAGTAAATCCTACGCTATTACAGGGCTTCGGGGCAAATACATAATAGGAGGTGCGAAAAGATAAAATTCTAATTTAGTTATTATAAACCCAAATGAAAATTAAAGCGCAAAAAATAAATTAATGCACAATATTAAATACAAAACTGCTAATAGCAGCAAAAGCCCAAGTGTGGTACCTCGCAATCAAAATAAAAGGTTAGTAATAAACACAAAATGATGTATAATAAAATAATAAAAATACTTACAAATTAATAAAAGAAAACATAACATTGAATATTAAATTATGAAGAATGGTTAAAATGTTTTTTTGGTTTTTATATTTCTAATAAACCAATTTAAATTTCCTAACAAAAATGCAATTAAATATTTGTGTTTCTTTTATTGAAAGGAAAAAATATATTAAAAGGAGAACAACAAAACCTGATATGTCATTAGTGGGGGGCGCCCCATTTGATTCCATTGGCCAAATTATCGACCACTCAGTCGTTGACATGTGGCTGCTCTGTAGGAGATCCGATCAACATGTGGTGTTGGAGAGCGGTGGTCCGATGGGCCTTCTTCTTCAATTCTCCTTTTCTGCACAAAAAATAAATCCCAAAAATTGTATTGTTAGTTTTGTTGTTGTTGTTGTTGTGAAATACATATACAAATTGTTTGAAAGATGTATGATGATGATGATGATGATAGTTTTTGTTTCGGCAGTGACTAAATCGTAAAAAGAACAAGGTGTTCTTGACTTGTTAGAAAAAATTGTTTTCTTTTGTGACGGTTCGGGTTTGGTCCGATTTTGGCTCTGGTGTTGTTCTGAATGTTGCTGGTGTATATTAATTACAAAGGATATGATGACAAATACATGTTATAACTTATGTTAGAAAAAAAGGGAAAAACTAGTATAATATTAGTGACAATAAGATGCCAATGAATAATTAGTAGTGGGTGGAACTGTTAATAAAATTATAGAATTAAAACGAAAGCATCAGACGTTCATCATTTGGTCAAAACAAACAAAAATAAAATAAAAAGGGGCCTCATATGTTAATCATCGGCCAAAAAACACTTAGAAAGTTTGAAGAGTTTTAAAAAAGGTTTTTTCCTTGTGAGAATATCAGTGAGAAAGTTTGAAGAATTGTCAGTGATTGTTGATGAAAAGAGAGGGTAGAGAGTGCCTATATTTAGACTGAGAATTAGGTTAAAACCACTCCTAAAAATGAAATGATCCAACCCAAAGGCCCATGGACCTTCCTTGATGACCAAGATTAAGAACCTGAACGTACTTGTGTCCAGGTGCAAAAAAAAGATCAAAAAATAGTTAAATAAAACATAGAAATGCACCAAGTGGGATTTGTACCCGTGATGTTCTGTTTGAAAACCTTCATTCTTACCAGATGTGCTATGTTATTTATTGAGAAATAAAAAGCCAATTGAAAGTATATGAAGCATAGACAAACATTTTTCTATTTATTAAAATCAACTATCAAGCATTTACTAAGAAATTGCCCAAACTACCTAAACTACCATTCCCTCAAAAATATTTTACACTACACTTTAGAGATTATGGTAAATAACAAAATAACCCTTTTCAACTATTCTAATTTCATGCACCAATTGTCAATCTCTCATTGGTCCAAATTGAAAAACTCTTTTTCCCACCATAAACTACTTTCTCTTTTATCTTTCTCTTTTCTGACTCTCTTTTCTCCGTCTTCTCCTCCGAGAGAAACCCTAATTTCTCTTCGGCTACCCGAGCCCTTATCTTTCACACTTTCTCTCATTTCAATCGCTCCATTTCTCTCTCTGAAACCAACTTACACTTCTATCGTTTATTCCAAATCTTGAAGCTACTATTGCTCTGAGGTGAAATAATTGTTCAAGAAGCTTGAAATTCAACCACTGGTCTTCAAAATGGATGAAATGGGTATTTCAAATTCAAACCCTAACTATTGCTTGTGAAATCGTCACACTCTCTCGTCACCTGCATTTACGGGGTAATTATCTCTCTCGTCACCTCACTTCCTTTTTCCAGATCCAGCTTCTGGATCCGAATTCGTCTATTTGATGTATGTTTATCTTAATTGATTTTATATTTCATGTAAGGTCCATAATTGCAGAAGTTCCTAAAAATATTCATTGGCCAATTCATTGTCCCAAATGTATTTGTTGGTAAGCAATCACTCTAAAAAATGCACGATTCAGTGGTGAACGTTTGTCCATTTCATTTCTCTTACTCGACTGTATTTTTTCAGATCCAGTTTTTCGGTGTCACGGTGTGAAGATGTTCATGTTTATTTCCTTCTTCCAGATCCAGTTTCTTCCCTTTTGATATATAATTTGAGAATGCAAACGTTACACTTTCTGGTGAGCCTTCAAGTGTTAAAAATGAGTTTATGAGTTTATTAGTTAAAATGAGTTTATGGGGTAAAATGAGTTTATGAGGTAAATCACTTTCTACATTAATTCAAAAAGTTTGGATTAGCTATTAACTTGCATGAGGTTCCTAATTAAAATGAAATTATGGTTTTCTTCTAATTGAAATTTACAATCTTCTTTTTTTGGTTGATATTTTCTATTAGATGCTTACTAGGATTTTAGATAACTGGATATGTTTTTATGTATTTTTTTCTCCCAACTGATACTCTACTGGAACTTTTTGAATTGTTGGCATTTGGACCTCCTCCATGTTTATACAATCACTGTCATTGGTTTTTAAGATCCCTCTAAGTCTAAAGGTTTTCGTGATAATACACGTGTAACTATTAACTATTAGGCTACTGCACTGGTATATATCGTTATAGTTACAACTACTACTATTTTTGTATGAGTACTGTGTAACAAACTTGAGTGACTTCTAATTTTTTTTGAATAGATACATTAATGCACACTTTTAGTCAATGCTTTCTGATTCTATGCCTTCTAATCACAATAATTCTTTTCTGTCACTTTCTCTCTGGGTAACTGATTCACAAATTTTTTTGGCTTAAAAGCACACACTTCATGTCTTGACTACTTGCTAGCATCCATTTTGTTTGATTGGGTTATGTGTTAGAATTTTTCAAAGAACTTAAAATTACAAGTGCAATGGTGTTATGTAGTTGTAGATTTAGATTATAAAGGTTCTTAGTTTCCAACTGTGTTTTCATATATTTATAAGTATTGTTTGTTTTTTAGTCTTTGACAGAAGACTATATAATTTTAGTTGTGTGGTTTTATGAAAAAGTTCTCTGGGTAACTGATTCACAAATTTTTTTGGCTTAAAAGCACACACTTCATGTCTTGACTACTTGCTAGCATCCATTTTTGTTTGATTGGGTTATGTGTTAGAATTTTTCAAAGAACTTAAAATTACAAGTGCAATGGTGTTATGTAGTTGTAGATTTAGATTATGAAGGTTCTTAGTTTCCAACTGTGTTTTCATATATTTATAAGTATTGTTTGTTTTTTAGTCTTTGACAGAAGACTATATAATTTTAGTTGTGTGGTTTTATGCATTTCAGCCATGAAAAAGTTCTACCTATGGGAGTTTGTGAATGCTTTTCTTTATGAAGTCATTCATTCATTGTTTTTAAAAAGTACTACATGATATTTCTTAATCTAGGAATGCATATGCTTACAATGTCATTTTATGTAACTTGCATACCATCTTTGAGTCTATTTGACAATTAGTTTAATTATTGGTGCAACAGGCCCAACAGAAAACTTTGCAGCCTGTTTTACAAGAAATGAAGTTAATGATAAATGCATTAAGAAGATTTGAAGGTAATTGGGTGTTTCTATTTGATATATTGGCTTGACATGAGAGGATATTATTTGATATTTTTTCAAATGGATCTTGATCTTAGTTTGTCATAGGCAAGATGTAAATGATGTGCTTACTACTATTAGAAGGATAACTTTGGTGGATGCTTTGGCACAGTAGATTCAGAATCCCAGTGATGCTAAATTCTATAAGCCTTGGTGGTGTTTTTGGTCTGTATGCAGTCGTGTGCTTCATTGCTTGGGTTTTTGTCTTCTTGAAAGTTCTAGAAACCAAAGGCATGCCACTGGAAGTGATCATTAAGTTCTTCTCCGTCGGAGCAAAACAGGCTGAGGCAACCAATCATAATTGACTAAAGGGTATGATAAATTGGGAGTTTTGATCATCGAGTTCTTCTCTGTCAGAGCAAAACAGGCTGAGGCAACCAATCATAACTGACTGAAGGGTATGATAAATTGGGAGTTTTGATTGTACCTTTCAATTGTTTTCAATCTACAGTTTTGTTATATTTTTTTTTTACCTTTTCAGTTTATCTTTTCTTTTAATCTCTTATTTCTGTGGGCTGAGATAAAGAAACATGAAAATCTGTTTCTATAAAAAATGTTAATTTTTCTGATTTATTTATGGGAATATAGTTATCTTCATTCAAATGAGAAATTATTTCATGATGTTTTTTGGGGAACTGACCTGCTTTATTCACTGAATTTACTGAATGTATGAAAAGGTCTTAACGAAAGATCTTAATGAACACTACAAGTGTTTGGAAAATAGCTATGGGTACTATAAGTCGGGTCTACTTTCTTGATCTTTGGAGAAGTAGTTCTACCATAGTTGTTATAATTGTTCTAGTTTTCATCATCTTTAACTTTTGTCGCGCTGCTCATCTAATGTTTTAGTTACTTCAGAAATATATGCAATGAATAGTTAGACAAAGGATAAAGTCACAATCCCTTGATTCAGATAAAGTCACAATCCCTTGATTCATGCACGACCATTACTCCTTTTGATTCTATCATTACTATTATAATAACACTTTAATAGTCTTTAATAGAATTATTCTATTTTGAATCAATGTAATTATTGTCTGCATAATTTTAGGATCAAGTTGATTCATTCTTATGTATATTTAAAGGCTGTATGTGAATGAATACAATATACGATTCTTGATCATTTTTAACTTGGTATCAGAGCGCTTAAGCTTGAAGGCTCTCGATCCAATTCAACCATGTCATCCGTTGCAGATACAAAACACAAAAATGACCTTCCTTCAACTGTTTCTGTCAAGCTGGACAGAGATAATTATCCCTTGTGGAAGTCATTGGTTCTGTCAGTCATTAGAGGTTGCAGGTTCGATTGCTACATGTTGGGAACCAAAGAATGCCCTGAAAAATTCATCACCAATAAAGACAAAGGCAGCAAGCAGACAAATCCAGAATTTGAAGAATGGCAAGCAAAAGATCAGAAACTGTTAGGATGGCTGCTAAACTCCATGACAGTAGACATTGCCACACAACTGCTTCATAGTGAAACATCCAAGCAATTATGGGATGAAGCACAAAGCCTTGTTGGTGCACACACGAAGTCTCGCATCATGTACCTCAAAATCTGAATTTCACGGCACTCGGAAAGGAGAGCTTAAGATGGAAGAATATCTTGTAAAAATGAAGAGTCTTACTGACAAAATGAAGCTTGCAGGTGCACCTATGTCAAACTCTGATTTGATGATTCAAACACTCAATGGCTTGGACTCTGGCTATAACCTAGTAGTTGTCAAACTATCTAATCTGATCAACCTCAGTTAGGTTGATCTACAGGCACAACTCCTAACGTTTGAAAGAAGGTTGGAGCAGTCGAACAACCTTACCACTCTCACATTGGACGCATCTGTTAACTTTGCAAACAAGACTGATTTTAGAGGCAACAAGTTCCTCACACGTGGAAATTGGAGAGGATTAAAGTTCAGAGGCATGAGAGGTGGCAGAGGAAGAGGAAGAACATCCAAACCAATCTGCTAGGTATGCACCAAAGTTGGTCACACTGCTGTACAATGTTACTCTCATTTTGACAAGTCCTACTCAGGCACTAACCAATCAGCAGAAGGAACAAATAGTAGTGCATTCATAGCTTCACCCTATAATGGACAAGATTATGAATGGTACTTTGACAGTGGTGCCAGCAATCATGTGATTCACCAAACTGACAAGCTTCAAGATCTCACTGAGCATAAAGGTAAGAATTCCCTACTGGTTGGTAAATGGTGACAAGTTAAAAATTGTTGCTTCAGGTTCAACCAAACTTGAAAACCTAAACCTGCATGATGTCTTATATGTACCTAAAATTACTAAAAATTTAGTGAGTGTGTTTAAGCTAACTGCTGACAACAACACTATTGTTGAATTTGATGTTGATTGTTACTTTGTGAAGGACAAACAGACAGGGAAGGCTCTTCTAAGAGGGAGACTTAAGGAAGGTCTATATCAAGTGTCAAATGCCAGCCCCCAATCAAATAAAGACTCATGTACCTACATGTCTGTCAAAGAGAGTTGGCACAGGAAGCTTGGGCACCATAACAATAAAGTCCTAGATAGAGTGTTGAAACATTGTAATGTGAAGACCTCTGTTAGAACAAGATTTGTTCTTATCAATTATCTTAGTTTTGATGATAACAATAATATGAATTTTGCTTAAGATAATATGGTACTCTAATCCAATGCAATTTCCCTTTCAGGAAATATATAAAGAGTACGCATAATTCAGCGCTCAGAAGATGTGTCTCAAATGGTTCAGCATGCAACATCAGAACATGGTCTGGCAAGACATCAGAAGATGGTCGAAGCAGAATCAGAACATGGGTCTATGGAAGCATCAGAAGAACATGAGATCAGAAGCACTGAAAATCAGAAGATGGTATCACGCTCAGAAGCACTTCAAGGTCAGAAGATCAGAAGATGCTGTGCACCAAGCTGTTTGACTCTGATGATATTCAAACGTCGTATTCACAAACATCAGATCAGAAGGAAGTACACGTGGCAGACTACGCTGACTGACAAAAGGAACGTTAAAGCTACTAAAGGCTACGTCAGTAGACACAGCGTGAACAAGGCTCGAGGTAGTTGACAAAAGCGTATAACATTAAATGCAAAGCTGTACGGAACACGCAAAGCATTAAATGCATTCAACGGTCATCTTCTCAACGCCTATAAATATGAAGTTCTGATGAGAAGCAAAAAAAACGATTCTGCACAAAATCAACTTATATCAAACTTGCTGAAACGCTGTTCAAATCTAAACTCAGAATCTTCATCTTCATCAAAGCTCACTACATTGCTGTTGTAATATCTTAGTGAGATTAAGCTTAAACTGTAAGAGAAATATCACAGTTGTGATTATCGCTTTTAAGAAGCATTTGTAAACTCTTGAATTGATTACATTAAGTTGTAAGGAACTAGAGTGATCGGTTGATCAGTATACTCTAGGAAGTCTTGGCAGTTGGCTGAGCAGTTTGTAACTAGAGTGATCAGGTTGATCAGAATACTCTAGAGGAAGTCTTAGCAGTTGGCTGAGCAGAAAGTCTTAGGAGTGAACTAAGCCTAGAGTGATCGTGTTGATCAGTAGACTCTAGAAAAAGTCTTAGGAGTGAACTAAGCAGTTGTTCCTGGAGTGATCAGGTTGTGATCAGAAGACTCTGGAAGACTTAGTTGCGGCTAAGTGGAAAACCATTGTAATCCGTGCGATTAGTGGATTAAATCCTCAGTTGAGGTAAATCATCTCTGCGGGGGTGGACTGGAGTAGCTTCGTTAACAGCGAACCAGGATAAAAATATTTGTGCATTTATTTTTATCGTCCAAGATTTAAAGTCACACTTATTCAATCCCCCCCTTTCTAAGTGTTTTTCTATCCTTCAATTGGCATCAGAGCGCCGGTTCTAAGGTGCAAGCACTTAACCGTGTTTAGAAAAGATTCAGGAAGAGAAAAACGCTTCATTTAAAAGATGGTTGATGAAAGTGAAAGGACTATACCTACACCTGCATCTACATCTGGCTCTGCTGAGCAATACAACGGTAACAATGGTTATACTAGACCGCCGGTATTTGATGGTGAAAACTTTGAATACTGGAAAGATAAACTGGAAAGTTACTTTCTGGGTCTAGATGGTGATCTATGGGATCTTCTGATGGATGGTTACAAACATCCTGTAAATGCCAGAGGCGTAAAGCTGTCAAGGCAAGAAATGAATGATGATCAAAAGAAGCTTTTCAGGAATCATCATAAATGTAGAACTGTTTTGCTGAATGCTATCTCCCATGCTGAGTATGAGAAGATATCTAACAGGGAAACGGCCTATGACATATATGAGTCCTTGAAAATGACTCATGAAGGAAATGCTCAAGTCAAGGAGACAAAAGCTCTTGCCTTAATCCAGAAGTATGAAGCCTTCAAGATGGAGGATGATGAAGACATTGAAAAGATGTTTTCGAGATTTCAAACTCTTACTGCTGGATTGAGAGTTCTTGACAAAGGATACACCAAGGCTGATCATGTGAAGAAAATCATCAGAAGCTTACCCAGAAGATGGGGTCCTATGGTGACTACATTCAAGATTGCAAAGAATCTGAATGAAGTTTCTCTGGAAGAGCTTATCAGCGCCTTGAGAAGTCATGAAATAGAGCTGGACGCAAATGAGCCTCAAAAGAAAGGTAAGTCTATTGCATTAAAATCAAATATCAAGAAATGCACTAACGCTTTTCAGGCCAGAGAAGAAGATCCTGAAGAATCAGAATCTGAAGAAGAAGATGAACTGTCCATGATTTCCAGAAGGCTAAATCAACTCTGGAAGACCAAGCAAAGGAAGTTCAGAGGTTTCAGAAGTTCAAGGAAATTTGAACGTGGAGAATCTTCTGATGAAAGAAGATTTGACAAGAAGAAGGTCATGTGCTATGAATGCAATGAGCCTGGACACTACAAGAATGAATGTCCAAATCTTCAAAAGGAAAGTCCCAAGAAAAAGTTTCATAAGAAGAAAGGTCTTATGGCAACCTGGGATGAGTCAGAAGATGATTCAGAAGATGAGCAGGCCAACTGTGCGCTGATGGCGACAGAAGATGACGGATCAGAATCTACATCAGAATCAGATTCTGAAGAGATATCCTTGGCTGCAAGAAGGACAAAGCACAACATGTCATGGTACCTGGACTCTGGATGCTCGCGACACATGACAGGAAGAAGGTCTATGTTCCAAGACCTGGTGCTTAAGTCTGGAGGAGAAGTCAAGTTCGGAGGAGATCAGAAGGGCAAGATAATTGGCTCTGGAACTATAAAGTCTGGTAACTCTCCTTCCATTTCTAATGTACTTCTTGTAGAAGGATTAACTCATAACCTCTTATCTATCAGTCAATTAAGTGACAATGGTTATGATATAATCTTCAATCAAAAGTCTTGCAAGGCTGTAAATCAGAAGGATGGCTCAATCCTATTTACAGGAAAGAGGAAGAACAACATTTATAAGACAGATCTGCAAGATCTTATGAGTCAGAAGGTGACTTGTCTTATGTCTGTTTCTGAAGAGCAGTGGGTCTGGCACAGAAGATTAGGTCATGCTAGTTTGAGAAAGATCTCTCAGATTAACAAACTGAATCTTGTCAGAGGACTCCCTAATTTGAAATTCCAATCAGATGCTCTTTGTGAAGCATGTCAGAAGGGCAAGTTCTCCAAACCTGCATTCAAGTCTAAGAATGTTGTTTCTACCTCAAGGCCATTAGAACTCTTGCACATTGATCTGTTTGGCCCAGTCAAAACAACATCTGTCAGAGGAAAGAAATATGGATTAGTCATCGTAGATGATTATAGCCGCTGGACATGGGTAAAATTCTTGAAACACAAGGATGAGACTCATTCAGTGTTCTTTGATTTCTGCATTCAGATTCAATCTGAAAAAGAGTGTAAAATCATAAAGGTCAGAAGTGATCATGGTGGTGAATTTGAGAACAGACCCTTTGAAGAATTCTTCAAAGAAAATGGTATTGCCCATGATTTCTCTTGTCCTAGAACTCCACAGCAAAATGGGGTTGTAGAACGAAAGAATAGGACTCTTCAAGAAATGGCCAGAACCATGATCAATGAAACCAATATGGCTAAGCATTTCTGGGCAGAAGCAATAAACACTGCATGTTATATTCAGAATAGAATCTCTATCAGACCTATTCTTAATAAGACTCCCTATGAATTGTGGAAGAATAAAAAGCCCAACATTTCATATTTCCATCCTTTTGGATGTGTGTGCTTTATTCTGAACACTAAAGATCATCTTGGTAAGTTTGATTCCAAAGCTCAAAAGTGTTTCCTTCTTGGATATTCTGAACGCTCAAAAGGCTACAGAGTATACAATACTGAAACATTGGTTGTAGAAGAATCAATCAATATCAGGTTTGATGATAAGCTTGGTTCTGAAAAACCAAAGCAAGTTGATAATTTTGCAGGTTGTGATATTGACATATCAGAAGTTGTTGAGCCAAGAAGCAACGCATCAGAAGCAGAGCTTCTCAGAAGCAAAGAATCTGAAGATCAAGTATCAGCTTCTCTGGAGGATCTAAGTATTTCTGAAGAACCATCTGTCAGAAGATCATCCAGACTCATCTCTGGTCATTCAGAAGATGTCATTCTTGGAAAGAAGGATGATCCAATCAGAACAAGAGCATTCCTTAGAAACAATGCAGACTGTCAATTAGGTCTTGTATCTTTGATCGAGCCAACTTCTGTTGATCATGCTCTAGAAGATCCAGACTGGATAATTGCTATGCAAGAAGAACTAAATCAGTTTACAAGGAATGATGTTTGGGATCTTGTTCCTAGACCAGATGGATTCAATATAATCGGTACAAAATGGGTCTTCAGAAACAAGCTCAGTGAGAAAGGCGAAGTGGTAAGGAACAAAGCCAGACTGGTGGCTCAGGGTTATAGTCAGCAAGAAGGGATTGACTACACAGAAACCTTTGCACCAGTGGCCAGGTTAGAATCTATTCGTCTATTAATTTCTTTTGCCACTCAACATAACATCACTCTCTATCAGATGGATGTTAAGAGTGCCTTCTTAAATGGTTATATAGATGAAGAAGTTTATGTCCATCAACCTCCTGGTTTTGAAGACTCTATGTCTCCTAATCATGTTTTTAAACTTAAGAAATCATTGTATGGATTGAAACAGGCTCCCAGAGCTTGGTACGAACGCTTAAGTTCTTTCCTTCTGGATAATGGTTTCACTAGAGGAAAAGTGGACACTACTCTCTTTTGTAAAACCTTTGAAAAGGATATTTTAATTTGTCAAATATATGTAGATGATATTATTTTTGGAACATCTAATGCTACACTTGGAAAGGAGTTTGCTAAGTCTATGCAGGCTGAGTTTGAAATGAGCATGATGGGAGAACTCAAGTATTTCCTTGGAATACAAATAAATCAAACATCAGAAGGAACGTATGTTCACCAAACCAAGTATGTGAAGGAACTTCTGAAGAAGTTTAATCTTCTAGACTGCAAAGAAGCCAAAACTCCTATGCATCCAACATGCATCCTAGGTAAGGATGAGGTAAGTAAGAAGGTAGATCAGAAGCTATACAGAGGTATGATTGGATCTCTTCTATATCTGACTGCTTCTAGACCTGACATTCAGTTCAGTGTTTGTTTGTGTGCTAGATTCCAATCAGATCCTAGAGAATCTCATTTAACTGCTGTTAAGAGGATTCTAAGGTATCTGAAAGGTACTACTAATGTTGGCTTAGTTTACAGAAAATCTAAAGAATACAACTTAGTAGGATTCTGCGATGCTGACTATGCTGGAGACAGAATTGAAAGAAAAAGTACTTCAGGAAGTTGCCAATTTCTTGGAAGTCATTTGATCTCCTGGTACAGCAAGAAGCAAGCAACTATTGCTCTATCAACAACAGAAGCAGAATATGTCGCTGCTGCTGGTTGTAGCACACAGATGCTCTGGATGAAGAGTCAGTTAGAAGATTATCAGATATTTGAGAGTAACATTCCTATATTCTGTGATAATACTTCTGCTATATGTTTATCTAAGAATCCTATTCTTCATTCAAAAGCTAAACATATTGAGATAAAACATCATTTCATAAGGGACTATGTTCAGAAGGGTGTTATTTCTTTAAACTTTGTTGATACAGACCATCAATGGGCTGATATCTTTACAAAACCCCTGGCTGAAGATAGGTTTAAGTTCATTCTGAAGAACATCAGTATGGATTTATGCCCAGAATGAGAAGATGAGAAGTTCTCATGTATGAGTATCTTCTGAAATGAATGTGGAACAATTTTTTTTAGAAGTTCTGATTGAAATCTTTTAGAAATTATGATTCGGTTATTACTAACGTTTCATTGTCTAAGTTGATTCAGAACCTCTTTTAAAGCAAAACAGCTATTACGTTTTATCTCGGGATGGTAAACCTGTCGTTACTATTCATGGATAAGCGCGCGTGCAGTTGAAGGGACGCCGACCATAGGTAACTGTGCCAGTCACTTCATTTGTCTTTATTATCTCTCCTCACGTCACGTAACATTAAATGCTAGTCATCATTCGTTTCACTTTATTTTCTTTTAAATACTCTTCAAAATGTTTTTTTTGGTTTCCTATCTTTTTGTTTTCCTCTTAAAAGTTTTTCTCTCTTTCTCTCTCTCTCTCGGTTTTTCATTTCTTCTCTCAAAACCTAGCGTTCACCCTAAGCCTGTTGAAGCTCCATGACTCAAAGGCGACAGATCTCTGTGCATCTCGGGATGGCTCTTCTAATACCGCTCAAGTCAGACTCTTCTTTGATGTTGTTATCAACTTTCATCCAAAGACAGAAAACTTTCTTGAGTTATGGGAGGAGGTTAAGAATGATATTCTTAACTTCTATGTTAAGGAAAAGCCCCGTTTGCAACATTAGCTCTCTGTCTGTGAACTGTCCCTCACTTCCTCCTTGGTTCTGGGATCTCTCCTACAGTGGAGGTTTCAGTCTGGAAGACAAGAAGTCCTCCGGGATTCTTGATGGGTTGACACAGAGCGTGTCTAGCTAGGGTTCTGTTTTTAATTTTTGTAGTGATTTCCTTTTTGGAAATCCTTTTTTGTATTTGCTAGGAATGTTTTTCTGCTTGTTAAACATAGGAACCTTTTGTAATATCTTTTGATGATCAATGAAAAAGTTTCTTTGTGTTTTACATTCCAGTAAATGTTTTCTTTTGTCGTTTTATACATCTGAATTTTTTTTTATATATTCTTTTTGATGTTATGACAAAAAGGGGGAGAAAGATAAATGATAAATGATTTGATTAAATCTATCAGTTGCTGGGTAAAGGCTCCCACACATTCACTAACAAGAACTGCAAGTTCTATATGGTTTAAGTGTTTTGCAGGTACAGAGAAGTGAAGTGAATCTTCAAAGCAAACACTAGAAGCAAAACCATGGAAACTGAAGCAAGCTGAGTGCTGTCAAGCTTCAGAGATCAGAAGCAAGAAAGAAGAATGAATCAGAAGCACTGATAATAGAATTTGAATATCATTGTCTATCCTGTTATGACAAAATTCTATTTGCCCTGATAAAAACTAATAATGTTATGGCTCTGATACATTATTTGCTCTGATACATGTTTTTAGCCTAAATGCTCTGATACATTTGGCTCTGATACATATCATGTATTTGAATATACATTTTATGTTCTAACTCGTTCATGCTGACTTTTGTCGTTTAGTTTTTGTTCTGTAACATTTCAGGATGTAGAGATGCTCAGATGATGCTCTGGTACATTCAACAATGTTCTGATACAAATCTAGCATGAAGTGATGTTGGTAGACATTCAAAGTTCTGAAGCTATCCGAGGGAAGCAGAAATCAGAAGATGTGAATGTTCTAAAAGATCCAGTAATTCAAGTTCTGAAGCTGTCCTGAATGGAAGCAGAAGTCAGAAGCTGTGAATGTTCTGAAGATCAAAGAAATTCAAGTTCTGAAGCTGTCCAATGGAAGCAGAAGTCAGAAGCTATGAATTCTCTGAAGGCAGAAGCTTATATGATCGTCTCTACCGAAATAATCAGGGAAGTCTTTTATCAAAGTTCTTCGAGTATTTATTTCAGGGGGAGATTATTTATCTCAGGGGGAGATTGTTAATCTCAGGGGGAGACATATTCATATGCTTATGCTATAGCTGTGTAATTTGTCTTTTGCCGTCTACTCTTTCTGATCGCAAATTCATATCATTTATATATGTTTTTGTCATCATCAAAAAGGGGGAGATTGTTAGAACAAGATTTGTTCTTATCAATTATCTTAGTTTTGATGATAACAATAATATGAATTTTGCTTAAGATAATATGGTACTCTAATCCAATGCAATTTCCCTTTCAGGAAATATATAAAGAGTACGCATAATTCAGCGCTCAGAAGATGTGTCTCAAATGGTTCAGCATGCAACATCAGAACATGGTCTGGCAAGACATCAGAAGATGGTCGAAGCAGAATCAGAACATGGGTCTATGGAAGCATCAGAAGAACATGAGATCAGAAGCACTGAAAATCAGAAGATGGTATCACGCTCAGAAGCACTTCAAGGTCAGAAGATCAGAAGATGCTGTGCACCAAGCTGTTTGACTCTGATGATATTCAAACGTCGTATTCACAAACATCAGATCAGAAGGAAGTACACGTGGCAGACTACGCTGACTGACAAAAGGAACGTTAAAGCTACTAAAGGCTACGTCAGTAGACACAGCGTGAACAAGGCTCGAGGTAGTTGACAAAAGCGTATAACATTAAATGCAAAGCTGTACGGAACACGCAAAGCATTAAATGCATTCAACGGTCATCTTCTCAACGCCTATAAATATGAAGTTCTGATGAGAAGCAAAAAAAACGATTCTGCACAAAATCAACTTATATCAAACTTGCTGAAACGCTGTTCAAATCTAAACTCAGAATCTTCATCTTCATCAAAGCTCACTACATTGCTGTTGTAATATCTTAGTGAGATTAAGCTTAAACTGTAAGAGAAATATCACAGTTGTGATTATCGCTTTTAAGAAGCATTTGTAAACTCTTGAATTGATTACATTAAGTTGTAAGGAACTAGAGTGATCGGTTGATCAGTATACTCTAGGAAGTCTTGGCAGTTGGCTGAGCAGTTTGTAACTAGAGTGATCAGGTTGATCAGAATACTCTAGAGGAAGTCTTAGCAGTTGGCTGAGCAGAAAGTCTTAGGAGTGAACTAAGCCTAGAGTGATCGTGTTGATCAGTAGACTCTAGAAAAAGTCTTAGGAGTGAACTAAGCAGTTGTTCCTGGAGTGATCAGGTTGTGATCAGAAGACTCTGGAAGACTTAGTTGCGGCTAAGTGGAAAACCATTGTAATCCGTGCGATTAGTGGATTAAATCCTCAGTTGAGGTAAATCATCTCTGCGGGGGTGGACTGGAGTAGCTTCGTTAACAGCGAACCAGGATAAAAATATTTGTGCATTTATTTTTATCGTCCAAGATTTAAAGTCACACTTATTCAATCCCCCCCTTTCTAAGTGTTTTTCTATCCTTCAACCTCATCCAGTGACCAATTTAACTTTTGTGAGGCTTTTCAATTCGGGAAGCTACACATGCTACCCTTTAAGTCATCTTTTTCTCATGCTCTGGAACCCCTAGAGTTAATTCACACTGATGTATGGGGTCCTGCACCAATAATATCAAATTCAGGTTTTAAATATTATGTCCATTTTATTGATGACTTTAGTAGATTCACATGGATTTATCCATTGAAACAAAAGTCTGAAACCATACATGCATTTATCCAATTCAAAAACATGGTAGAAAATCAAATTGACAAAAGAATAAAAGTTGTTCAATGTGATGGTGGTGGTGAATTTAAACATGTCCAAAGAGTCTCATTAGAAGCAGGCATTCAATTTAGAATGTCATGCCCCAATACCTCTCAGCAAAACGGTAGAGCCGAGAGAAAGCACAAACATATTGTTGAACTAGGTTTAACCATGTTGTATCAAGCCAAAATGCCTTTAAATTATTGGTGGGAAGCTTATGTGAGGGCAAGGTGTTGTTTTCATGACGTCAAAACATTGTGAATCAACTGCAACTTAAATAAAATCTAAAAAACCAAGCTAATGCAACCAAAACAAGTATCTTTGGCCACAAGACATTAATAGGTCGACTCATGGAAGCAATAGGCCGACCTATTGCAAGCTGATTCTGAAAGATTCTAAGTAAAGAGTGAATGTGTCGATGCATTACATGCATAGGTCGACGCATGGAACTTTGAGTTTATCTCATGTATGCGCACGTTGACCCTTCAGGTCGACGCATCCAGCTTTTGAATCTCAGATGAAAAAGCAAATTGCGTCGACGCATGGATGGAGCAGGTCGGCGCACAGGATTTTGGGGAACTCACGGGAATGCGCACGCCAACCCTTCAGGTCGACGCAAGTGTCACACATCCCTCTTTCTCAGGTGCAACAGACTCAATAGGTCGACCTATGCTGAGAGCAGGTCGACCTGTCGCTAAATAATCTGGTTTTCTGCTGTGTTCATTTTTGTCTATGCATTATATGTGGTATAAATACTCAAGTGATCATACTCTAGCAAAATAACAAGAAACGTGAAATATAGACTCAGCTTCTTCTCATCTTCAACCTTTCGCTTATTGATCGAGAATCACACATAATCATCTTTCTCGATCGAAGTAAGGAACGTGTGTTGATAAGGTTCGACGATAGAGTTTGTCTTGTTCGAGATTCGACGGTAGACATTCATCTTGTTCGAGTGAAGATTGTTGAGGGTGTTTCTTGTATAAAACCTTAGGGTTTTTCCTTCTTCATTAAAGATTTTGTTCGAAGGTTTTTGACGATCGATTCGCTTTGGTAATCAATTCAGCCGTGCATAAGGGTTTGAGAGATTAAAGATCTACTCAACAGACTTGCTACAACTGGAGGATTGAGAAAGGAACAATCGGGGTCTTGATCATGAAGATCTAAGACAATGACTTGATTCGACTTGGATCAAGGGGAGGATCGAATTGTATTTCAATTTTAAGGCATGATTGTAGTTGGTGTTTGGTACTTTCTATCCTTGTTAAACATTTTGCAATCAAATAAAACTTTCCTAATTTCATTTGAAATTAGGGGCAGACGTACTCCTGCGAGGACGATAAAGGAACTACCTAAACAAATATCGTGTTCCTTATCGCTATTACTTTATTGCATTTTCACTTGTTTTCGTTTATTTCCATTATTGAACAAAAACTAAGGTTAGGTAAAATATCGATCACCAAGTGTTCGATAAAATTACTCAATCAATTTTTGTTCACATTTTTAGTGAAAACGTTCATTGTGTGTAATATACCATATAGTGTGTAATTGAAACAATCGAGATATTCGTTAAAATGTAATACATCACTTGACATTCTCATCTGTTTGGTTTAGTGCCCATATCTGGTCCCCGATAACATAATCATCTTAGACGATTAAGTGATTCAGGGAAGTCACGCTTCAAATAGCTAAATTTTTCTTAAGTCGAAAAAGGTGGTCTATTCACCCCCCTCTAGACCAGTCCTATAGTCTAACAAGTGGTATCACGAGCTCCGGTTCATTCTAGTGCTTGATATAACTTTTTAGAAAATGGAGAACATTCAAAAAGGGGCGTATATTAAAGCGCCTGTTTTCACTGAAGAAAACTATAGTTATTGGAAAGACTGTATGTGCATTCATATCAACTCCGTTGATAGAAAAATATGGGATGTCATCATCAATGGTCCTATGGCTATCACCATAACCAACGATGGAGGCATCACCACACCTAAACCTCAAGCACAATGGGATGAAGAATATGAAAAGAATTGCGGATATAATTGGAAAGCTAGAAACATGATTATAGCTTCCTTAGGGGTCGATGAGTACTTTCGTGTGTCCCATTGTCAATCGGCTAAGGCAATGTGGGATGCATTACAAGTCGCCCATGAAGGAACTAATGATGTTAAATAGCTAGAATCAATACTTTAACACAAGAGTTTGATCTCTTTCATATGAAGCAAGGTGAAACCTTTGCGAATATGCAAAAGAGATTTTCTCATATTATCAATCGATTACACACTTTGGGACATATTACTCCCAATGCCGTAGCTACTAACAAAGATTTGAGATGTCTTAGTAGGGAATGGCAATCGAAGGTCACGACGATCAAAGAAGCCAATGATCTCACTACATTAGATCTCACAGCTCTATTCGGAAAGCTTGAAGAACATGAGCAAGACCTCATGAACCTAAATAAACACGAAAAGAAAGAAAAGAAAGAAAAGTCAAAGGACACAGAAAATAAGTCTATCGCTCTAAAGGCTTCAAGTTCTAAGTCATCCACCAAAGATACATGTGATAGTGATTCTAGTGATGAAGATGATAGTCCGGATGAAGATATGGGATTATTCGTAAGAAGATACAACAAATATCTTCGAAAGAATGAAATTAAGCATTCGGACAACAATCTAGTTGATTATAGACGTCAATCAAAACCTAACAACCAAGATGAGTACAAGAAGACTAAACCTAGAGGATCTTGTTACAACTGTGGAAAACCCGGTCACTATAAACCGGATTGCCCTTCGCTAAAGAGAGATAAGACAAAGATTAAACCTCAAAAGAAGCAATCAAAAGGAAGAAGAGCTTATATCGCTTGGGAAAGTGATAGTGACTCATCTAGCAAAGAAAGCTCAAGCGATGAAGAGGAAACCGTCAACCTATGTATCATGGCACATCAAAAGAGGAAAAAGATTGTAAGTCATGATAAATACAATAATGTTGATGCTATGTCTTATTTTGAATTGAAGCATGCCTTTGATACTTTGCATCATGAAGCTAAGGAAGCATTTCAACGCTTAGCTTCAAATAAAAGAATCTTCAAATACCTTGAGAAGAAAGTTTCCGATTCCGAAAAGGAATTAGAATATCTCAAGGAATCCATGATCAAAAGTATCAAAGACACAAGCGTTGTTGACAAAGGTCCTTGGTTTAAATGAGGAGGATGTGAAACTTATCACATTTGACAAAAAGAAGTTAAAACTATCAAAGCCAAATTAGACAAGGCTTCACAACCCAAAATCACATATGCTATTGATCGATCACATTTTAAAAATAGTATGATAAATCCATATCAACGATACACCTATGTGATAAAAGATCAATCTAGCAAATATGATAACCATTCAAACTCAAGACGTCTATATTGTTGCAAAAGGGGTCATACCATTAAAAAATGTCGCTTTAGGAGATTCTTGGTTCCCAAAGGCATTTTCAAATGGACTCCCAAGAGCAACCTTTTTTTCGCTCACACACAAGGACCCAATGAAAATTGGGTACCTATTTCCCTTGTTTAAATTTGTAGGTGGAATGTCTTGAGCCATCCACCGGCTCAAGACATATGACGGGTGACTTATCCTTATTCTTTGACTTTGTGGCTAAGAAGAAAGGATTTGTAACCTACGGTGATTACAACAAGGGAGCAATACTCAGTTAGGATGGTGTGCCTTAAATGGGTGCGTACTTAAAGATCCAATTGCCAGGCTTGAGAAAGATAAAGAATTCCTCTCACTCGAGAAAAATGAAGAGGATGTGGATCAAGGATCTAAAGAGAAAGTGGAAGACAAAATCAAGTAAGGAGAGTAATATTCATCTTGCTTGAATATCCACTAAGGACAACCCTATGGAGAACATTCTAGAAGACATATCAAAAGGAGTGACAACACGGTAAAGGATAAGAGCTCCTTAATTTTATGCAAGAAAAATTTGAAATGAACATGGTAAGCCGATTGATGTAAAAAGGTATAAAGATATGTGAGGGCATGTCTCTCCACCTCCCAAATGTAAAGGTAATATCGTTTCAACCTTAAAACTCACTTCATGCAAATATGCCACTATGGTAAAGTTGAATTTTGTTCATAAATATGATTATTCTATGCAATATTTGGTCATAACATGCATGCATTCATTGCATACAGCCTAAGTTTGAAATTTGCAAGCCTTAGGTCGACCTACTCCTTATGTGAGTCAACCTACTCAAAAATATTATTTTAAAAATTAAAGGCTAATGCGTCGACGCATCGTTCGCAGATTTTTTAAATTAGGTTACATTTAAAAAGGGAGCACAAATCAAATTCACTTTCTCCTTCTTTGCGCCGACCCCTCTCACACAAACCCTAAGCATCTGTCATCTCTTCCCTCTCACTCATCCATGGCTTCCCACAAATCATTGAGAAAGAGAGCAAGTGGAGAAGATCCCTCTTCTCAACAAAAACAACCTGAAGTTGAAGATGCTCTATCTCTCATTCCCGATGCCCTTGCTGAATCTTACTCAACCCACTTCAGAAACAGAAAAGTCATCAAACAATTCACGGTATTCACGGGAACTCTGCGAAGACTTCATCTTCAACAGGTAATGGAACTACTTGAAGCTCAAAACTTGGGCACTTTTATTGAATTAAACCATTCCTACAATGAGGACTTGGTAAGGGTGTTCTACAATGGTATGCAAGGACACTTCCAAGGAAGTTCTTTCAATTTTCAGATGGGTACAACCATATACGCCATCACCGACAACACTTGGAGGCAAGTAGGTCTATTTCCACTCCTAGAAAATGATGTCACGGTAACTGATACCAACGTGTTGACCCAGTTTGACTATAATGTCGCTTTGAACAACATGCTGAGGCGCCCCCATGCTGACCATATTGTTCAAAGTAACTTGTTCCCAAGGCCGGCTACTACAGGTCTCCTAAATATTGTTGATAGAATCCTACAATGGATTGTTGCACGAATCATCCGACCTAAGAAAGGTGGATACTCACGTGTTGACCAACAAGAAGTGTACTTGTTTTGGTTGATCAAGAACAGAATTCCGGTAAACTAGCCACATTTTATTGTGAAGCGTATGTTTGAATTGAAGGAATCAGGTAGAGGCACTGCTATTGGATATGCCTCCTTTATCCAATGGATGCTTAATAAAGTCAATATTCCATCTCAGATGCTTCCCAAGAAGTCCATCTCAATTGACCAAGAGTTCACCAAGAAGACACTAAACATGATGGGGTTCTTCTACAATCAAGCCACAGGTGCCTATGGAGGTGTTCTACGAGGCAACAACCCAGACCTCAACCGAGAAGACGAGGATGAAATGAATATTGATGAAGGGGAAGAAAATCAAGGTGAGGATGAAGATGAAGACGTAGGTACTGAAAATGCCAGCTCAAATATGGAAAATTTGATGGAGGCTATGCGTCTTCAACAAATTGAGAACCAGAAGCTGATGAATGAGCGTCTTACTACTTTGACCACTCTTGTCACTGAGCAAGGTGCTCAATTTACAGCTTACTCCACACTTCAAGAGCAGCGTGTCATACCCCAAAATTTTCCTTCCATATTCCATTCACAAATATTCAAAGTTCAAGAGATTCATCCAGTCAATCTCCTGAGCAAGAGCCTCCTAAAGCTAGGGTTTTGATACTCTCCTGAGAGAATTAGCAAAACAAGGTCTCCAATGAAGTTCTCCATGGCCCATTATGATCCAAGATACTTCTATGTAAAAAGTAAAAGCCCAATTACAAAGATTACTCATTCAAAAGTCCAGATGATCCACAGTCAACTGGTTTGACCTAAAAATCAACCATAATCAGAGCATAGTCAAAACCTCCCAATTTTGGTCAACATCAAGTATGTGAGGTTATATCCATCATTTGATCAAAGGTTGATCATGATCCATCAATAGAAACTCAGAAATGATCAAATGCAAAAAGGTTCAAATTAGGGTTTCTTTAGGAGAAAGTCAACCCAACTTTGACTGGGCATAACTTTCACATGGAACATCAAAAATTCCCCACTCAAAGCCTATTTTGAAGGAAATTGGATTCTCTACAATTTTGTCTCTCACAAGCCAGGGCTAGAAGTGCTTCATTTGAGAGGTATGGTGCAAAAGATTACAGGTCATTTTCAAGCCTCCTTCAAAAGCAGTTTTTTGGCAAAGAGGATATGATCAAGATAAAAGCTCCAAATCGAAAATATGTTCCAAAGTGGCTTATAGAGGACATCTTGAGGTTTCCAAAAAGTCCTAGAACTCATTCATAGCTTAAAAATTGAGTAAGATATGCTTGATCAAAGTTGGGTAATTTTTGGAGGCAAAATGTGAAATAAGAAGGTTCAAATTGGAAATTTTTACAAATGGGCCCAGGGTATTATGATTAAATCTTGGTCCACAAGCTATCTATGTTATCCAAAACACATGCCACGAATTTTAGCCTTTTATTTGATTTTTATATAATTTTTATTTCATTTAAAAATGATTTAAAGTGATATAATAGAAAAGAAAATCAAATATTGAGTAAAAGGATTCACATTGATCAATTCCAATAAACATTTATGACATATTTTTAATACAAATTCGTGCATAAAAAGATTGGAAAGGGAAGAAGAAATATGAGCCCAATTTAGAAAGATTTTGTTCAAATCACAATCAAATATCAATCACATGAATCATGGAGATGGGGCTGAGTTTTTTTAACCTAATTCACTCTTCTATAAGTAGTGAATACATTGCATAGGATTAGGGGACGAAATTCTGGGCATAGAACTATCATCAAGAACACACAAAAATCACCAAAAACTTCAATTCGGTTTTGGAGATTAAGGAAGAGTTAAAGGATTCTAAGGCTTGTTACACGTTCCTTGGAACACGCTGAATCTATCTAGACCATCGCACGACTTCAACACTCCCAATATAATCTCCAATTGGCCAAGGTAAGTGACTTTGAAACCATGGTCGATTAGCATAATCTAGACATTCTTGTTAGCAATTAATTGCATATTTTAATTGATAATGATGCTCTGAACGTTTCTGGATTGCTTGCTTTGAGTTTTAGTGTGTGAATCGTATTCGGCCATGGGAGACCGAATTAGGGTTCTTGAATTTGATTTGGGGGTTTTCATTAGGGCTAAAATTAGGATAAAACAAGTGCACGATGGGATTCGTATGGGTTAAACGAAGATTATAGGATGGTCGCGAAACGTTTATTCTTGTACAGGTGATATTCGCTATTTTCCAGGTAAACGTGCTACGAATGAAATTGTAGCAAATCCGTAGCTAAGTTTGCAGAAGTTTTCAGGTAGTGTTGGGGACGATGATGATGTGTCTGCGCGCCACTGGTCCATTTGAATTCACGCGCGCGTTTTGTAGATTGGGTGTTCATATGTTTTATACATAGTGATGGGTGCGTTTCTATAACACACATGGTGTCTAGCTGGGTTGGTTGGGGAACGCTAGTTAAAGTTTAAGGGTGTGGGTTCGATCCCCCATGCCCACACATATATTTTTCTGAATTTTCAGACTCCTATCCCATGTGCACGCATCCGTAGGACTTACCATATGCCCTCCAGATCTAACCACTCAATTGGCACTAGCTTCAATCTAACGTCCCAGCCCTGATCCCCATAACATGTGCCCTTAATCTATCTACATTAAATCATAACCCCAATAAACTAAATAATATTAATATTTGTTTTAATTAATTTCTTTTAATATATTTATTAAGATAATAATAATTTTTTTTTATATAAATAAAATTAATATGTAATATTTATATTAAATTACAATTTGTTGTTCGTTCCGATTAAATCGATTAATTGCTATGGGCAATAATAATTTTAATTAAAATATTATTTAATTAAAAGTATAATTAACTTCTATTGGGTTATATGGTTTCGACTATCTTATTAGTCGCGATGATTAATCTTTCTATTTTTCCCATTCTAATTCATTGTTCTTTTTAATCGAATCAACCGATTACGAGGGGTAATGATACAAATTAATTCATAAAATTACCTAAAAAAATATTATTATTCGTTATTAGTGATAATCAAATCAATTGATTAAGATTGGTAACGATGCAATTATTAATCTGTTAACTATGGTAATTGAATCAATCGATTATTGCGGTTAATAGTACATACTAAAACCAGGGTTGTACGCCCACATCCTAAAACACTTCCCAAACCTTTTCAAACTTCAATATCAAACTACGGATTTTCATCCTTATTCAAAACTACGATAGGCCATTCAAAAGCCTTCAAACAACCATATCAAATCAAATTTCAAATCCTAAGGCGTACAACCCTTCCCCCGAACTACGTTGACTCTGATTCTCCATAAGGAGATACGTAGGCAATTGGCAACAAGGCGAGTCCCCTCCCTCAAAACTCTAATCATGTCAACATAATTAGCCCTATTACTTTCTGCCATCTTTCTTTATAAACCTTGCTACAAACCTTCATCTTTGCAATGTTAGCCTTTAGGAAAGGGTTGAGGGTGCCTAACACCTTCCCTCAACCTGATTATAATAACTTACCATGATCTCTAAACTGCATAGGGTTTCCTATTCGCCCTTCAGAATAGGTGGCGACTCTAAACCTTAAATTTTAGGCAGGTTGCTACAGCTGGCGACTCTGCTGGGGATATTGCACTAATAGGTTAATTATTATGCTCCTAAGGATTGAGAGGATTTAGGTTTATGGTTAATGGTTTAGGTTTGTGGCGCGTTTTAAGGGTTTGGAAAACTTGCCATTTTTAGGGTTTGGGGAAGGTTCATCTTTATAATAAATATTTTAATTATTTGTTTATTTATTGTCTTTGGTTTTTTTTACTATTGAATGTTTTATTTAAAATGTTTGATTATATATTAAATGCATTGCTTTTGTTTTTTATGTTGTGTTAAACCCTAAGTGTGGGAGTTAACTTTGAGATCAGGGGGGAATCGAATCGCCTACGAGTCTCATTGATAACTCCACTCGGAGTGGGTTGAGTATTCAGAAATGTCCAAAACGATGATTGACTTTGTTGAGGGCAGGACTGGATACTTGGCTGATCTCTCCGAGAACCTACCCCAAAAAAGAATTTGAACCTCATGGATAAAATGAGTTATTCTAAAATCCGAAGAGACAAAAAGTCTCGGAGGCTACGAACGACCCCACGAGACCTTCTAGAACCCCCCTATAAAAAGTTTGGCTCCCAAGAGCCGCTACGTCGAACCTATGAACCTGGATTTCTTGAAATATTATGATCTGATTTGCATTTTTTGTCTTGTATGATTTGTTTTTTTGTTTTGTTTGTTTGTTGCTATATCTTTGTGTTTGCATGCATCATTCCTCATTTGCATTCTTGCATCATGTCTTATCCAAAAAAAGATAAGAAGAATAAAAAAAAGATTTTATTATATTTAATCCATAGATATGGATAAAGACATAAATACGAACAAAGCATATCATGCATGGCATGCACATCATTTTCATGGCATTAAGAGAAGATTTCTCTTCTATCTCTAGAGCAAGGGACCATTGGGAAGGATAACCTAACATCCCGACCGTTCTATCAAACCAGATTTCAGCAAAAGAAATCAATGGATCAGCTAGAATATAATCAAACCGCCCTTCGGGAGGAAGTGGATCAACTAAAGGTTAGTATGGAAGAAGTTAAAGGAGGTATGGCTCAGATGCTTGGATTCATGAAGGCCCTCTTAGATAAACAAGAAAAGGCAAAAGAGGTTCAGTCTGGGGATACCCTGGTTCAGGATGAGATCCCCAATGACGAAAACCCGCTGTTGGGATTTGTTCCAGGCTTTGGCCCCGCTAAGGACAGACCTCAGGTCCGATCTGTTAGGAGAGCTATCCAATTCCGAGAGAAAGGAGAGACCTCTCAAGAAGGATTTCTCCCTCCTCCACAAACCAAAGGGGCAACCCGCACAGTTCGCATTCCTACTAACAATATCCCTAAGGATGATGATAACCTGGAGCTACAATACGGAGTGCAAGAGGTGGACAACACAGACCAAGCACCTCAGACACAACAGTCTATTCCTAACTCTGAGGAAGACTCCAAGGACAGTGAACAAATCAAAGTGCTAGAGGAGAGACTAAAAGCGGTAGAAGGATACGATGTCTTAGATGTGGATGCCTTCGAAATGATCTTGGTCTCAGACTTGACTATCCCTCACAAATCCAAGATTACCGACTTCGAGAAATACAAAGGACTCACATGTCCGAGGAACCACTTGCGCATGTATGTGCGAAAAAATGGCTTCCTACGCCCACGATCAAAAGCTAATGATACATTTCTTTCAAGAAAGCTTAAGCGGAGCGTCTATTGAATGGTACATGCAATTAGAGAAATCCTATGTCCGAAGCTGGAATGATCTGGCTAACACCTTCTTAAAGCATTACACGTACAACTTGGACATGGCACCCAACCGAATGCAATTACAGAATATGTCACAGAAGAAAGATGAATCATTCAAGGAGTATGCCCAAAGGTGGAGGGAAATGGCTTCTCGAGTCCAACCTCCCTTGATGTAAAAAGAACTGGCGGACATATTTATGAGCACTTTGCAAGGACCGTACTACGACAAGATGGTCGAAAGCATATCTTCAGGGTTCTCGGTCTTGGTAGTCATTGGTGAGAGAATTGAAAATGGAATAAAAAATGGGAAGATACAAGGGGCACCCTCAAGTTCCTATCACACAAAGAAGTCATATGACGGAAAAAAGGAACCCAACACTGTTGGAGCAATCCTGGTTAATCAGACACCAACACTACAACAGAAGGATCAGAAAAACCAACAGGGTGGCCAACGCCCTTGGAGGTCCAAGCCAAAACGATCGTTTACCCCATTGCACATGCCGCTGTCTCAAGCTCTGCAACATCTGCTCAGTCAGAACTTGGTAACTTTGCTGCCTCCATACTCACCTCCGGCTAACCCCGTTCCTGGATACAAACATCATGCTAGGTGCGCTTATCATTCAGACAGTCCTGGTCATGATACAGAGGATTGTGGGCCGTTGAAGCACAAGATACAAGATTTAATTGAAGAAGGGTGATCGGAAAAATAGCAAGTGTACTATTTTCACTGATGTAGTAATAATGGGTTTTACCCCAAGTATCGATCACGAGGATTGCGTAGGAAATATAAATTATTGTAAATAGTCAATTAAACAAAAGAGCATATGGGGTTTTTATATTGGAATAATAAAATTCAAACAAATAAGCTGAAAGTAAAATAGCTTTTGTGTATAAATTTAGAGTAATGCCAAGGTAGGTGTATGATCAGCCTTCTAATGACTCTGTAATAAGATCTCTTTAACAAGTTCATATGATGCAACTATTTGTTCTTAAGGGTGTTTTCCTAAGTCCTTAGTGAAAACCTTTTGGTTTGCAATCCTAATGCCTAAGTCCTTAGAAACAAAGGTTTGTGAACCAAAGATGTAAATAATCAAGAATTTTTCAAATAACCTTACGGTATCCCTAGGCCTAGGTGATAACAATAAGATTTAATTGTTTAAAAACCTTAACAACCGTAGTCCTACAGATTGTTAACCGTGGATCAATCTTGTTTTGCCGACAAAGAAAGCAATAAAAACATTAAACAATTAAATTGCAAAATATGAAAGCTTGATTAAAGAACAACGATATATAGAGTCATTACAATGCAAATCAGGGACACCCCCCTGGCATTGGGGGGTTTAGCCTCTCATAATATTCAAGAAATCAAAATCAGAAAGTTTAGACATTTACAAAAGATTAGGAGAACTCTGATCTTCAATGGTGTCCACCGTTGAATCTCTTCGTCTTCCACAACCTTGATAACGCTATCTTGCTCTCTTCTGGAATTCTTTCGTACGATCAAAAGGTGCCTTCTCCTTGTCTCTCAATCCTCTTTTAATCCCTCTAGGTTTTCAGATCTCAGCCGGAATACCCAAATTGCCCCCGGAACTTTAAAATTGTAAAAACATAGAAAATCATAAATTCTGTCCGCACAGGCTGACACGGCCGTGTCACTTGACACGGGCTGACCGTGTCAGCTTCTGCCACTTTTGGGGAAAATTCTTCGGCAGGTCGGACACGGCCGTGTCACTTGACACGGTCTGACCGTGTCCGACCCTGCCTCTTTTGGCTTTGACTTCAACATCAAAGTTGTAGCCCTTTTCGTTAGCGAAATTTTGCCACCGGAACCGCGTCATTCCGAGTTACGAAACTCCAGTTATGATCAAAATACTACACGCGTGTCACGATTTTCAGCTTCTGTTACACCAACACTTGTGCAATTTCCATCTGATCCAGAATTAACCTACAACCACCAAGTAGAGAGATCAAAAGCATCTAAAAAGACATGATAAAGGGCACAAAAACATAATGCAAGAAATTAACTAATATTAAAGGAATCAACGAAAAACTCATGAAAACAACCACAAAGTGTTACCAAGTATGACGATCTTATGCCAAATTTATGACGAAATTAAGTAGAAATGGTGACCGATCACAACCCGAAACTTATCTCATTGCTTGTCCTCAAGTGATGCAAGAGATCAAACCGAGGTCACCTTAAACTTTTCTTTTCCACAACATAGTCGATGTCTTTCGCAACTTACTTCCCTTTCTTGATTCAGCTTTTGGACTTATCGAACCTTGTTGTCCATCACACTTCACAACAGAGTGTATTTCACCTGCAAACTTTTCACACTTCTCACATTGTCTCTCGGGGTTAGAGTGTTCTTCGCTCAACATCACGATATGCAATATCAACCCTGGACTTTGCATACATCCTACTTTCACTACATAAAAAGAGTTCACACACTTTTGAGGAGTTTTTAGGTTGTAACGGGGCTGAGGTGGAAGAAAGGGTAAACAAGAGAGTGATATGAAAATGATTTATGAACTAGCACTTATGTTATTTTTCTTGTCTTTGTGTTCGGTTTTATGTGAGGGGGTTTCTTCTTAGACTCTCCTTTTTACCTAATTAACGGGTAATCAACATCGTTCGAGTCTTTCAAATCTTTTTAGGCAAGTGTTTCAAACTATTTTTTTTCTTTTTCTTGTGCTTTACACATTTTTCTTATCCTTTTTTTTATATCACACTTGCCCTTTTATTTTCTTAAGCACCACCCCAAACTTACGATTTCACACAAGTTCAAAAGAAACAATAATTACACAAGTGCCAAACAAAAGTGATAGAATTATGGTTAAGGATGACATGTGTGGATTTAAACAAACAAGGGGGAATGGCTCAACGGGTTTAACGAGGGATAAAACAAAAATAAATGAAGGACGGAAAGGCTCTGGGGAGAACAAACAAGTGCCTCAGTGTGTGATTTCATATTTGTACTGTGTCGGAAGGACAAACGCAAAATTAGAGAGATAAAGTCATACCTGATTTCACTCTCATGATGATCTTTACATGTGTTTGGCTTTTTATGTTCCTCACCATGTAAGCTAAGTTTGCAGTTTCAACACACCCTTTATGTCATGTGACTTCCTTTCCGGCTCGATTTCACCACTTACCTTCTCAGCCCAGTTCTTCAAGTTGCGTCCGACACTTTCGGCTATGTCCACTTCCAAAGTACCTCGAGAGATTAAGTTCGGGTTGCACCTTTCATCCACTAACTACCAATCATCAGTCATTCGGCATCCATCACTCAATCTATAACACAATGTCAACACAACACACAAACAAAAACAAAAATGGAAAACAACTAAAAGCAAATGCAAAGAACCCCTCCCACACTTGAACTAAACATTGTCCTCAATGTTTTAGAACCAGCCTCAGAGAGGTTGCTTACAGAGGTATTGCATTCCAATGATCACTTCCTCGATTCCACTGGAGATGCTCTCTTTTATTTCCTGAAAATAAAACAAACAACCAGAAAGATTTATTATTAAAACCGTGGGTTGCCTCCCACGAAGCGCTTCGTTTAACGTCGCATGGCTCGACGGTCCATTACCCTTTATTATGGAGGGTATTTCCTTCTCCAAACCTTTTTGCTTGTTACTTTCTCCACCAAGAACTCATGAAGATGAAAGGCATGGACCACTTTTCTCTTTAACTCACTTTCAACCTTCATCTTCTCAACTTGGTTTTCTTCTTTCTTTTTCTTCTTTCTTTTTCTTCTTAACTTCTATAGCGACCTTAGGACTTTTGATAGAAGCATGAGCTAGTTCCACCTGAGAAGCTGTGCTTGAAACTTTTCTTGGAGATGTTTAGGACTTTTGTCTTCTCCCTCACTTTCGATCATACCAACAGAAGCTTGATCATGTACACCTTCACTTTGTTTCTTGACTTCTAACATCTTCAAGGTTACTTCTTCATCAAATGATTTCACCGTTAGAGTCCCTTTCTCAATGTCAAAGTTGCAACGACTTGTCAACAAAAATGGTCTCCCAAGAAGGATAGGAGTTTCTTCATCTTCAGGAATGTCCATGATGTGGAAGTCAACAGGGAATACAAACTTGTCAATCTCCACTAATACGTCTTCAGCTATCCCATATGATTTCTTGATGGTGTGATCAGCGAACTTCAACTTTGTCTCACTTTCACTTATCTTTCCCAATTCGAGCTTTTTAAAGATAGATAGTGGCATTAAACTCACACTAGAACCCGAATCAATGAGTACCTTTTTAAACATTCTGTTCTTTATAGTGCATGGTATCGCCGCTGCTCCAGGGTCTTTCTTCTTGATGGGGATCTTTCTTGCTGGAGAGACTATACTACACTTTTCTGTTGCAATTTCTGGTTCTCCCCCCATTGGCCTCTTTTTACCGATAACCTCCTTCATAAACTTCTTGTACAAAGGCATTTGCTCAAGTGCTTCAAAGAAAGGTAGATTAACCTCTAATTTTATAAACAAGGCTGCAAACTTCTCAAAATCCTTCTCTGTAGAATTCTTCTTTGTCACTCTAGAGGGAAAAGGAAGCTTGATTTCCGGTTTAGCATCTTTCTTATTTTTCTCTTCAAGTTGCTTAACCGGTGGTATCACAATTTCGGGCTCTTTCACATTCTCTCTTATCTCCAAATCTACCTCAATCACAAAGGGGTCATCTATTTCCTCTTTTTCTTTTTCCGATTCTGCCACTTTCTTACTCCTTGTAGTAACAGCATTAATCTTCTCTAGATTTTTCTGATCTTTCACAGTTTCGTTCGGAAAGTTTCCTTGTGCCTGTAGAGTGAGATGTTGTGCTATTTGACCTATTTGAACTTCAAGATTTTTTATTGAAGCCGTGGTGTTCCTGAGATTGGCTCTTGTCTCTTCTTGAAACTGAGAGTTTTGGGTTGCCACTTTTTCAAGAGCGATCTCCCAATCTTCTTTCTTTGGTACCTGTTGTTGAAATTGTTGAGGATGATGTTGGAATTGTTGTTGATATGGAAGTTGTTGTTGTGGTTGCGCTGGAGTTTGAAATTGGGTTGATCCTTGCTTTTGAAAGTTTCCTTGTTGGTCCTTCCATGCGAAATTAGGATGATTTTTCCAACCCGGATTATAAGTATTGGCGTATGGATTATTTTGCCTCAACATATGAATCTGTTCCACCTGTTCCTGCGTTGCCACACAATGCATAGCAAAATGTGGTCCACTACATATTTCACATACAACTGAGGCAGCTGGTTCAATTTGTGCTACCTTTTGTTCACTAAGATTCATCTTCTTCAGTCTTCTTTCTACTTCAGCTGCAATTTGGTCTTCCATTTTAACTACCTGATCAGCAAGCTTCAAATCAATTTTACCTTCTGGTTGGCTCATAGCGCGGTCATATAACTCAATGTGCTCATTGGCGGCAATCGCTTCTATGATTCTCTTGATACCAGTGGCTGTTGCAAAGTTAGTTGAGCCACCGACAGCAGTGTCGATAAGCTGTTTTGTCTTAAGTCGGAGACCATTAACAAAAGTCTGCATTTGCTCGGTTGGGTCCATGTTATGAGTAGGACAAGCAACCAAACACCTCTTGAACCTTTTATATGCATCTCCCAATGATTCCCCTTCTTTCTGCTTAAAATTCGCTATATCATATCTTTTTCGAATGAAGACTGATGCGGGGAAGTATTCGTTCAAGAAAGCGGTTTCCATCTGTTGCCATGTTGTGATGCTTCCAGCTGGAAGTGAGTAAAACCACTCTTCCGCATCTTCAGATAAGGTAAAAGGAAACATTACAAGTCTCTTAGCTTCTTCAGAATGACCTTCAATCTTTAATGACGTTGTCGTGGTGAGGAATCTTTGTAGATGCTTATTTGCATCTTCATTGATTCGTCCTGCAAACGGCTTGCTCTCCAACTGTCGGATAGTTGAAGGATGAAGTTGGAAGTGTGCAACATTGACCGGTTGGTTTACAATGGTCATTCTTCCAAGCGGTGCATTGGCCCTTCCATAATCACCCAAAAGTCTCTCTGGAGGAGGTGGATCAGCTGCCATAGTTTCAGGCTAAGAATCTGACTGCTCGGACTGAATAGATATTACTTCTTCGTCTTACGATCGTTTACCCCATTGCACATGCCGCTGTCTCAAGCTCTGCAACATCTGCTCAGTCAGAACTTGGTAACTTTGCTGCCTCCATACTCACCTCCGGCTAACCCCGTTCCTGGATACAAACATCATGCTAGGTGCGCTTATCATTCAGACAGTCCTGGTCATGATACAGAGGATTGTGGGCCATTGAAGCACAAGATACAAGATTTAATTGAAGAAGGGTGATCGGAAAAATAGCAAGTGTACTATTTTCACTGATGTAGTAATAATGGGTTTTACCCCAAGTATCGATCACGAGGATTGCGTAGGAAATATAAATTATTGTAAATAGTCAATTAAACAAAAGAGCATATGGGGTTTTTATATTGGAATAATAAAATTCAAACAAATAAGCTGAAAGTAAAATAGCTTTTGTGTATAAATTTAGAGTAATGCCAAGGTAGGTGTATGATCAGCCTTCTAATGACTCTGTAATAAGATCTCTTTAACAAGTTCATATGATGCAACTATTTGTTCTTAAGGGTGTTTTCCTAAGTCCTTAGTGAAAACCTTTTGGTTTGCAATCCTAATGCCTAAGTCCTTAGAAACAAAGGTTTGTGAACCAAAGATGTAAATAATCAAGAATTTTTCAAATAACCTTACGGTATCCCTAGGCCTAGGTGATAACAATAAGATTTAATTGTTTAAAAACCTTAACAACCGTAGTCCTACAGATTGTTAACCGTGGATCAATCTTGTTTTGCCGACAAAGAAAGCAATAAAAACATTAAACAATTAAATTGCAAAATATGAAAGCTTGATTAAAGAACAACGATATATAGAGTCATTACAATGCAAATCAGGGACACCCCCCTGGCATTGGGGGGTTTAGCCTCTCATAATATTCAAGAAATCAAAATCAGAAAGTTTAGACATTTACAAAAGATTAGGAGAACTCTGATCTTCAATGGTGTCCACCGTTGAATCTCTTCGTCTTCCACAACCTTGATAACACTATCTTGCTCTCTTCTGGAATTCTTTCGTACGATCAAAAGGTGCCTTCTCCTTGTCTCTCAATCCTCTTTTAATCCCTCTAGGTTTTCAGATCTCAGCCGGAATACCCAA